>NC_045442.1:100239807-100304281 GCF_002776525.5 Piliocolobus tephrosceles
CCGACCCCACAGAAATACAAACTACCATCAGAGAATACTATAAACACCTCTACGCAAATCAACTAGAAAATCTAGAAGAAATGGATAATTTCCTGGACATGTACACTCTCCCAAGCTTATGATTCAATCTCGGGGATTGTTTTAGTGGGCCTGGGTCTCTGGACTATGACTTTCAAAAGCATTTCTTAGCCTTTTTTACCCCTCTCACTGTGTGAGAAGGTTAGGGAGAGCTCAATTTGTCTAATTGCCCTTACTTAGGTCAGATAAGGCTCTGGTAAAGGAGTTTTCCTTGAAGTCAGGTCTTTGCTGAAGAGAACAGAACACTCTGGATGTATCTAAAAATGGTTACTTATCCCCTGGATGTACTGAAAAATTCTTGTTTTTCCCCTCTCCCTGCCTAAAGAAGAAAGGAATTTTTCTCTGATCTTCACAGTGAGAACCTGATGTAGCTTCTGGAGTTAAATTCAGGAAAGTGTGGGGAATCCCCAGTTAACATTGGGGCCCCAGGAGTTTTAAATTGTCAAGCTAGTTCACCCTAAGCCTCTGGAAATTTATTAATTACTATTTAAATGTTCCTGCTAGTTACTTATTTCAGTAACTTCTGCTTCTAATAAGCTGTGATTCTTTGTATTTATCTGCCTTTCCATTTTCAGAGGCAGCGGTTTGCCCTGTGACTTCAATTTTCTGATGGATCTAAGAAGAGATGTTGATTTTCAGTTTATTTAGCTTTTTTCTTGTAAGGAAGCTAGGTGACAACTTCCAAGCTCTTCACATTTTGGAGTGTGGCGAGGGAGAACAAATAATCTCACAAAACTTAGGTAGTGTCTTAATTCATTTGGCCCACTGTAACAAAATACTGCATAATTTAAGAATAATAGAAATTTACTTCCCAGCAGTTCTAGAGGCTGGGAAGTCCAAGATCAAGTCACCAGCAGATCTGGTGTCTGGTGAGGGCTCACTCTCTGCTTTGTAGGTGGTGTCTCTTGCTGTGTCGTCACGTGGCAGAAGGGCCGGGAAGCCCCCTTCAACTTCTTTTATCAGGGCATTAGTTCCATTCATGAAGACAGAGCCCTCATGACTTAATCACTTCCCAAAAGGCTCCACCTATTAATACCACCACAATGGGGATAGGTTTCAGCATGAATTGTGGAGGGACACATTCAGACCATAACACACAGTATCTCTAAACTTTTCCTAATTTTTTAAAAATGTAAGTCTTCTTATTTCCATGACAATACACAGGAAATGTCACCATCAAATGGTAGTTCTTAATTTTGCCTGCACATTTGGAGGTTTTGTTTTATTTTTATTACCAGTGCTTGGGCCCTTCTCCAGGCCAACTGAGTCAGAATTTTTAGGGTTAGGCTTGAATATTCACCCCCTGCCTCCACCCAGCCTCTTACATGTGAAAACCATGCCATAGAGCAATGGTTCTCAAACTTAAGTATGCATCTCAGAATCACCTCAAAGATTTGAAATTCAGATTGCAGGGCTCCACCCCCCAGAATTTCTGACTCAGTGGGTGTGGTGTGGAGCCCAAGAATTTGCATGTCTAACAAGTTACAGATGATGATGGTGTCGCTGGCACTGGACCACATTTAGCACACCATTACCACAGCAGATCCTAAAAAGAAATCACAACCTTTGACATCCATGATCTGCTTATTCCTCTTGCAAAATGAGACACCATAACTTCATATTTTTCCTGTGAATTCTCTGGTTGATTAGGTCAAAATGCTCAGTTTGGGGTCTTTTTTTTTTTTACTTTTGGTATATTAAATTTTTCTGTTTTTCAGGGTTCTGTCTATGGCCAGCTTCTCTTTACATGCCACCTAACTTTCCTTCTGGGTGATCTTATAGATTTACATAGTTTATTTCATCTAAATGCTGATGATTCAGTTGGATTTCTCTCCTGAGCTTCACATCTGTATATTCAGTTGGTTACTTGACATATCCATGAAGATGTTCCCCAAAAAGCTATAGTCAGTGTGTCTACATCTGAGATATATTTCAGCCTCAGGATCTCCTTTCTTTGTGAATGACACCAAAATGTATCCTATTTTTTCAAGCCAGAAACCTGCATGTCGACTTTGATTTATCTTCCTTATGCCTCTCTCAAATTGGTCCCCAAAGCCTACAAATACTATCTCCTTAATCTCAAGTCCATTTCACTCCATTTATGCCACTACTTTCAATGGCAAAACTGCAATTACTTTTGCACCAACCTAAACCTCTGACTGAATGCTCCAATGAGATTATCTCATTTTATAGAATCTCAAGCTGGAACTGTATCATTGGTGAGAAGGAATACAAACTAATTTATTATGGATACCTCTTGTACCACCCATGAACCAGCACTCTCCAGCATGCTAGTGTGAGAGAAGTTCCTAATTTGAACTAGTGTGTATCGCACTGGAATGCTGGCTCTTTGGGGAAAGGCTGGAGTGGGTCCAACTGAAGTCTATTTGCATGAATGGCCAAGAAAGCTCCTGGGAAAGAATTCATTGGAAGAAAAGAGAATCTGAAAGAGAGAGTCATATAGGGAAGTTGCCTCAGCAACCAAAACTCAGTTATTGAGAAAAGGAAACTATTAAATATAGCAGATGATTTGTTACTCTCCACCTCACACCTCTGTGAACTTAAGTCCTCTGTAGGTGTTAGACCTGCAAGTAAATAAACTAAATGAACCATATGCCAGTTGTTAAGCACCAAACCCTCTTCTAGCCTCTGCTTTGTGATGCTGTGGCTGGGACCCTGCAGACCTCAGTTCTGCTTTGCCAGCTGGCATCCTGCTAGGCTCTGCCAGTATGGGGAGGGGAGCCACTGTAGGGAACCTGGAAGGATGGAAGTCTGCTATAATAAAATACCATAAACTAGATAACTTACAAACAACAGACATTTATTTTCACAGTTCTGGAGGCTGAAAAATCCATGATCAAGGGACCAGCAGATTCATTGTCTGGGGAGGGCCTGCCTGCCTTCTGGTTCACAGATGGCAACTTCTTACTGTGTTTCTCATGGCAGAAGGGACACAGCAGCAGAAGGGACACAGCAGCTCTCTGGGGCTTCTTTTATAAAAGAGCATTAATCCCATACATAAGGACTCTGCCCTGATGACCGAATAATCTCCCAATGGCTCACTCCTAATACCATGACATTGGTGATTAGCTTTAATATATAACTCTTGAGGGGAAACAGACATTCCAACCATAGCAGCAATCCTTTATGTTAAATTATCTTTGTTCAAATAACTGGAACAGGTTTTGTCTCCTGATTGAACCCCAACTGACTCAAACCATTTCACTAACATCACTATAAAAAATTGTGACACAAAAAGTACTTACTTAGTTCCCTTCAATGATACTGTAGTACACAACAGGAAAAAGGCATTCTGTATCTCATCTCATGGAAAACCATGCAACTGTGTTCTGTAGATGAAATGGTACCTGAGTGAAGAGACAGTAGTGTCCAGCTGTGCACATATAATGTGGTGCTGCCTTATGTGCCTGGCGGGCCTGGCCTGGATATGCCCAGGGGACACAGTAGTGCCTCCTAGATGTGGTGATAACTGGTGGAGGGACACACAAAACAAAAAGGGATTAAAACCATTTATCATGGTGAATTCTCTTCTTCTACTGTGACTTTCTTGGTGAAAAGTAACCAGATTTGCTAGTGAGCTCATGTAAGACAGCCTTTGGGAACTCCTAGGAACACTTGGGGCAGGTTTGTAGAAAACTAGGAAACAGTATTAGCAAGTGACAGAGAGACCCATTGAAATCAGGATTACCCTAGTTAGCTATACATATGTTTTAAATTTTAGTATTAAAAACCATAGCCTTTAAAATAGGAGCTATTAAATATACTTATTTTTGTCTCTCTAGTTTTGCCATGTTAATATCCTTATTTGCCATTAATCTAGTTCTAGAACACAAATCTACAAAGTGGTTTAGTTATCTTGATTCAGAGCTCTGATCCACATACGAGCCAGTATAGAAGAGAACCAAGGACTTGGAGTTTCAAATGCAAGCACAAGAACTTTCAGCATCTTTCAAAGCTCTTGGCTCAGAGGGTAGCAAGCAAGTTTGAGTGCTTATCATCTCTTTTCTGCCCCTTCCCTGAGCCCCATTCTTCTTCCACATTCTCTGGCCTTGTTAGAGATTATGGATGTTCAAAATGAAATATTGATAAATGGTGTCTGCAACTATACTTTCTTAGCTTCTCCTTTATGAAAGTTTATATCCTTTCTTCCTGAATAATTGGTGTGATTTTTTTTTATGATTGTTGACTTGGGAAGTCTGGATATGTGTGGCTGCCTCCCAATCAGCCATTACCCTTACACTTCCCAAATTGTGCACTGAAGTGTTCTGGGGCACCACAGAGAATTCAGAGAAGGACTGGAATATTTTTAATTTTTAAGAGAAACATTGTGACTTTCGTTGGACACTGCATGAACTACTATTATTGAGTTGATTGACTGTTACTCCTTAATAAAAGGAAGAAAAAAAGGACCTGTTTGAGGTTTCTTTTGATTCATGGGCACTATGAAAAAATCATTGAGGCACTAAGGGCATTGGGAAAGAAAGTAAGTTTGGGAACCTCCGCATCACCCTCTTCCAAACAACTCATGTCTCTTTAGGGGTTCCATATAGATATGGGACCATTTTTGCCCCCAGATTCAGGAGATGGAGCATAGGATCAAACTAAATTAATCAGTTCAATCTACCCTCTTGGCCTTGTTAAGAAGTGAACGAATTAAGAGGTGAACATGTGATCCAAATCAGACAGATTAGAGTAAAACTCAGGTTACTTGCTTGAAATGCTGTAGCAATCTCAGTATCTCTTTCTTCTTTTCTCTCAATGCCCAATCTGTTGAGACATTTTTAATGACCCATAATATTGTTGAATTTGGTAAATACTTCATGCACATTTGAAAATAATACAAATTCTCCTTTTTAGGTATTTTCTTTAAACCAAGTTGTTAATTGTGTTGTTTAGATTTTTATAATCTTACCTAAGTTTGATTTGCTTGCTCTGTCAACTATTTAGACAAGTGTGTTAAAATTTCTCTGTAACTGGCCGGGCGCAGTGGCTCACGCCTGTAATCCCAGCACTTTGGGAGGCCACGGCGGGTGGATCACAAGGTCAGGAGATCGAGACGAGGCCATCCTGGCTAACACGGTGAAACCCTGTCTCTACCAAAAATACAAAAAATTAGCCAGGCGTGGTGACAGGCACCTGTAGTCCCAGCTACTTGGGAGGCTGAGGCAGGAGAATGGCATGAATGTGGGAGGCGGAGCTTGCAGTGAGCCAAGATCACACCACTGCACTCCAGCCTGGGCGACACAGTAAAACTGTCTCAAAAAAAAAAATCTGCTGTAATTATAATTTGGTTAATTTATTCTTTTAGTACTATTAATTTCTGATGTATACATTTTGAATCTTTGTCTTTGAGTGCATACAAATTTAGAATTTTTATATTTCCTGGTGGATTGAATCCTTTATCATTATGAAAAGTTCTTCATTATCTCTTATAATGCATCTTGTCTTAGTATAACTGAAACAACTATTTTTTCATACTTATACATTTAACCTGTGCCTTATGTTTAAATATGTCTCTTGTAAAAGGAATATAGTTAGATTTGTTTGTTTTGTTTTTCTTTGTTTTCCTCTAGTCTGAAAATCTTAGTCTTTTACTTGGAATATTTTACTCATTTACATTTATTGTAATTATTGACATTGTTGGGTTTAAATCTTTCCTCTTTCTTTTTTTTCCCATTTAACCCACTTGTTTTGTTTTTTTCTTCTCCTTTCTTGTCCACTTTTTTATTAATCATTTGATTATTTTGTTTCAACTGTTATCTTGTTAGTTATCCATTAACTCTTCTTTAGTAACTACCCTAGAGATTGCAATTCACATTTTTGACTTATTATAAGCTAATATAGATTATTACTTTTAATACTTCTCAGAAAATGCTAAGACCTAATAACTTTTAGATTCAGTTTATCCCTGCCCACTTTTAAATTTATTCTTATTTGCCTTTTAATTCTTTATATAGTTTAAACTCTGTAAATACTCAGCATTATCATTATCATCATCTTATACAGATAATATTCAATTATTAATATATTTATCAAAAATTTTACTTTTTCTCTTGCTTTTTATAACTTATTGATATTTTTGTCAATGATCATTTTCTTTCTGTCTGAAGCACTCATGTATTTCTTTAACTGCTTGTCTATTGGCAACAAATTATCTCAGTGTCAGTTTTGGTATTCCTGAAACGTCTTTACATCACTTTAAATTTTTGAAGGACTTTGGGCATTACAGTTTTTGATCAGCAGTTATGATCTTTCAGCACTCTTAGCTCTGTCATACTATTGATTTTTGTTTTCCATTATCACTGTTGAGAAGTCATCAACTAATCAGTTCTGATGCTTTGAAAGTAAAGTTTCTCTCTGGCTGCTTTTAAAATTTTCTTTTTGTCTATGTGTTTTTTAAGCGGTTTTATTCTAGTGTGCCAGGAATATTTATCCTTTTTTGTATTTTTCCTTTTAAGGCTTTCAGAGCCTTAAATCATTAGATTTGTGTTTGATGTCTTTCATCTTCTGGAATAGTCATGTTTATCTCTTCAAATATTGTTTTAGTTTCATTCTCTCTTCCTGTTCCTTCTGAGACTTTAATTACATGTTTCTTGGACATTTTCACTGTGTTTCACATGTATTATTTCATACTCTTTTGTATCTTACACTTTTTTTTTTTTTTTTAGCTCTGTTGTTCAGTATTGAATTGGCCTCACTTTGGGTTTCCTTATGCTTTTAATCTCACATATATAATCTGTTGTTAAATCCATATGCTGAGTTTCTAATTTCAATTCTTGCCCTTTTTTAATATCTTAGTATATTTTTGTCCTTTTCTTCTATTTCATTGACCATATTAATCATAATTATTTCAAAGTCTCTGTCTGCTAAATCCCATCACCAAATCATATAGGGATCTTTTTTATCTACCTGTTCTTGATTTTATGATCTTTTTCTTGGCATGTTAAGTAATTTTAAAAAGTGAATTCTGGACATTATACATTAAAAATCATAGAGGTTCCAGATCACATAACCTTCTCCAGAGAAGTTTCATCTTTCCTTTCTGGGTAGATAGAATGAAGATTGATAACAAATACAACCAGGAACTAAGCTTTATTCACACAGATAAAGACTCTATTTACCTCCCTAGAGTGTGGCTCTCTAAGGCTTCTGCATGGAAACCTATACTGTACACTGGAGCTTCTCCTGGCTAGTTCTTAACCTTATTATTATTATTGTCCTGAATCAGAAACGCAGACCTTTTCTGGTGCTGTGTTCTTAGTTTCTTATTTTTCCATCTCATGCAGCTTCAGAATTCAGTACTTATCATGGGGGAAACTTTCTTATGCCAACGCTAGCGCTTCACTCATTCCTTTCAATCAAACACTAGCCCTTCAAATCTCTCGTTTTCTAGCCCCAGTACTGCAAGACCACTAAAAACTCTGCTGGTCTGCTTCTTTCCTAGTAGCCCTCTGTCCAGGCAATTCTCAGATTTTAGAATCCAAAACTGGCAAATTTACCCATGGTAAAAGTAGCTACAGATTTCAAGCTAGTCTCTCCACTGTTGTCTCGACTTCTCCAGAATCTTCACAATCTTGGACTTCCTTCTTCTTGGTTGCTTCAGGAAGCAAACCACTGATGTGCTGGAACAGATATTTTGTGTATCTCATTAACTTTTTCTGTGTGTTCTCTGTGGGTGCATTGGTGTATGCTAAGCTCCTCCATCATATCCTAAAATGGAAGTTGATTTTTCACATTAAACTTTGCAGTTAAGCCATGTTTTATGACAGCCCAGTTTTGCATGTATTGCTGAGGAAGGTCAGTAATACTGTTAAATACTGAGCACTTTCTGTCAGATACGTTATATGTAATTTAGAAGAATTCTAGAAGTGATGCTTAAAGAGAGATTATAATATTTTAAATGTTTGCAATTGTAACAAGGCCTTTCGAGAAAAGTCTGTGAAATTATAAACAAGGTAAGAAAATCTATGTTACAGGAAGGAGGTGCTACTCAACATACAGAAAACACATTATCTCTTTTCCTCCATGTGATACTTCCTAGGATTAGGGACAGGGAAACATCTGACCAGTTCCAGAAAGATAAGGAATTCTGCTGACTCATAGAGATAGCCATATTTCTAATGCCCAGCATAGGAAAAGCAATATGAAAATTTGCTGTCCTTAGAAAAGGAAAGCCAAGGAAATAAAAATCCCCTCTCAGTGAACACCAAATTGGCAATGAAGATAAGCTACTGGGATATAGATACCATGTTACATTTATGTGTAAGTGATAAAGGTTATGATAAGCTGTTTTTAATACACGTAAACAGCAAGAGAAATATAGAGGAGATTTCCAATTTGCTGTGAAGGTTATCTTTCTAAGTACAATGGAGTCCTGTGCCTCATATCATCACTGCTATTCTTTTTTTTTTTTTTTTT
This sequence comes from Piliocolobus tephrosceles, assembly GCF_002776525.5. Taxonomy (NCBI): domain Eukaryota; kingdom Metazoa; phylum Chordata; class Mammalia; order Primates; family Cercopithecidae; genus Piliocolobus; species Piliocolobus tephrosceles. Next base: position 100,248,325 of record NC_045442.1, read on the forward strand.
TTTTTTTTGAGATGGAGTTTCGCTATCATGGCCCAGGCTGGAGTGCAATGGCTCGATCTCGGCTCACTGCAATCTCCACCTCCTGGGTTCAAACGGTTCTCCTGCCACAGCCTCCCAAGTAGCTGGGATTATAGACATGCACCACCGTGCCTAACTAAATACAAAATTTGTATTTTTAGTAGAGACGGGGTTTCTCCATGTTGGTCATGCTGGTCTCAAACTCGTGACCTCAGGTGATCCACCGACCTCAGCCTCCCAAAGTGCTGGGATTACAGGCGTAAGCCACTGCACCCAGTCCATCACTGCTATTCTTAAAATTCCCAAACACACATGTATAAAGTCAAGGTACTGGCCAGGCACTGTGGCTCACGCCTGTAATCCCAGCACTTTGTGAGTCCAAGGCATGTGGATCACCTGAGGTCGGGAGTTCGAGACCAGCCTGGCCAACATGGTGAAACATCGTCTCTACTAAAAATACAAAAATTATCTGGGTGTGGTAACACGCGACTGTAATTCCAGCTACTTGGGAGGCTGAGGCAGGAGAATCACTTGAACCCGGGAGGGCAGAGGTTGCAGTGAGCCGAGACTGTGCTGCTGCACTCCAACCTGGGCCACAGAGCAAGACTCTGTTTCAAAAAATAAAAATAAAAATAAATAAATAAATAAATAAATAAATTCAAGGCACTATAAGGCTCTCGGAGCAATCCTGGACCTGTTAGCAGAAAAGAAGGACTTGGGTTTGGTAAATCATCAACTTAATGTCCAGTCAGTGAATTCTAGTCCCACTGACTTCTATGGACAGGCCCCCATCATCCACTCCTGCTTGCTTCTCCCAAACACTGATCCTCCCTTAACATTTAGAACCCCTTACTAGTGACTGTTCTGATCCTATCCTCCTCCTGCTCCACCACTGGTTTTGGTACTGTAGCCGTACTAGACTACTTGCAATTCCACAAATATGCTCTGTATTTTTCATACCTGCAAGCCTTAGTCTATTTGATCTCTCTCTCTCTCTCACTCTCTCTCTGGAATACATGATCCTATTTTATCCAACCCCTCTGCTCTTCTCTTTCCTATCTCTCTGCCTGTGGTAATCTTATTTTTTAATACTTTCTCCCATGCCACTTTATTAAATATTTCCATTCCCAGCCAGATGTGACCTGTTCTTCCTTAAAATGTTATAACACTTCGCTTATGTCTCTCCTAGGACTCTTAGTGTAATTTGCCTTGAAGAAAAATTGTTTGTGTTCTTATGTTATCCTTCTTAGTAGATAGTTAGCTTTTTGAGGAAAAGAACTGTGAACGTTTTTTAACTCCACAGCTGGGCCCAACAGAATCTTGCAAACACTAGTCAGTTAATAAATACTTGGTCAGTCAAATATAGGTGACATGTGGCTCCCCTAGGCAGTTCACAACATGGATATTTATTTTCTTCCAAGCCAGCTGGATTGGCCTCTGACTTGTCACCTTTCTTTAAAGGCTCATGTAATTGGGTAAGACCCAACCAGGACAATCTCTCTTTTGATTATACAAAGTCAACTTATTATCAACCTAATTGTGGCAGTGATATGGCATCATGTTTACAGGTTCCCCTGTGCTCAAGGGGAAGGACACACAAATAACAGGGATCATCATAGAATTCTGCCTGTCATCTCCTCCTCCCTTTTTTTTTTTTTTTTTTTTTTTTTGCATCTTTTTTGTATATCTACTCACCCAAATGATTGTCAAAATATGATCCCTGGACTATCAGTACCGGCATCACCTGGAAATTGTTAGAAAAACAAATTCTCAGGCCCCACACCAGATCTGCATCAGAAACTCTGGGGGCCCCACCATCTGTGTTTTAACAAGCCCTCTGGGTGATTCTGATGCACACCAAAATTTAACAGCCACTGCCTCACCCATGGGTCTTTTATTTTAGTACCATACTATAAATAACTTCCTCTGTTCTCTGCCTTGATTAAAACAAAACACAATAAAAAAAAAACTAGCCTAACCGTATTCCGCTAGCTGTCTTAATCCTTAGGTTGATGAGCAACTCAGGAGGAACATAAATTCCGAAACTTGTCATGCTGGGGGCTCTCCCATATTGACTGTGACTCCCTGGCAGCCCCCAGGTTCCACCTTCTTATCCTGGTTGCCATTTGCCTTACAAGAAGAGGCACAGTAGTAATACTGTGTATAACATGTCAACTGAATTAATTGGGTACTTTTTCACCCATCTTTTACTACATCTTTGCCCCACTTAAAAAATCGAAATGATTATTCTGACTCCGGGTTTATTATTCTATTTTTTGCTATTATTACTGCTGCTGTGTGGGGAAAGTAGAGGATTTTCATGTAATAAGTGTAACACCTCCTTTGGCTGATAGTAGTTGATTAATCTCAGACATTAGCACTGAAATTATATAAAACCCATGTTACAGAAACAGAGATCTTGCTACATCTAAGTAGAATCATGTTATGATACGAGAATTGGGGTACAGCATTTTATTTTTAGGTTCTCCATGGCATAAGAAGTTAAATGTAAACACTGCATGTGTTTGCACCAGAATCAAATCAATAGTATAGTTGAGTTGCTGAGTAATAGGATTTTATTACACTCAATAAAATTTTAACCGTAAAAGTTAACCAATCTCTAACCAGAAGTTTTCTAAATCAAGAAATATTTTACTTAGCAAATATCTGTATACATTTTTGACATTTTATGAGAAGCATCTTACAAACTGACTCACTGGGACATTTCTATAAAAGGAAATCTGCTTTTCCTTCAACTCTCCTCATGTCATCTCCCACCCCAAGGTAGGTTTCAGGAGGGTAGGGCTTTCTGTACATTTTGGCTTCTACCGAATCCTCAGCACCTCGAAGATGGTGCTCACAAATATTTGTTGAATGAAAATACTTTTTCTGTCAGTTTATTAGTGAAGTCTTCCTGTGTGGGAAGATAAAATGGACCAAATTGCCTGAGCATCCTCTACAACAAGTGAGGACCACTAGCTGTTTTCATAAAAACCAGTTCTCTGTAAGAACATGGCCTGGGTTTTATTCATGACTCAATCATGTAGATTACGTGCTAAACTGAATTTACAAAATTTAATCCAGGCTTCTTTAGTTGGAACCAGAGGTTTTCTAATGCAGAAGTGTATACCAGAGAGTATGTGCATGTATGGGTGTGTATATAAAGGAAATACATTTTATATACTTTCTGTGTTCATGTTTATGTTCAATCCCATTAAACTAAAATTAGTGGTCAGGTGTGGTGGTTCATCCCTATAATCCCAGCACATTGGGAGGCCAAGGAGGAGAGGATTACTTGAGGCTGGAAGTTCAAGAGCAGTCTGGACAGCATAGCAAGACCCTATATCTTAAAAAAATTTTTTTTTAACCAGGCATAGTGGTGAACATCTGTAGTCCCAGCTACTCAGGAGGCTAAGACAAGAGGATCCCTTGAGCCCAGGAGGTTGAGGCTGCAGTAAGCTATGATCGCACCACTGCACTCCAGCTTGGGTCACAGAGCAAGACTCTGTCTCTTGCAAAAAATAGTTAATTTATGTGGTACCCTTTGCGGTGATTAGCCCCAGCAGGACATTGGAAGAGATGAGCCAACAGAGCCAGCTGGCTGGTAAAAAGCAATGGTAAGGCTATCTGGGTGAGGAGAGCTATCAGAACTTTAGGAAAGACTCAATCCTTGCTCTTCCACTTCAGAGGACAGAAGCTGAAACCCAGACTTAGAACTTAAGATAAAATAATACTCTAGAGCAGGGTTCCTTTATTCCTAGAATTCTTGTTAATATAATTAGAAATGATTAAAAAATGAATGGCTGTATAAATTGTGGAATAAACAGTCAGTGTCTATATTTGTCTTACAGAAAAGCTAGTGTATTGTTCTTTTTTCATAGCTGAAGGGACTTCAAAACTTCTGGTACCATAAATAATGGTGATATCAAAATGGCAACCATTGCTTCAGAATAATCTAGCTGTGACCCATAGTTTCCATAGTGGTGCACAAGCCTTCAAATTTCATAATGCATTGGACAAATGGAAATGAGGCTTTAAATATCATTTTACCCAGAAACTCAGAACACTTGGAAACATATGTAGCACAAATAGTTATTAAAGTATAGAAGAAGGAGAGGAGTATTAATTCAGAGACAAACCTATCTCCAATTAGGAAAGAAGGAACCCTACATCCCTACATTTTTCTTTCTCCACGTTCTTCATTTGCACTAAACCCTCCCCTGTCCCAACGACGACGACAGACCTCCAGCCTGTGAGTCCCTGTTATGCACACCAGGAAGAGCTTTCAGCCTGTTTGGAAATGTTCTGTTTCCTCCTCAAAACATATTAGTTCTTTCCTCTCTTATAGGCACATGTATTCATGGGTTTCCTTTCTAAGGCACAAAGAGAAAGAATAAATCTTATTAGGAACTCATTTCAAATCGGTAACCAGTAATTTAAAAAAATGATTTGTTATTTGCCTGCCTTAAATATTTCCCTTCCCATTGCTTTATTTATTTATTTATTTATTTATTTATTTATTTATTTATTTATGAGATGGAGTCTCACTCTGTCACCCAGGATAGAGTATAATGGCGCGATCTCAGCTCACTGCAACCTCTGCCTCCGAGTTCAAGCGATTCTTGCTCTGTAGTCCGCAGCCTCCCCAGTAGCTGGGATTATAAGTGCATGCCAACGCGCCAGGCTAATTTTTGTATTTTTAGTAGAAATGGGGTTTCACCATATTGGCCAGGCTAGTCTTGAACTCCTGACCTCAAGTGATCCTCCAACCTTGGCCTCCCAAAGTGCTGGGATTACAGGCCTGAGCCGCTGCATCTGGCCTGTACATATTTTAAAATTAAAAAATCTAAAAGCCTTATTATTGAAAACCAACAGTCCCCCTCCCATTCCTCTTTACTTCACGAATAGACTACCCAGCAGTAGCCATGTTCAGTTATTTCAGCTGTTTCTCCACATTTTAGGTATAGTATCTTGGTTTATGACTTTTAGACAATGTAAGCTTCATATTATGGTAGGTGAGGCTGCCATTGTCTTATGCCCTACCTTCCACTTCCATATCCCATCTGCCCAATAGAGTTAGATTTTAGTTTTTGGCAAAAACAGCAATCATTGTTTATGTTAGTAAGGCTAGGTAAATATTTTTTATTCTCCTTCAGTTAGTATACTTTGATTGTTTCCTTTTTGTACAATTTTTATTCTTCCTAGAATTAATAATTGCTTTCTTTATATTTTTATTTGCTTAGTTTCTTTGTATCTATCAGTATATATTTTTTTCTAATGCTGTAACATATCTGTCAAACAACTAAAAATAACTTTCCCCAAACCTAAAGACAGCAGATCAGTCAGTTCCGTTTTCCTCCTCTCTGGAGATTTCTCTCCTACAGCTTTTGCCCCAGTTGGTCAAATATGAATGTGCTATCTAGGGCTGCTGCACTGCTGTCATTCTGCAACATTCCTACACTATCTTCTGGGAATTTTCTTAGTTTGCTACATATTCTATTTACTGTATCTCAAGTATTCCTGTTTCTTCATTTACTTCCTCTTTTTTTCTGGAACACATTCTCCAATATTTTTCTAAGAGAGTATAGGAGGTAAAATTTTGAGCCTTTGAATATCCTATAACAATCAGGATTAACTGATAATTTATCCATTTTTAATATTGTAAGTTGGAAGTAATTTTGCCTCAAAAATTCAAAGACATTTCTCCATTTTCTTTTAATTTCCCGTTGGGGAGTTTAATGCTATTTGACATCTCTTTGTATGTAAGCAGCTTTTCTTGGCTTGTTTATCCATTTTGGGAAGATTCTGGGATTTTGTCTGCTTTTTGGTGTTCCTAAATTCCTTGATGCTGTGACTTGGGATGGGTCTTTTCTTGTTCGGTGTGCTAGTCCCTTTCAATCTGGAGAAAGACGCATGGGGTAAAAATTCAAGTGTAAATCTAAAGAATGATGTGTTTTTCCCCTACTGAGTATTTTTTCATATAAATCTTGCTTTTATAATATTTTTAAGTGAAGAAATTCCTGTTTGTTTTACTTCCTTTCATTGTTAGCTGTCAATGTTGTCACAACAATATTAGCACCATCATGATTATTGATCATAATGGCTCCCTTTATGGCTATTACTGTGCCGCAGGTTCTTCAGGATCACAATAGAACCTATCACTGTGGTTGAGAATATTAAGTGAGTTATAACACATATAGCGCTGGGGCCAAATACTCTACATAGTAAGTGCTCAATAAATAATAGCTAGTTCTATCACTGTTTATGATCCAATTACATAAGACTAGTATTATCCTCACTTTACAGATGAGGAAACTGAGGTCAAAGAGGTTACATTACTTGGACAAGGTGACACAGCCAGCAAGTAAGGAGCAGGGCTGGAACCTGCTTTGCCTGGCTTTCAGTCCATGCTCTTTCTGTTCTGCCACACTGCCAGAGAAAGTGATATGGTTTGGCTGTGTCCCCACCCAAGTCTCATCTTGAATAGTAGCTCCCATAATTCCCATGTGTTGTGGGAGGGACCCAGTGGAAGTTAATTGAATCATGGGTTTCCCCGACACTGTTCTCATGGTAGCGAATAAGTCTAACGAGACTTGATGGTTTTATAAGAGGTTTCCCTTTCACTTGGCTTTCATTGTCTCTTGCCTGCCACCATGTAAGATGTGCCTTTTGCCTTCCACCATGATGGTGAGGCCTCCCCAGCTAGGTGGAACTGTGAGTCCACTAAAACTCTTTTTCTTTATAAATTACCCTGTCTCAGGTATGTCTTTATCAGCAGCATGAAAACGGCCTAATACAAAAGGCACTGCTGTCTTTCTTTCCATGTCTTTTTTTTTCTACTCATGGATACAACTCACTCTAGCACAATGTAAATCACAATAGTGTGCAAGGTCAATGTTGGATCTCAAACACTGGAGATCGTGGACTTCCTTGAAGATACTCAAGTCATACATAAAAAAATACTGTGCCCTGAGTAAGTTAAATACTCACCGTGTGAAGGCGGGAACTGGAACAATGCATTTTCCACATGTGATATTCCATGACATCATGGAAAGTCTAGGGTTGGTTTTCAAATTAAGGCTGCGGTGATGTTTAGTTGGTGGTGGAATAAGAGCTTTGCTAACTGATACATGTAGCATGTGTTAAAATAAGCAAGACATGTTGTCCTGTCCAGAAGAGGTTAACAGATTTGCTGTCTGTATTATTTATGACACTTTCCCAAAAGTTTTAATGTGTGATTGTGCAGGCAGAACATTTTCCCAGTCAGTCACACAAAGTTCAGTCCTTTGCGGCACTCCTGAAATATCCTCACACCGTGCCAATAGCTGTGGGGGCTGAACACCTTCCAGATCCTCAGACCTTGCCTGGACGGAGCCAACTCCTTCCTCCACCGAGGAGTGTGGAATGTTCGGCAGAGCTGGGTACAACAGGTTTCACCTCTAATTTTGGAACTGGAAAGTGTTCCTTTTTGACAAATGTGGACACCCTTTTGGACAGGTCTATTGCACTAGACAAACATTGAACTAGGAATAATGACAGAAATTAGCTTGAGTAGAAAAAGACCATTGCCTTTCTTATCATCCAACATCAACTACAATTTTTGATAAATTGAAAATAAGAACAAGCACTGGAGGAGGTGGTGGGCTGTGTTATTCTTGTGACCTCGAGCATATGTCATAGAAAGGAAACCACCCAGAACAAACATTATAAGATTTTTGAGGCTATGGAAATAGACGAAACGAAAATATACAACAAAATTTTACATGCTGGTCAATTTGTTTCCTTATTCTACATCATCCCTTTCTCATTGAAAACCTAGGATAAGGATACATAAGCAGTCATAAGGAACTAGGTTCCATATATAAATGTGTGTGTGTGCATGCATGTGTGTGTTATATATATCTATATGCTTCCATATATATCTATATTTACATTTCTATATACATATTACTTCCATATATAATATATAAAAATATATATACTTCCACATATATTTCAATATACTTCCACATATATTTCAATATACTTCCACATATATTTATATATATATATATATATATATACACACTTCCATATATATATGGAAGTATAAATATAGATTAGATAGATAGATATTGAGACGGGGTCTCATTCTGTAGCCCAAGCTGGAGTGCAGTGGTATAATCATGGCTCACTGCAGCTTCAAACTCCTGGGCTCAAACAATCCTCCTTGCCTCAGCCTCCCAAGTAACTGGTATTACAGGTGTGTGCCACCATGCCTGGCTAATTTTTTCTAACTTTTTATAGAGACAGGAGGTCATGCTTTGTTGCCCAGCCTGATCTCGAACTCCCAGTCTCCAGTGATACTCTCATCTAGGCCTCTCAAAACACTGAGATTACAGGTGGGAGCCACTGTACCTGGCCAATAATCTCATTTTTAATATGACTGGTTACTATGTATGTTTATTCATAAGAAAAGAATACCCATTTCAAAGAATTTGCAAGCTGATAAATGTGGGCAGGCCTCAGCAAGGCAGCACTACTACAGTAGGAGCTGTGAAAACAAGAAATAAATAAATAAAGGGCCCTTGGAGTGCCCCATTTATGAGGACCTGCTATAGTGATGCTGTGAGATTTTACCCTTCCAACTGCAAGAACATTCTGAACAAAATCCCCCTGGATTGGTTGATTTATTTCATTATAACATTGATTATAACACACCTCAGTGAATAATTCTGAAGCCATTTGGTGGCTGTAATCTCTACACATCATCTTTTCATGGGCCTGAAGATTTCTCTGTCCCACCCACTTGCTGGCCTAGGGGAGGAACTATAAAGAGGGAAGGAGGTAGGAGACTTGGGGAGGGGGAGATGAATGCTCAAAGGTCCAGAACAGGCCCAGCATGGTGGCTCACTTTTGTCAACCCAGCACTTTCAGAGGCAGAGACCGGTGGATCACTTGAGGTCAGGAGTTTGAGACCAGCCTGGGCAACATGGTGAAACCCCATCTCTACCAAAAATACAAAAATTAGCCAGGTATGGTGGCGCCCGCCTGTAATCCCACCTACTTGGGAGGCTGAGGCAGGAGAATCGCTTGAACCCGGGAGGTTGCAGTGAGCTGAGATCGCGCCATTGTACTCCAGCCTGGGCGACAGAGTGACAGTCCGTTCAATAAAAGCAAAACAAAACAAAGTCCACAACAACCTTCCTAAGAAGCCCAGAGCCAGGGAGCAAAAAATGCCATGATTATGTGTCCTTCTCACCTCCCCAGCCGGCTGCTCTCGGCATGAATAGAGAAGTAGCACTGGGCCTGAGGATTGGGACCACATCATGCACATCTTGTTGCACACACAGATACGGGCGAGGCGTCCTGACACTTGGACCCACAGCTCAGCCGCTGGCTCTATGAGATCCAAGCAAGTCATGTGAATGTTCGGGCTTCCAAAAGTTAGGGCAGCAACCTCCACAGTGCCTTTCGCTTCTCACAGCCTCTGTCTCTGTTCTAGGATTCTTTTGCTTTTTGGGCCTGGAGTTAATCTGGCCAATCCAAGAAAGCATCTGGTTCTACAAAGATATACAGGCAAGAGTATGAGAGCCAAGAGCACCTATCATTGGTCTGAATCCCTTTTGTCAGTTCCAGGTGGTGTGTCCTGCCCCCGGGACGATCTGTCCCTCTCAGCCAGCTCCAGAGTAGCCCTGGCTTGGAGGACAGGGAAGATGGATGTTTTCACCTTGACTTCACACCTCCCTTCCCGGCATATCTTCTTTATTCCCATTCTTTCCAATCTTTACTCCTCTTCCTCTTCCCCATCCAAGGGGCAGTAGAATCAAAGGCAAATCAAGACAGATTCTCTGGCAAATCCTTTCCTACTGTGATTTATTAAATTACTCAATTGTTTTCCAAGTCCCTGTGACCCAAAGTCAGGAAAACTGGCTGAGTCCCTCACAGGAAAATAAAATACTAAGAAAAATGCAATCCCAAAGGTAGGCAAGGGGGGATAAAAAGAACTTTCCATTTTCAATTCTAAATGTCAAATGACCATTCTAGTTTTTATTGTAGGGCAAATAATTGTTATTTGTTGAAATTCTTCTGCAAATAACAGTATGTAAAGGCTTTTTAGGAGAAATTGTTTGGGGAATGTATTTAACTCACTGTACCTAAAATTTACGCTAGAACGACTATTTTAAGTACAATGAAATGCCATTTTCATAATTTCGTATAATATTTTTGTGATGGATAGCTACTTTAAATTTACATGCCAGCTATGTAAATGGCTGGAGTGATTTTTCATTATCCTAAGTGGTAAGCAGTGTAAAATATCAATGTAAGTGCAATGCGGGCATCTCATTCATAGTTTATTAAACTAAAAGGATGCTAATTAGTTATTATATTGAAAACAATACCCATTGGTGAAGGAAACTTACTTGCTGAGATAAAAAATTATTTTTTAGAGTTACAATGTAAGTAAATTAGTGGTAAGAATACACAATTATAGTTGATCAAATTTGACTTCAGGAAATAACTGTACCCTTATTGCTGAGTGGAGCGGGACCTGCTGAGAACTCTTTGTAGGAGTTTCCTATAGATGGGCTGGCAATTGTTTAACTCCATTGGTACACACAAGACAATGGGCCAGGCACGGTGGCTCACACCTGTAGTTTCAGCACTTTGGGAGGCCAAGGAAGGAGGATTGCTTGAGGCCAGGAGTTCAAAACCAGCCTGGACAACATAAAGAGACCCCTGTCTCTACAAAATAAATTAAAAAAAAATTATTCCAGCGTAGTTGCATGGGCCTGCAGTCCCAGCTACTTGGGAGGCTGAGGCAGGAGGATTGCTTGAGCCCAGGAGATTGAGGCTCCAGTAACCTGTGATTGCACCATTGCACTCTAGCCTGCATGACGAAGCAAGTCCCTGCCTCTGTTAAACAAACCAACAAGCAAAGGCAATGATGCTGTATCACAGTGTAAGCCCTAAAACTCAAAGTTTATATACTGACATCTAGACTCTATACTATATTTCTTTGGACTTTCAAAACAGAAAACTTTTCACTGAACCTTCGATAGCAGAAAGAAGGACATCAAAGTAGAAGTAGGCTAGCCATGCGCAACCACACAACTTCTTAAAAATCATATTTGTGAGACTACATGAAGTTCTGCTGATTTTTCTGCTGTAAAAAGATTGACCTAGGTCTTTAAGTTAATTGCAGCAATCAGATGATGAGTTAAATAACATTTTAAAAATAATTATATTTTTTCACACAGCTAATTTTTCCAAGGGATGCAGGATAGATTTACAAATTGTTTTGACCAGGTTTGTCAGCGAGAAATCAGGCTTCTTTCAAAGGAGGATCAAGCTGTACTCTTTGTTTAGTATTGCTTACTTTTTATGAAACACATATTTCCAGTTAATTGTCATAGTTTGTTTTAGCTATTTTGGAAGTTGATAAGTTTTCTTTTTGAAAGAATGAAAGTATAAATTTGAATATCAAATTAAATAGTTAATCTATAATTCATCCTTGATTGTTTTATGATTCTATAATGCTTAAAAACTTAAAAAAAGCGGCCGGGCGCAGTGGCTCAAGCCTGTAATCCCAGCACTTTGGGAGGCCGAGACGGGCGGATCACGAGGTCAGGAGATCGAGACCATCCTGGCTAACACGGTGAAACCCTGTCTCTATTAAAAAATACAAAAAAAGAAACTAGCCGGGCAAGGTAGCAGGCGCCTGTAGTCCCAGCTACTCGGGAGGCTGAGGGAGAAGAATGGCATGAACCCAGGAGGCGGAGCTCGCAGTGAACTGAGATCCAGCCACTGCACTCCAGCCTGGGCAACAGAGCAAGACTCCGTCAAAAAAAAAAAAAAAAACCTTAAAAAAGCATTACTTATTATGTAGGTACCATTTTTACAAATCATTCAATTTTCTGCACTTTTTACATTACCAACTTTAATTTTAGGCACATTATGGTATGTCAACATCAAACCAAGTAGGACCTCTTTCCTTCGATGCTATTTAAAAAATAAAAGTTCTGCTTTCTGCCCGTGCATGCCGCCGAAGAAGCATCGTTAAAGTCTCTCTTATCCTCTTCTCCCTGCCGTCATGTCTAAGTCAGAGTCTCCTAAAGAGCCTGAACAGCTGAGGAAGCTCTTCATTGGAGGGTTGAGCTTTGAAACAACCGATGAGAGTCTGAGGAGCCATTTTGAGTAATGGGGAACACTCACAGACTGTGTGGTAATGAGAGATCCAAACACCAAGCGCTCCAGGGGCTTTGAGTTTGTCACATATGCCACTGTGGAGGAGATGGATGCAGCTATGAATGCAAGGCCACACAAGGTGGATGGAAGAGCTGTGGAGACAAAGAGAGCTGTCTCAAGAGGAGATTCTCAAAGACCAGGTGCCCACTTAACTGTGAAAAAGATATTTGTTGGTGGCATTAAAGAAGACACTGAAGAACATCACCTAAGAGATAATTTTGAACAGTGTGGAAAAATTGAAGTGATTGAAATCATGACTGACCAAGGCAGTGGCAAGAAAAGGGGCTTTGCCTTTGTAACCTTTGACGACCATGACTCTGTGGATAAGATTGTCATTCAGAAATACCATACTGTGAATGGCCACAACTGTGAAGTTAGGAAAGCCCTGTCAAAGCAAGAGATGGGTAGTGCTTCATCCAGCCAAATAGGTCGAAGTGGTTCTGGAAACTTTGGTGGTGGTCATGGAGGTGGTTTCGGTGGGAATGACAACTTCGGTCGTGGAGGAAACTTCAGTGGTCGTGTTGGCTTTGGTGGCAGCCGTGATGATGGTGGATATGGTGGCAGTGGGGATGGCTATAATGGATTTGGTAATGATGGAAGCAATTTTGGAGATGGTGGAAGCTACAATGATTTTGGCAATTACAACAATCAGTCTTCAAATTTTGGACCCACGAAGGGAGGAAATTTTGGAGGCAGAAGCTCTGGCCCCTATGGCGGTAGAGGCCAATACTTTGCAAGACCATGAAACCAAGGTAGCTATGGCGGTTCCAGCAGCAGCAGTAGCTATGGCATTGGCAGAAGATTTTAATTAGGAAACAAAGCTTAGCAGGAGAGGAGAGCCAGAGAAGTGACAGGGAAGCTACAGGTTACAGCAGACTTGTGAACTCAGCCAAGCACAGGGGTGGCAGGGCCTAGCTGCTACAAAGAAGACATGTTTTAGACAAATACTCAAGTGTATGGGCAAAAAACTCGAGGACTGTATTTGTGACTAATTGTATAATAGGTTATTTTAGTTTCTGTTCTGTGGAAAGTGTAAAGCATTCCAACAAAGGGTTTTAATGTAGATTTTTTTTTTGCACCCATGCTGTTGATTGCTAAATGTAATAGTCTGATCATGACGCTGAGTAAATGTCTTTTTAAATAAATAAATAAGTAAATAAATAAATAAAAGTTCTATGGGATTCTAAGTTTTAAAATATTTCTCTCAGGGCTAACATTACACATATATAGGATTTGTTCATTAATTTATTTGACATTCATCCCAATAAACAGCCACTGAAGGCTTATTCACTATAAACCACTGAGCTAAGTCGTGGTGAGGTTACAAAGATGAATAAAATATAGCCCTGCTCCATGGAGAGTGCACTCATTGAGCTAACTACTTTGCAGGGATTCAAAATACAATGGCTTAAATAAGATATTAGGTTGGTGCAAAAGTAATTGCAGTTTTTGCCCTTACTTTTAAATGGCAATTACTTTTGCACCGACCTAATAGATACATGTCTCTTCTCATTATAGCAATCCCTAGGGCCAGCAACCTGGCAATAAGAGAGTGACCTGGAAATTGGGTATATCATTTCTGCCCACATCTCATTGGAATGAATTTTGTACCACAGCTATACTGGGAATATAATCTCTAACTGGGTAGCCAGGTACCCAACTAGAATTTAGGGATTTCATTACTGAAAAGAAGAAGAACATAGCAATTAAAGAGATTGAATTGTTAACAGATGTAGCAACATGGAAGAATCTCAAAAACGTTATGCTAAGCAGAAGTCATAAAAGGTTGAAAGTCAGCCATTTTCAGTGGCTGTTTATTGGGATGAGTATCAAATAAATTAATGAACAAATTCCATGTATGTGTAATGTTAGCCCTGAGAGAAATACTTTAAAACTTAGAATCCCATAGAACTTTTATTTTTTAAATAGCATCGAACAAAATAGGTCCTACTTGGTTTGGTGTTGACATACCATAATATGCCTAAAATTAAAGTTGGTAATATAAAAAGTGCAGAAAATGGAATGATTTGTAAAAATGGTACCTATACAATAAGTTACGCTTTTTAAAGTTTTTAAAAAACTTAAAAAACCTTAATCCTGTGTGATTCCATATGTATGAAACTCAATGCAAGGCAAAACTCCAGTGTAGCAGGAATATGATTGCCTGAGACCTAGGTCTTGAGGAGCACAAGGAAACTCTTTTCGGGGTGATGGAAATGTTCGAGATCTTGATTGTGGTTATATGACTATATAATTATCAAAACTCATTGAACTTAACACTTACAGTGAGTTAGTTATTATCATTGTGGCTGCTGTTGTCCTGAGTTCACAGAATTTCAAGAGGGTTAAAAAAATCACTGGTTAAATTTGGAATTCTTGAGCCCCCCCTAAAAAATCTAACATAGCTTTATTTTATTTAGAGTCCTTTTTGTTTATTAAACTTTGGCGAGTATATGTTTGAATTAAGATAATTTGCAATGACTGTTATACAAACAACTCCGAAGCTCAGTAGATTAACTGAGAAATAAACAGAATAAAAGATGTATTTCTCACATCTGTCACAGCCTCTCTGGGTGGTGGGTTGGGTTTCTGTCCTGCCACAGCAATTAGGGTTCTAGCTTCTTCCATCTAGTGAATCCACTGCCTTCTGGGGCCTTAGAGTCGTCTGGGATCCTGGAATCATCTGCTAGATCTTCTGCGTCAATGAGACGGTAGGGGAACAGAGGGTCTCATGAGATTTAGGGGTCAGGCCTAGAAGCGGCACACATACCTCTACCACATTTGAATGGCCCAAGTGGGTCACATGACCACACCTAGAGGTGTACCTGGAAATGTAGTCTTCTTATGTGCCCAGGGTGAGAATGAAATGATTAGTGAATATAACCTTGTGGCTATGTCTATCATTAAAAAGTTCAATTACTGTCTTTGCAACATAATAGTTGATTGAATTTGGGAAAGTGTCTAGGCCTCAGCTTGGTTGGTTTGTTTTTATTTCTAAAATGATGGCATAAATGATACCTACCAAGCAGGGCTGTTATGCGAATGAAATGAGATTATTCATGTAGAGTGCATAATAGAGGGCCTAACACACAGCAGGCACACTGAATTTCCTGTCTGGTTCTCCCTGCATGAGGAGCAGACTGATTTAATCACTGTGGTTTTATAATATACTTTAATATTTAATTGGGCTAGTCTTTTACCAGTTTTCTTTTTGTTTGTTCATTTGTTTGTTTTAATGTACCTTATTTTTTCAGAGCAGTTTTAGGTTGAAAGAAAATTTGAGTGGTAGGCACAGAGATTTCCCATATCCCCCGTCCCCATATGTACCCAGCCTCCCCTACTGTCAACATCTCCCACAACATCTCCCACCAGAATAATGCATCTGTTACGTCTGTGAACCTACACTGACACAACGTTATCCAGTCTTCTTTTAATAAAATAAACACTTTTTGAGATGGCTTTTTCTTCCAGGTGAACTACTGTGTAACTTTTTCCCCCTCTGAAAGTATATCTTAGCCTGACTTCTCCAGAAAGTACAGGCCAAGACAAAAGGCTTAATGTTATTAGGAAGTGCAACCCCAGGAGACACCCAAGAGCATCCCAGAGAATGAAGCAGGGAAAGTAGAGCCTATACAAGAAGGTGCTAGCTCACTGGCTGCATCTCTGTGCACCTGATTGTTTCTACATGGCTGTCCCTGAAAATTTGAACAGCGTCTCAAGCCAGTCAGTCCATGAGGAAGAAGGGGCCCTCATAACTCATTGGTTTAAGTTTCACTCACTGGTCCTTGTCTCTCGTTATATTTAAGTTTCATCCCACAGGGAGTTCACTCCACACACCTCAGGGTTGAACATGACTCAGAGCCTAGTGTTCCATAGTGTGTCATGCCCAGGTGTCAGACGGGGTCCTGGATAGATCCCAGGCAGAGCCAGCGCAGGACAGTTGGCAGAGCAATGGAAGGGATGCCGAGAGAACGTAAATATGGAATAAGTTCCCTTCTTTCTGTTATCCAGTTTTCCCATTCTAGAACATAGCAATACCATTTGAAAAGGAAGCTCTCCCATTTACTCCTAAAGGCATGTTCCTTATGTTCTCTTGGATTTGCTTCCATTAGGATCAAATTAACAAAAAGCTATATTGAAAAAGGGAGAGGGTGGGACCCCTCAACTTAATGAAGAAATGTCATCTCCTGATGTAACCACCAGTCCCTGTGAAGTAACCTAACTTAAAGAGAAAATGCAGACAGTATGATACTGTTTTGAAAGTCAAAGGGATTTGCTATTGCCTTTGGAGGAAAGACTTCACTCATTCCCTGGCATAGGAGCCTGGGGATTAGAGGATCAGTTAGCATTCTCCTGCCTCTCCCAAGCCACTTCTGATCATCATCAAGGCAACTTATATTCTCCCTAGATGCTTATTAATGTACCCTACAGCTTCGTACTTAGCAGTAAATTACTCTTGTTCAAAACGTGACTTGAGAACCACGTGATAGCCAACTTAGCACTGAATCCTGTGGAATGTTCAGTGTTGAAAAAGACCTGTGATGGATCTCCCTCAAACAGAGTATACTCCCCTGCCTGCCACCAAAAACTCAAACTCTTTCTAGACCATAAATAAGATCCTGGGCACTGTAAGTACCTCCAGTGAGCTATATAGAAGGAACTTGCCCCATCTTTTGACATGCTAGGAGTCTGAAAGTCAGTTATAGGTGATCGTTTTGCACTCAAGAGAATGGTCTCTATGAGTCAGGTTTTTCCCTCCTGTACAAAAAATTTCTAATAAAATCCAGGTGAAAAGTTTCTGGCCTACGATACTGAGGGGTCTAATATGTGCAACCAAATATACCAGTTATTTGTCAGGATGATTATTCTGGGACACGCTGAGCTCTGGGTTGGTCCTTGTCTAATAACAGAATTGCTGCATGCCCTTTGGAGGTATTTTACTAGCTTCTCCATGTCTAGATGTACTAGTGTTATTATACAATATCAGATTTCCCCACAAAATGCCATTGCAATTGGCTATTCATTTGTGTGCACCAACATTATTATTTACTGTACTTAGTCCGTTTTGTAGTATTTAGTGACCTTCACCAGAAGTTCAGCATTCTTGGCAGGCATTTTTCCCTTGGCCACAGAGGAACCCTGTATTTCTCTGGCTCTGGCTCCTTCCAAGAGATGGGAATGTAATAGCAGCAGCTGAGGATATGAAAATAACTGGGAACAAAATAGACATCAAATTCAGAAAAGGACTGAAAAACAGCAGAAGCAGTTCTTTTTCGACACTGAACATTCTATAGGATTCAATGCTAAGTTGGCTATCACATTGCTATTTTAAACAGAGGGAAAAACATAGGTAGATCGACTTGTGATTTTATATTTTAAACACAGATATAGAATTCTGACTCCAGATTTTACTCTTAGATCCATGTGAGTGATTAATCGTAAATTCTGAAAAACATGGATACAAGAATAGAACAGACTTCTAATACAGTTCCCTTTTTAACCAGACATAAATAAAACTTTAGAACTTCACCAAAAAATGAGTCTAGTGGGGTGGATGATGTTTCTGTTAATAATTTTGGAGTATGCTTTCTTTTTTTTCAGGTTTTTTTTTTTTTTTTTTTTTAAAGCTTCACTGATTGGAAGGCTCAAGTTCATTGAGATACACAATGTCTTTGAGTGAGCCTTCCAAAAATCCAAATGTCTCCTTCTGGCATGAATTGTTCTTTCTGCAGCATTCCATGCTGACACAGCCACATTTCTTCCATTATATGTTCTGTTACCCATGAGACTGCAGGAGAGTCCCACCTAAAAGCATTAATGTTGCTACATTACCATAAAAGTCTGCCCTGTATTACTCAAAAAACAAACAAATGGGCCACATTAGAACAGACTGATAGTAGCCTCCCTCTTGGATTGAAGAAAACATCCACTTAACACTCTGGTTGCTGGAGATTCATTCCTGCAAAGAGGATATCAACTTCCAAAGTTAAAGCCTTTCTGCAGTGTACAGAGACATCCATCACCTTTTTTGCTTTTTTTGTTTTTATTTTTTCCCTAAGGTATTTAAGATATGTGCAATATCTTAAATCTCAAGCTATCTTTGAGATCAAGGAGGAGAAATATTTAAACATTTATGCATTCAGTTCATGATTCAGAGATTTATTTATAAAACTGTTGATTTTGGGACACCCAACTCTTGCATTTAAACTGCTGAAGTGAGTCATGTTTGTGGGAGGTAATTACTACCAGAAAGTACAACTAACTTGTAAGCTTCTCTTTAAAATGTCCACTCACAATCTACAATTACTGCAAATAACAGGCTTACCAGGACTTTTGCTCTGTTTTATGGCTGTGTATATTTATTATGAGTGCATTAGGCAATACCCAAACATACTTTTCTCGCATAGGGGTTCTTGTAGGAGAAATGAGTCCCTTTATTAGTATCAGTGTAGATTTCTGAGGATGTAGGATTGGAAAGATATAAACTCAAAGTATCCCTTCCATTACAGGAAACAGCCTGGAGAACAGCTGGTTCAAGAGTAATAATAGATTCCAATTGTCAGAAAATGTATACCTATGATTTGTGCATCGTTAAAGAGCATTTCCAACCCACTGAAATTCTAGCAGGCACTTCCCTCTTTAACACCTCCATGCCTCTCTGAGGCATCTTTGTGTCCTCCTGGGAGGCTCTCTGATTCTTCATTTTGTGACTGATGAAGTCCACACCTAACTGACTAGAAACCAAGTGGGCAGCTTCTTGTGGGCCATAATGTCAGAGCCTCTGAGAACATCCTGCAGTTCATGGCTGTTTCCACACTGATCAGTGCCTAAAATTTCACAGATAAGATGTCCAGAGGTGGCTTACACCTATAATCCAGCACTTTGGGAGGTTGAGGCAGGAGGATCACTTGAGGCCAGGAGTTCAGCACCAGCCTGGGCAACACCATAGGGAGACCTCAGTCTCTACCAAAAAAAAAAAAAAAAAAAAATTAGAAACAAAGATATCTAAAGAGCTGGTGTCGTAGAAAGTAGAAAGAGCAGTAGAAGGGAATTTGGTGTTTGAGTCAGAGTAAGTAAGAGACTGCTGCAGCAGGGGTTGGGGAAATCACCAGAAAAGAAAGGCTGGAATTTCCAAAGACAAACTCTGGCTACCTGATGTTTTTGCCCTGCCATATCCTTAAGCTGACTTGGACTTAACCTTGCTCAAAGCAACTCCGTTGGGATACGAAGGCCTCCCGGTCTTCCCTAACGCTCCCTTGACTCCTGCACCAAACATACTCTTCTTCAGTGGGTTTAAGATTAACCAACTAAATAACCATGCCTCTTGACACTGCCTGTGATTCAACGGCCTTACTGCACCTGTCCACATTCATTTATTCATACTGTTTCACTCATCATTTATTCAGTACTATTGACCGAGTGCCCTCTATGTGTCAATTGTTGTGACAGGCCAGACATGGCGGTTCATGCCTGTAATCCCAGCACTTTGGGAGGCCAAGGCAGATCACCTGAGGCCAAGAGTTCAAGACCAGCCTGGCCAACATGGTGAAACCCCATCTCTACTAAAAATACCAAAAAAAAAAAAAAAAAAAAAAAAAAATTAGCTGGGTATAGTGGCGGGTTCCTTTAATCCCAGCTACTCGGGAAACTGAGGCAGGAGAATCGCTTGAACCCAGGAGGCGGAGGTTGCAGTGAGCTGAGATCGTGCCATTGCACTCCAGCCTAGGCAACAAGAGTGAAACTCCATCTCAAAAAAAAAATTGTTGTGCCAGGTGCTGGAACATAACCCAATCCCTGTCTTTGAGGAACATATTGACTGTTTAGAAAGACAGACCTCAAGAGTGACAATTTCAGAACTGCATGACGAATGTTACATAGGAGTGAGTGGTGTTATGGAGACACATCAGAAAGGCACCATACCTGAGCCTGGGGAGCAGAAAGCACTTCCCACGAGTGCCCATGTTTCAGCAAAGACCTGAAACCCAAGAGAGGATAGGCAGGGGACTTAAGGAGAAAACGAAGGTAAAGAGACCAGGTGTAATATTCTGTGCAGGAGGAAAGAAAGAGGCCAAAGTCTGTGAGAAACATGAATGTGCTGTTTAGGGATGTGTGATTAGTCAAAAATGAATGGAGCCAACTTTAGATCAATAGTAGAGTGATGATAGAGGAGGCTGGACAGGGAGACCAGGATGTGAAGGACCTTGTGTGCCATACTAAGGAGTTTGAATGTCAGTGGGACCTATCGAAGGACACATCCTATGTGCTGCATTTTCCTTCCGGGTACTACTGAGGCCTGACCCTGCTAAGCCTCCCAGACCAGATGAGACTGGGTGCATACAGGGTGGTGTGGCTGCAGACCCCATGTAGGGTGTTTCTATTGGAGCAGCCATCCATCAGATTCTTTATATGCTTGCATCTAAACTTGCAGGCTTAATCTTGAACAAATTTGTACACCCCCAAACATTTGGCCAGCTTTCCTCTCCTAGCTTTCCTCAATTGACATTGGTCATGGCCAGAACTACACACTCTTTGAGTCCTCTGACTTGTGGCATTGCCTAATTCGTTCTACCTCTCTCAGCCACACACTCCACACTCCTCAACTTTACGATCCATCTGGACCCAGAGCTTACCTGTAACCCTTCTAGTTCACATATTTCATGGAAGTCTCTCTCTTGCTCAATTTTAATTCAAATTCAGGTCTGGAACATATAAAAATGTTACCATTCACTCAACAAATATTTAAGGAACTAGTACTACATGTTAGGAAGTGTTCCAGGCAGTACAATAATGACAAAAAAAGATTAAGTCCCTACCCTCATGGAGATCACATTTTAGAGGAAGAAAATAGACAAACAGTTTATCAGATTGCAATATATTGTTTTTTTAACAATCATTGTTATTTAAAAATTGGTATGAAATAATGATGGTTATAAAGAAAACTTAAGTAAGGGCTGCTGGAGTATGTCATTTTATGTAAGATTTATATACATATATGTACACACACAAATATACATACATATACACATAGACAACCACAAATAGAATTAATACATGCTTCTATAAATATGTACCAACAAATGTTTAATGACTTCAGGTTTCAACAATTAAAAATGTCATATAACTAGTTTGAAGTTAGAGATAAGTGATGTTATTGTCACTTATAAATTTCAGGTCTCAAGAATCTTTCTGATATTTTTGTTTATCAAATTCAATGTGTAATTATATTTTTAGCCTTGTAATGTAATATAGTACACAGAATTTTGCAATAATCTTACAGTCTTCCCTTTGTTTGAAATACAAATATGACTCATTGTATTTCTGAATTAGCATTTTTCATTAAGAAAATATAAACATTATATTTTATTTTAATTTTCCATTTAGAATGATGGCAAAATATTATTGGTGCAACCTTGTGGGCAAGAGTAGGGATTTTGATAGAGTGACATAAATCCTATAATATGTGCCTAATAGGAGTGACAGCAGAGGGGGATGGAAGAGCAATATATGATAAAATAAGAGCTGGGACTTTCCAGAATTGTAAGATGGCAGGAGTACTCTGATTAAAAGCACACTAGTAGCAAGCAGGATAAATAAAAATAAATGTACAACATAGTAAATTGAAGAACATCAACAAAAAAGAGACAAAATATTAAAAGCTATCCGAAAGAAAAGATTCCATGCAAAGGAACACTCAGTAGATGGACAGTGGACTTGAGATATAAGAAGACAGTGATATCTTCCTGGGCTGAGAGAAATTAACTTTCAATCGAGGATTTTATACCAAGCAAAACTATTAAAATGCATAAAATTAGGACATTTTTGTAATCACAAAGACTTAGACAAGTAACCAATCATAAACTGTCATTACAGGATATTCTTTTAAAGAATGAATGTAAAGAGCTTTTGCATGGCAAAAGGAACAGTCAGCAGAGTAAACATACAACCCACAGAGTGGGAGAAAAATCTTCACAATCTATACATCCAGCAAAGGACTAACACCCAGAATCTACAAAGAACTCAAACAAATTAGCAAGAAAATAACAAACAATCCCATCCAAAAGTGGGCTAAGGACATTAATAGACAGTTCTCAAAAGAAGATGTACAAATGGCCAACGAGCATATGAAGAAATGTTCAACATCACTGATGATCAGGGAAATGCCAATCAAAACCACAATGCAATAACACCTTACTCCAACAAGAATGGCTATAATAATAATAATAATAATAATAATAATAATAATAAAAGATGTTGGTGATGATGCGGTGAAAAGGGAACACTTCTGCACTGCTGGTGGGAATGTAACTAGTACAAACATTATGGAAAACAGTGTGGAGATTCCCTAAGAACTAAAAGTAGAACTACCATTTGATGCAGCAGGAAAAAATATGCTTGGAAACTTAAATAACACAGGTTAAAGAGGGAAATCACAATAGAAATTACAGTTAGCATTAAACAGTAATGAATGTACTACATAGCAAATGGCTAAAGTTATGGTACTCAGAGGTCAATTTGTAGCACAAAATGACATCTTTAAGAAATAAGATATATTGGCTGGCCGAGGCAGGCAGATCACAAGGTCAAGGAGTTAGAGACCATCCTGGCCAACATGGTGAAACCTTGTCTCTACTAAAAATACATACAATTAGCCAGGCGTGGTGGCACATGCTTGTAATCCCAGCTACTCTGGAGGCTGAAGCAGGAGACTCACTTGAACCCGAGAGTGCAGAGGTTGCAGTAAGCTGAGATCACACCACTGCACTCCAGCCTGGGCAACAGAGCAAGACTCCGTCTCGGTGGGAGGGAAGGAAAGAAGATATTTTAAAATAAATTAGCGATTGGATTAAAAAGTTAGAAAAAGAAAAGCAAAATAAACACAAGAAATGTAGAAGAAAAGAAATAATAAAGAATAGAAATTAATTAAAGGAGCAATAGATTGGATAAATAAAACCAAAAGCTTTTTATTTGGAAAAAGAAAACAAGAAAAAATACAAAAGGCACAAATTATAATATTAGCATCTAAATAAGGGACTTTCCTATAAATATATGAGTTTTTTAAAAATACATTGTATTGTGTATATTTGAGATTTGTGACAGGATATTATAGGATACATATAGTCAAGCAGTTACTATAGTGAAGCAGATTAACATACTTGTCGTCTCACATAGCTACTAAAATCTACTTACTTAACAAAAATTCCTAATACAGTACAATTTTATTAACTGTAGTCCTCATGTTGCACATTAAATCTCTAGACCTGTCCATCCTACGTATTTACTATTTTATATCCTTTGACCTACATCTCCTCACTTCCTCTCCCCACCCCACCCATGGGAACCACTGTTTTTCCAGATGGAGATGTTTTTAAAACCACAAAATACTACTAGTAACAAATTTAAAATTTTAGATGAAATAATTTCTTTAAAAATAAATTACAAAAGTTGGTTGAATGAAAAATTTGACAATTGAATAGTCTAATCGCTGTTAAAGAAGTGAAGTCAGTAACCAAAACTCTTCCCCACCAAAAAGCCACCGGGTACTGATGATTTTACAGCTGGGTGTTGTATCTTCAAGGTATAGTCTCTAACTTATGCACATTATTTCAGGAAGCTGGAAAAGAAGAAAAGCCACAGAGCTCATTTTCAAACCTAGTGTAATCTTGAGATCAGAAAAAATACAAGAAAATAAAGCTATAGATCCATTTCATTTATCAGCAGAGAGATAAAACATTCTAATTCAAATGTTAGCAAATCAAAATCAGCAGTGTTTATGTTCCAGTTGGGTTCATATCAGGAATGGAAGGATGGTTTCAAGAAGAGATTCCAAAATATTTTGATATGGTATGCCATATTTAGATGTTAAGAAAAGCCTTATGATTATCTCAGTAACTCCAGAAAAAGCATTTGATGAAAAATTAATATTCATCATAATTTTTAAAAATGTATTAATAAACTAGGAATAGAAGTGAATTTTATTTACCTAATATTCAAAAATCTGCAGGAATCCTGCCTATTGATGAAACTTTAGAAGCATTACCATTAAAGTCAGGGACAAGATAAAGATATTTTATGTCACCACTTCTATTCAATAATGTACTAAAGGTTATAGTCGATCCAATAAGACAAATAAAAACATAAGGGTATAGAATTGAAAAGAAATGTGAAGCATGCTTACATACACATAAAATCTAAGAGGTATTATTTCTAATGATTAACCAATACATGATTCTAAATCAAAGTTGAGAGTTGATCTAGATTTTTTTATACAAAGCACAGCATAATCAATAGCACTCATAACCAGAAAAGCAATACAAAAAACATACTTTTCACAATGGGACAACAAAGACTATAATTCACCTAAGAAGAAATCTAATAAAGATGTACAAGATAATGAAAAAATATATAGCATTATTGAGTAAAGGAAGTCCTAAATAAATGGAGAAGTCCCAAGTAAAAACCATGGTTTTGGATGGGAAGATTCACTATAATAAAGATGGCAGTTCTCTCCAAATTTATTTATAAATCCAATGCAATTCCATCAGAGTTTTATATTTAACTTGACAAATGTCCCTAATATTTAAATGGTAAAGAAAAGGACAACAATAGCTCAAAAAAATTTGAAGATGAACAAGGTAAGGAAGGGATGAATACTTTTTGTAAAATTATAGTGATTGCTACAATGTGATTTTGGCACAGAGACAAGATGACAAGTGGAATGGAATACAGAGCTCAGTCCCATGCATACAGGGAAACATAATATGTCAAGAGCTGCATTACAGATCAGTGGGGTAATAAAATGGTAGTGGTAGTGGAGCAATTAGTTGTCCATATGGAAAAAGATAAAATTTAATTCTTACCTCATTCCCCAGACTAAATTAAAAACTAAATGTGTAGAGCAGTATTTTAAAAATTTAGATAATAGCATATGAGAATATCTTTAAGATCTGAGGGTGGAGAGAGAGTTCTTGAACACTATACTAAGCAATTAAGAAAAAAACTGATAAATTTAGCTCCATTAAAACATAAAACTTCTTTATAAAAAAGATACTATACATAATGTTAAGATAAAACGTAGACCAAAAGGAGGTATTTACAATGCATATGGCTGACAAAGGATTAGTTGTCAGCATGTATAATGATTGCCTGCAAATTAAAAAGAGAGAGAGAAAAAAATCGCTCATTAAAAAATAGACGGTTATATTAGATAGCAGTTTATAGAAGAGGATTGCCTAATGACCAATGAACATATAAAACATTGTTAAACTTTTTCTAGTAAACAGAGAAATGCATAATAAAAGTAAGTCACCACTTCACATCATAAGATGATAAAAATTACTTAAAGCCTGATGATACCAAATGGTGGCTTGGATGTGAAGCAAGGTGAACTCTCAAATGTTTCTGTTGGGAATGTTAATTTGCACAAAATATTTGGAGAACAATTTGACAACATCTACTAGAGATGAAACTCTATACCCTGTGCACCAGCTTTCCAGCCCTAAACAAAGATTCTTCACAGAGGAACATTTGAAAATTGCTGTGCAAGGACACTTTTATACGAATATTTATTGTAGCAGTGCTAGAAATGGCAAAAATCAGGAAACCACTTAAATGTCCATCAATAGGAGAATAGATAAACAAATTTTGATACAAGCAAGCAAAAAACCCCACAAAACAAAATACCATTTAAATGAATGAACTGGATCCACATGTATCAACATGGATTAATTTCATAAATATAACATAGAAGGAAAAATTTCATAAAACATAGTATAGAAAATCGTATGTAAAATATGTCATTTATTTATATGAAGTTTATAATCCTTCAGAACAATGCTATACATTATTATGGAGATTTCTAAATATGTCACAAAGTAAAAAAATTTATGTAATAAAGATAAACACCAAATTACTGACAGCAACTATCACTGGGGATGGAGAGAGGTGAATAAGATCCAGGAAAGGTGTCTAGGGGGTTTCAACTTTATCTGTAATATTTAATTTCTTAAAAGAGAAATCTGGGGCAAATATGGTAATATCTCAAATTTTGATAAAGCATGGGGGTACAATGTGTTTTCTATATTAATTTTTTACTTTCCCATGTCCATTCATTCAAAATGTGTGTCTAGTATATCCCAAACTACTAGAACCAAAGATAGAGCACTGAACTACAAATAGAGCACTGAGCAATAGACAAAAATCTTCAGCCACATAGAGCTTATATTCTAGTGGATATTTTTAAAACTTCACATTTTTTGAAAAGGGAAAAAAGAATAAAAGAAAGACAAATAAGTGGACACAAGGGAATAATTCAGTTCCACAATAAAGAGACGTTAGCATTGTCAATAATGGATAGAATCAGACAGAAGATAAAGTAAAGAAATAGAGGATTTGAACAACACAATAAAGCAAAGGGTTATGACAGACATATACAGAACACTCTACTCAATAATCACAGAATACACATTCTCAGGTACACATGGGACATTCTCCAGGACAGACCATAGGTTATTTATGTCACAAATTAAGTCTTAACAGACATTTAAAAGATGATATCATACAAAGTATTTTTTTCTGACCAAAACAGGATGAAGATAGAAATCAATTAGAGAAAGAAAACTGGAAAATTCACCAATTTGTGAAAATTAATACATTATTAAACAACCAATGGATAAAAGAAGAAATCACAAGAAAAAGAAAAAGAAAATACTTAGAGACAAATGAAAACAAAATACAACATTCCAAAACATATGGGATATAGGGAAGGCAGTGCTATGGGAGAAATTTATAACTATAAATGCTTACATTAAAAAGCAAGAATGATCCCAAATAAACAACCTAACTTTACAACTGAAGTAACTAGAAAAAAAAGAACAAATTAAACCCAGAGCTATCAGAAGGAATAAAATAACAAATATTAGAGCAGAGATAAATGAGATAGAAAATAGTAATAATAAGTAAATAGAAAAATAATAGAGAAAATCGATAAAACCAAAAAATGGTTAAGAAGATCAACAAAATTGACAAACCTTTAGCTAGACTAAGAAAAAAGAGCGAGAAGACTCAATTTGCTCAAATCAGAAAGAAAATAGGAACATTATTACTGATTCCATGAAAATAAAAAAGATTATAGGAGAATTCTATGAGCAATATATGCCAACAAATTAGATAACCTAGATAAAATTCCTAGAAACACAAAACTTACCAAGACTGTATCACAGAGAGTTATACAATCAAAAAACACTTATGGTTAGTAAGGAAATTGAACCAGTAATCCAAATCTCTCAACAAAGAAATGTCCTTGACTTGATGGCTTCACTGGTGAATTCTACCAAACATTTAAAGAACTAATACCAATCCTTCTCAAACTCTTCCAGAAAACTGAAGAGGAGAAAACACTGCATAACTCATTCTGGCACCAGCATTACCCTGACACCAATGACAGAAAAAGGCACTACAAGAAAAGAAAACTACAGAACAGTACCCCTTATGAACATTAATGCAAAAATCCCCAACAAGATATTAGCAAATTGAATTTGGCAGCATATTAAAAGGATTATGTATCATAACTATGTGGGATTTATTCCTGGAATGCTAGGATGGCTCTACATATAAAAATCAATCATTGTAATATACCATATTAACAAAAAGAAGGGGGGAAACATGGATATTTTAATTAAAACAGAATAAGCATTTGACAAGATTATACAAAATTATATGATGAAAACACTCAAGTAACAAAAAATAGAAGAAAACTACCTCAACATAACAAAAACCATATATGAAAACCCCACTGAAAACATCATACTCTGTGGTGAAAAACTGAAAGCTGTTTCTCTAAGATTGAAGACAAGGATGCCCACTTTCACCATTTTATTCAATAATTCAAGATAGTACTGGAAGCCACAGCCAAAACAATTAGGCAAGAAAAAATATCAAAAGTATCTAAATTGGGAAGGAAGAAGTAAAATTACCTGTTTGCAGGTAATATGCTCTTATATGTAGAAAACACTAAAGATTCCACATCACAAAAAAATAAAAAATAGTAAACAAACAAACAAAAAACCTGTTAGAACTAATAAAGGAATTCTGCAAAGTAGCAGAATACAAAATAGGGTACAAAGTCAGCATACAAAAATGAATATCATCTTTATGCACTAAAAATGAACAATCTGAAAGGGAAATTTTGAAAACAATTCAATTTATAATGGAATAAAAACAATAAAATACTCAGAGATTAACAAAGGAAGTGAAAGACTTGTGTGACGAAGACTGCAAAATATTGCCAAGAAGTTTAAAAAGACATAAATAAATGGAACACATCCCATGTTCATGGATAAGAAGAAAATTTTATTAAAATGAGCCATCTAGAGATTCATGCAATCCTTATAAAAATTCCAATGATATTTTTTCTGCAGTAGAAAATCCATCCTAAAATTCACATGGAATCTCAAGGGACCCCAAATAGCCCAAACAATCTTTAAAAAGAAAAAAAATCTGTATTGAGTGTGTATATATTTAGGAAAGTTAGCTCTTCCTGATGAGTTTACCCCTTTACCATTATGTAATGGCCTTCTTTGTCTCTTTTGATCTTTGATGGTTTAAAGTCTGTTTTATCAGAGACTAGGATTGCAACTGCTGCTTTTTTTTGTTTTCCATTTGCTTGGTAGATCTTCCTCCATCCCTTTATTTTGAGCCTATGTGTGTGTCTGCATGTGCGATGGGTCTCTTGAATACAGCAAACTGATGGGTCTTGACTCTTTATCCAATTTGCCAGTCTGTGTCTTTTAATTGGACCATTTAGTCAGTCCATTTACATTTAAGGTTAATATTGTTATGTGTGAACTTGACCCTGTCATTATGATATTAGCTGGTTATTTTGCTCACTAGTTGATGCAGTTTCTTCCTAATCTTGATGGTCTTTACATTTTGACATGTTTTTGCAATGGCTAGTACCTGTTGTTCCTTTCCATGTTTAGTGCTTCCTTCAGGAGCACCCAGATTCATAAAGCAGGTCCTTAGATACTTACAAAGAGACTTAGACTCTCATACAGTAATAATGGGAGACCTTAACACCCCACTGTCAACATTAGACAGATCAACAAGACAGAAAGTTAACAAGGATATCCAGGAATTGAACTCAACTCTGCACCAAGTGGACCTAATAGACATCTACAGAACTCTCCACCCCAAATCAGCAGAATATACATTCTTCTCAGCACCACATCACACTTATTCCAAAACTGACCACATAGTTGGAAGTAAAGCACTCCTCAGCAAATGTAAAAGAACAGAAATTATAACAAACTGTCTCTCAGACCACAGTGCAATCAAACTAGAACTCAGGACTAAGAAACTCAATCAAAACTGCTCAACTACATGGAAACTGAACAACCTGCTCCTGAATGACTACTGGGTACATAACGAAATGAAGGCAGAAATAAAGATGTTCTTTGAAACCAATGAGAACAAAGATACAACATACCAGAATCTCTGGGACACATTTAAAGCAGTGTGTAGAGGGAAATTTATAGCACTAAATGCCCACAAGAGAAAGCAGGAAAGATCTAAAATGGACACCCTAACATCACAAAAGAACTAGAGAAGCAAGAGCAAACACGTTCAAAAGCTAGCAGAAGGCAAGAAATAACTAAGATCAGAGCAGAACTGAAGGAGATAGAGACACAAAAAACCCTCCAAAAAATCAATGAATCCAGGAGTTGGTTTTTTGAAAAGATCAACAAAATCGATAGACCACTGGCAAGACTAATAAAGAAAAAAAGAGAGAAGAATCAAATAGATACAATAAAAAAATGATAAAGGGGATATCACCACCGACCCCACAGAAATACAAACTACCATCAGAGAATACTATAAACACCTCTACGCAAATAAACTAGAAAACCTAGAAGAAATGGATAATTTTCTGGACACTTACACTCTCCCAAGACTAACCAGGAAGAAGTTGAATCCCTGAATGGACCAATAGCAGGCTCTGAAATTGAGGCAATAATTAATAGCCTATCAACCAAAAAAAGTCCAGGACCAGACGGATTCACAGCCGAATTCTACCAGAGGTACAAGTAGGAGTTGCTACCATTCCTTCTGAAACTATTCCAATCAATAGAAAAAGAGGGAATCCTCCCTAACTCATTTTACGAGGCCAACATCATCCTGATACCAAAGCCTGACAGAGATACAACAAAAAGAAGAGAATTTTAATATCCCTGATGAACATCAATGCAAAAATCCTCAATAAAATACTGGCAAACCAAACCCAGCAGCACATCAAAAAGCTTATCCACCATGATCAAGTGGGCTTCATCCCTGGAATGTAAGGATGGTTCAACATATGCAAATCAATAAACCTAATCCAGCATATAAACAGAACCAAAGACAAAAACTGCATGATTATCTCAATAGATGCAGAAAAGGCCTTTGAAAAAATTCAACAGCCCTTCATGCTAAAAACTCTCAATAAATTCGGTATTGATGGAACATATCTCAAAATAATAAGAGCTATTTATGACAAACCCACAGCCAGTATCATACTGAATGGGCAAAAACTGGAAGCATTCCCTTTGAAAACTGGCACAAGACAGGGATGCCCTCTCTCACCACTCATATTCAACATAGTGTTGAAAGTTCTGGCTAGGGCAATCAGGCAAGAGAAAGAAATAAAGGGTATTCAGTTAGGAAAAGAAGTAGTCAAATTGTCCTTGTTTGCAGATGACATGATTGTATATTTAGAAAACCCCATTGTCTCAGCCCAAAATCTCCTTAAGCTGATAAGCAACTTCAGCAAAGTCTCAGGATACAACATCAATGTGCAAAAATCACAAGCATTCTTATACACCAGTAACAGACAAACAGAGAGCCAAATCATGAATGAACTCCCATTCACAATAGCTCAAAGAGAATAAAATACCTAGGAATCCAGCTTACAAGGGATGTAAAGGACCTCTTCAAGGAGAACTGCAAGCCACTGCTCAGTGAAATAAAAGAGGACACAAACAAATGGAAGAACATACCATGCTCATGGATAGGAAGAATCAACATTGTGAAAATGACCATACTGCCCAAGGTAATTTATAGATTCAATGTTATCCCCATTAAACTTCCAATGACTTTCTTCACAGAATTGGAAAAAAAACTGCTTTAAAGTTCATATGGAACCAAAAAAGACCCCACATTGCCAAGACAATTCTAAGCCAAAAGAACAAAGCTGGAGGCATCATGCTACCTGACTTCAAACTATACTACAAGGCTACAGTAACCAAAATAGCATGGTACTGGTACTGGTACTGGTACCAAAACAGAGATATAGACCAATGGAACAGAACATAGACCTCAGAAATAATACCACACATCTACAGCCATCTGATCTTTGACAAACCTGACAAAAACAAGAAATAAGGAAAGGATTCCCTATTTAATAAATAGTGCTGGGAAAATTGGCTAGCCATAAGTAGAAAGCTGAAACTGGATCCCTTCCTTACTCCTTATACGAAAATTAATTCAAGATGGATTAGAGACTTAAATGTTAGACCTAAAACCATAAAAACCCTAGAAGAAAACCTAGGTAATACCATTCAGGACATAGGCATGGGCAAGGACTTCATGTCTAAAACACCAAAAGCAACGGCAACAAAAGCCACAATTGACAAATGGGATCCAATTAAACTAAGGAGCTTCTGCACAGCAAAAGAAACTACCATCAGAGTGAACAGGCAACCTACAGAATGGGAGAAAATTTTTGTGATCTACTCATCTGACAAAGGGCTAATATCCAGAACCTATAAAGAACTCAATCAAATTTACAAGAAGAAAAACAAACAACCCCATCAAAAAGTGGGCAAAGGACATGAACAGACACTTCTTAAAAGAAGACATTCATACAGCCAACAGACACATGAAAAAATGCTCATCATCACTCACCATCAGAGAAATGCAAATCAGAACCACAATGAGATACCATCTCACACCAGTTAGAATGGCAATCATTAAAAAATCAGGAAACAACAGGTGCTGGAGAGGATGTGGAGAAATAGGAACACTTTTACACTGTTGGTGGGACTATAAACTAGTTCAACCATTGTGGAAAACAGTGTGGCGATTCCTACGATAGTCAAAGTTATAAACACAGAAAGAAGAACAGTGGTTGTCATGGGCTAGCAGGAGGAAGGAATGAGGAGTTATTATGTAACAGGTACAGAGTTTCACAGGATTCCTACCTATCACTATATGCAAAAATTAACTCAAGATCGATTAAAGACTTAAATGTAAGACCCAAAACTATAAAAACACTAGAAGAAAACCTAGGAAATATCCTTCTGGGCATCAGCCTTTGAAAGAATTAATGATTAAGTCCTCAAAAGCAATTGCAACAAAAACAAAATTTGATGAATGGGACCAAATTAAACTAAAGAGCTTCTGAACAGCAAAATAAACTATCAAGAAAGTAAACAGAACCTACAGAAGGGGAGAAAATATTTGCAAACTACACATCTGACAAAGGTCTAATATTCAGAAATGATAAGGAACTTAAACAATTAAACAAGCAAAAAATAAAACACCATTAAAAAGTGGGCAAAGCACATGAACAGACACTTCTCAAAAGACACACAAGCAGCCAACAAACACAAAAAAATGCTCAACATCACTAATCAGAAATATGCAAATGAAAACTACAGTAAGATACCGTTTCACACCAGCAATCCCATTACTGGGTATATACCCAAAGGAAAATAAATTGTTCTACCAAAAAGGCAAATACACTCCTATGTTTGTCGAGGCACTATTCATAATAGCAAAGGCAGGAAATCAACCTAGGTGCCCATCAATGGTGAATTCAGTAAAGAAAATTTACAAATTTACATAAATTGACATATTTACATACAGTTACATATACACCATGGGATACTAACTACACAGCCATAAAAAGAATGAAATCATATCCTTTCCAGCAACGTGAATGTAACCAGAGGTCATCATCCTAAGCAAATGAAAACAGAAACAGAAAACCAAATACCACATGTTCTCACTTTAAATGGGAGCTGAACATTGGGTGCACATGGACATAAAGGTGGGAACAATAGATATTGGTCACTACAGGAGAGAGAAGGAAGGAGGGAGGCAAGGGAGGCCAAACTACTTATTGGGTACTATGCTCATTACCTGGGTGATGGGTTCATTCCTACCCCAAACCTCATCATTATGAAATATACCCTTGTAACAATCCTGCACATGTACTCCCTGAATCTAAAGTACAAATTGAAATTTTAAATAAATAATAGGTGTAGAGTTTCAGTTTTGCAAAATGCAAAGAGTTCAGGAGGTAGATAGTAGTGATGATTGCCACCAAGTATAACATGGATGTACTTCATACCACTAAACCGTGCACTAGAAAATGGTTATGATGGCAAATTTTTTATTTTACCGCAACAAAGTAAATATTTTCTTTCTTTTTTTTTGCGACAGAGTCTCCTCACTCTGCTGCCCAGGCTGGAGTGCAATGTCGGGATCTAGGCTCACTGCAAGCTCCGCCTCCTGGGTTCACACCCTTCTCCTGCCTCAGCCTCCTGCGTAGCCGGGACTGCAGGCGCCCGCCACTATGCCTGGCTAATTTTTTTTGTATTTTTAGTAGAGGCGGGGTTTCACTGTGTTTACCAGGATGGTCTCAATCTCCTGACCTCGTGATCCTCCCGCCTGGGCCTCCCAAAGTGCTGGGATTACAGGCGTGAGCCACCGCGCCTGGCCTAAAGTAAATATTTTCAAAAGAGCAAAGGTACAAGGAGGGGCCAAGGGAGTTGAGAGTATTTGCAAGAGAGTAGTTGAAGTAATGGACCGTAGAATCCAACCTGGATAGAAGGAAAGTAGAAAGTGGGGAGATGAGTGGGTAGAAGCACCACTGAGATTGCAGAAGAGAGAGTGCTATGGGGTTCTTGAGCAGGCAGGCTGGAACAACAACAACAACAAAAAGAAAAATGGTTGTAGAGGCTTGAACCAGTGAGGGTTTTGAAGTGGAGCATTATTATCCGCTTGATGGGATACTACGAATGCTTTTCCATTTCAAAATAAATATTCCATTGCATGCATTTTAGTAATGTATTCCATTTTATAGATGTAACATAATTTCACCAATCTATTCCTATAATTATTATTTTAAATCATAGTGACAAAATATTATTAGTCTTATTTAAACTAATAAATTCATGATTCTTACAGAAATCCTCACCAAGAAGTCTCTGACCTTCTTGAGACTGGTGGGAAAAAAGCCCTGGGATTCCAGAAAAACTCAAGACCAAAGCTACTGACTGGGGCCCTCTCCAAGGAGAAACAGAACTGTAATTTTCCTTGAGGTGGACAGCCTGGAATTCCTCTGCACACTCAGTCATGTGGGGAGAGAAATCGTGTAACTGCACTTACCCCTCAATGTATATGAATTTCTTAGTTAATGCAACAAAATTTACTGAGCAGCTTCCACGTAAAAAGAACTCTCTCTGGAACTGGAAGTGTAAAAATGCTCTCAAATATAGTAGGCATAATTATATGAGTACATAAATTATTATAATAGAAAGTAAAAGCAGAGGCAGATTTTCCATGAAGCAAATGAAACTCAAGCATCGGTGCCCCTCACTTACATGGGCCCCTTCCAACACTCTGGGAGAGACCCTATACATATATAAATGTGGTCATGTATTCTGGTAAAATTTGCAAAAGTGAAATTTTAAAAAAATCTTCAATTAATTAAACTGCTGTCTCTTTTTCCTCTGATTTTCCCCACTGTTAGAATGGCAAAGGATATTTTTGAGGGCCAAAAAAGGCAAAGTGTTGAAGACACATTCAGTTGAGTTTATTGACATACATGTCTGGGGCTTACAGATATTTTGCTGCCAAACAAAAAGTTATTGCACCCAGCACAGGAAGTAGGTGAGTGCTGGAGGAGACACAAGGTTTGAAGTGTATGGAGCAAGGAGCTAGTCTGTAGAACATGCTTCTAATCAGACATGTAAAACTGAACAGTGGATTTTGTTCCCATCAGTGCCTGGTCAAAACAATTCTCCGAAAAAACCCTAGAATTCTCTGACTTCAGGAATACTTTCAATAACACAGCGTAAGCAGTTCCAATTTTACATGCACTATCTGTTTGTTTTCTTTTTGTTGGTAATTACACAAAATAATATAATGTATGGATTTCTAGGGCACAAACCCATAGCAGTATTTCAAAGAATAAGTGCATCTGTATGTGAAGTTGTATGTTTTATTCATTCCAATTATCGACAGTAAAAAATTATGACCATTATGGAAGACTGAACTATCTTTCCATGTTCTCTACAGAAAATATTACAATTAAGTAGGTAGGTCATTGACAAACACAAATGTTTTTGTTTAGATTGTGGAATGTCTGTGGTATCTGTTAACTTTTTCAAAACGAGTTTGTTGTAATTTCTCTTTTGTTGTTGTTGTTGTTGTTTAGAAGCAGAGTCTCGCTCTGTCGCCCAGGCTAAACTGCAGTGGTGCAATCACAACTAACTTCAGCCTTGAACTTCTGGGCTTAAGTGATCCTCCTGCCCCAGCCTCCTTACAAGCTAGAACTATAGATGCTTTTCAAATTATAAGTAAATATTCATTTTCATGCCTAATTTTGTATTAATCACTTTCAATTATTTTCCCTAAAGAGGTCCCCCCAAATTGTTTAAGCTTCAAGCCCCACATAACTTGGATTTACCCCAGTACAAAGTAATGACTGTGATACAAGAGAAATGTAAGACGGCCTTTGGGAGTTCTGAGAAGGAAGAAATTATTAGTTACAGAGATGATCAGGGAAAGGTTTATCTAAGTTATGATTGAGTGGAAGAACTTGAATTCAGAGATGAGATATGGCAAATGATGCTCTCAATGAAAAATGGAATTCTTCATAACATTTTAATAATTTCTCTCCCTGGATCTACTCACTCAAATATTCTATTATTGACACATTCTCGTCTCTACATGCATATTTCTTTCTGTTCTCATAGCTAAAACCCTTTTCTGCTGAAGTTTTGTGGCCATGGGTTCAAGCAACAAATTAATGCAAACCTGCTGGGTGTTCAAGGAAGAGAATTTCCCAGGATTGATTCTGGGTAGGGGTTCAAACCAGGAGGAATGTGACAATTCTGTCATGTATCCAGACCCTATTACATGAATTACGTGGCAACAAAACAAACTTTCTTCTCTGCTCTTCAATTATCGTATAACTAGTGAGCAAGATTCAGAGAAAGTCCTATTTTTAAGTTCTATGCTGCACTCACCTTCATTCACTTGTGAGAAGGAAACAGTCATTAATATTCAGAAGCCAAGCAGGGTTTCTCCTATGGAGCAATATTGTCAAGGTACCTTTACACCATAAACATAACTTGAGAGAGAGAGAGGGAGAGAGAGGACAGCAACAGGAACTGACCATGTTCTGTGAAGGGTGGAGGTCCCCCAAGGAAGTCCCTGGTGCTCTGTGTCTGCAGTCATTTCCTTCCCCATCTGGGACCACTTATTCCACTGGCAGACTCAGCCTTCCCCAGGTCTGGTGACTCAGCCTTCCCCAGGTCTGGTGGGCAGATCAAAGGGCCCTTGACATTGGATGACTCAGCACCCAGTGAGCTTACTACAAACCAAGCTGACATCAGCTGGGAGAAGACAGCATCAGGGACACAGAGGGTCAGCCCTTGGGATCTGAGAAGCAAGTCTGAGACAGGTGGAAAGAGCTGAGTAGTTGCTGAGTCATGGAAGGAAGGACTGAGAGTCATAACTCCTGGAGATGGGAATGGGGGAGCAATGACTTCTGACAATGACTTGCTCCGTGCAGGGGGCTGATGCTACAGGCCCTGTTGAAATGCAGCAGTGCTTTTGTCATCTGACCAGTTCTTCCCTAACCTCAGATAGGGTGACTGGCTTCTGCTTTGTGCTTATGACTAATCTCCCGGTTTCCATTCACTCCAGCCTTGGTTTTCCAGGTCCCTCCGGATTGGGGGCTGAGCTCTGGATTTCTGAAGCCATGTTACCTATGGCTAGGGTGTCCCCTGTCAGCTCTTCCCAGCCAGGATTGCTGTATATCATCCTGCCAAGGTTGTCATTCCTGCACTCTGCCAACCTCCCTAGGCATCCTCCTGTAAGACTTCTGATGGGCATTTAGAAGACACACACTTACCAACCCTCCCCAGGTGTGAAAGCCCATGAAAAGACTGGCATATTTGCTACTTAATGCAATCTCCTCTTTACAACTAATCCTCCAAGATAGGTTTCATAGATAAGTAAACAGAGACTCAGAAGTTGTTCCTTGTGTAGGTCACATGAATGCCTGTCCTTTCTCTGGTTTGATTTCTCTTTATTCTGCATTCATGAAACATGTTTTCCTTGCCATTCGTCAGAACTGGAGATAATAATATCCACAGGATTGTTTTGATGGTTAAATTAAATCATCAATATGAAGGTGCCTAGCACATAATAGATACTTAACAAATGGCAGTTTCTTTGTTTCATCCTATTCTGACCTCTGCCTAGAGAACCAGGCTCCTCTGACAGAAGCTGAACTTGGTATATGTCTAGGACAGCACTGGAACACATAGTAGGTTGTAGTAAATATTGGATGGATGAAATTAGCTGGGCTAATATATGATGTAAATATATGATGGATGAATGAATGGATAATCAATGGAAGTATTAAAATTTTATTTGGAGTTTGCAAAAACCTAAAGATCACTCTTTCCCCCTACACTCAGTCAAGTTACTCTTGACTTCCTGCTATTTGCGTCTATCAGCTGAACATCAGATTCACTCTTTTGCTGGATTTCTCTTCACCTGCAGTGGAAGATGCTCATCCTCACCTGCCCACAAGATCATGCTTTTTGTGTTGCATGTGTCTAGTCATTGAGTTCCAGGGTCTCCTCGCTTGCCTATACCTTTACTTTCTAAGCACAGTCCTGATACTCTGCACTAAGGAGGCTGAACATGAGAGATGTGTTTAGCTGAGTGAGTGGTCTACATTTCAGTAGACTTGCTTAGGAAATGGGGGCAATATACCACTGCAGTGTGGTTAGATCTGGGCTGAGTAAGGCTACCTGCTGCTTGCTCAGCACCTTTCCAAATAATTAAGCAATTTACTGAGAGCCTGGAGTTTGGAATCATAGAAAAAAGCTTTGGAGAGAAGTACAAGTCAAAAGTCTATATATGCTTTTCCTCTAGCCAGCAGTTCCATTAAGGAAATTTATTTTCATGTTTTGGAAGGGTGGAGATTTTAGTTCAGTCGTGGACATATCCAGCCATTACTCAGTCCTCAGTCAGCAGATTTAAAGGAAGCTCAGAAGGAAAAACCCAGGGCTCTGGGCCATCTATAAGACCTAAGCACAACTGCAGCCATTCCAGGAAGAGGATACCTAGGTCTCCGCTCCAGCTCTGGGCATCCATTAGTGATCACAAAAAAGATACCTGGCAATCCAGGCAAAAACTGCCTCTAGATTATGATCAATTTATAAAAATTAAGCTGCTTTGAAAAGGATAAAGAAGTCCACAAAAAAAGGCCCTAATGTATAGAAAGGTATAATGACCTGGAAATTCCCTGCCCCTAAAGCTCTCCTGTCCCACAGCTGGGACCATATAGTGACTACCTGGAGACTCAGCTCTGTCCCATACTCCATGATCAATTGCATTTCTGGTCAGGGAAAATATAGGAAATCTTTAGGTATCAGTTTGGGGACTTAGCATCAAGTCATCCCTGTGCTAGCACCTACTCTGACCTAGCACCCCCGTATCTGGTAAATGTATTCTTACCTTATGCTTTTTGATCAGGTTTTCTCTTGGGACTCAGAAATTCCAGACCTGCATCCTTATCTTTCTCCTGAACACCTGAACTCCTCCTTGCCTCTGTATTTTCAAAATTGGAAGATTACCTTTGTATCACAAGAACTTGCAGAATCACACTCCTCTGGTGCTTGTCAAATGTAAAGTAGATTTAGCTCCCCCAGTACTAAAATTTTCTAGGACAGCTTGCTCTCAGGCATTGAATCAGCCAGGCTTTGCATCTCAACCCAGCCTCAACTCAGTCTGCCTAAATTGATGTTTGACTACATCCTGATCATGCAAGAGTAGAGTTTAGTGAATTAACCCATCCATGTCCAAATTTCTATCTGCCCATAGAATCCTGAGGCATGGGTGAAAGTTGCTAAGGCAGCAGGCTATCCAGAAGTCTTAGGGCAATCACTGAGCATGAGAGAGAGAGCTACATCTTCTATATCTGAATCAAAACCTACCAGTAATTCCAAGAAGCCTGGTTTACAGTATTGCATATGTTCATTCACGTTAGCTGTCCAAGACCTTGGTACTTCACCACATGCTTTCATTTTGAAGACCTGGCCAATTAAGGATCTTAAACTGTTGTGAAGCAATAAAAATTTCCCTAAACAATAACTATACAGAAGATACTTCCAAGACTGAGATTTTGTTATTTCATTTCAGGCATTCTAAATTAAGCCCTGGAGAAACATTTTCTTGCTAATAAGTAATCACTTGTTGTAATATGCATTATTGCTGAGATAATAGGCTATATCAATATCTATTCATGTTATTGTAACTGGGAAATGAGACTTGAGAATACCACTGTGCAGTATTCTCTGTAGTGAGAATAAAAACAAATGTTAATTTCCATACTGTCATGTTTGGTTTAAATCATCTATTCTAAAATATAGACATGTATTCACTTTCAATATAATGAATTCATTTGTTGCCCAGCCACATTTGATTTTTATCAAATTTCCTTCTGAAACAATCTTATATGATAGGACACAGAAGCACAAAATAGCCCATGACTTATCAATTAATAAATAATACATTGAAATTTACTAAAAAAGAGTGTTAATGAAATCTTACCTTTAAAAAAAGGGGCTTTGTATAAACTTTAAAATTCATACCTTGAAGACTTAAAAAAATCCCAGCTCGGATTTTTATGTGTATTTTCTTCCTGCTGGTCTATGTTTCAGAATGTGATGATTTTTAAAAAGTATGAATCTTATATGTATACACCAATTTTTAACAAATATCATCAACTCTTTAGGTGGAGAGTCACGACCTCTGATTGACTTCAATACTTATTTTCATTTAGTTGATGTGCAATAATGGTACGTATTTATGGGATTCACAGTGATATTTCAATACATGCATACAATGTGTAGCAATCAAATCAGGGTAATCAGCACATCCTCTACCTCAAACATTTATCATTTCTTTGTATTGTGAATATTCAGTCCTCTGTTCTAGCTTTTTGAAAAATGTACAGTAAACTATTATCAACCAAATTTACCCTTCAGTGTTACAGAACACTAGAACTCATTCTTCCAATCTAGCTATAATTTTGTATCTATTAACCAACCTCTCCCTATCCTCTCCTACCTCTACACTTCCCAGCTTCTAATAACCACAATTCTATTCCTTACTTCTATGAGCTCAGGATTTTTAAAAATTCAAACACATGAGTGGGAATATTCAGTATTTATCTTTCTGTGTCTGACTTATTTCACTTGATAGAATGTCCTCCAGGCTCATGTGTGTTGCTGTGAATGACAGGATTTCATTTTTATGTCTGAATAGTATTCTATTGTGTATAGACCACATTTTCTTTATGTATTCATATGTTGATGGACATTTAGTTTGATTCCGATCTTGACTATTGTTAATAGAGCTGCAATAAACATGAGGTGTAGGTATCGCTTTGATATACTGATTTTCTTTTCTTTGGATAAATACCCATAGTGAGATTGCGGGATTGTATGGTAGTTCTGTTTTTAGTTTCTTGAGAAATCGCCATGCTGTTTCCATAATGGCTGTACTAATTTACATTCCAACCAAGAGTGTGTAAGAGTTCCCTTTTCTCTACATCTTCATCAATATTTGTTTTTGTGTGTGTGTGTGTCTTTTTGATGATAGCCATTCTGACTAGGATAGGTGTTATCTTATTGTGGTTTTGATTTGCATTCCCCTTATTATTAGTGATGTTGACCATTTTCTCATACATTTATTGACCATTTGTATACATTCTTTTGAAAAATGTCTATTCAGATCCTTTGCTTATTTATTAATAGAAATTTTTGTGTTTTTTTGCTGTTGACTGTTTATGGTTTGTTTTACATTCTGGATATTACTCCCTCATTGGATGAATACTAT
The DNA here is from genome assembly GCF_002776525.5 of Piliocolobus tephrosceles. Lineage (NCBI taxonomy): Eukaryota > Metazoa > Chordata > Mammalia > Primates > Cercopithecidae > Piliocolobus > Piliocolobus tephrosceles. Next base: position 100,289,755 of record NC_045442.1, read on the forward strand.
GCAAGTATTTTCTCCAATTCCACAGGTTGTTTGTTTATTCTGTTGATTGCTTACTTTGCTCTGCACCTTTTCAGTTTGGTATATTCTATTTTTGTTTTTCTTGTCTGTGCCTTTAAGTCTTACCCATAAAATCTTTGCCTAGACTTACATTCTAAAGTGTTTTGGCTATGTTTTCTTTTAATAGTTTTATAGTTTCAGGTCTTACATTTAAGTCTTCAATCCATCTTGAGTTGATTTTTGTATTTGGCGAGAGATAAAGGTCAAGTTTCATTCTACTTCATATGAATATCCAGTTTTCTCAACACCATTTATTGATGTGGGTGTCCTTTCCCCAATGTATATTCTTGGCACCTTTGTCAACAATCAGTTGGCTATAAATACATGAACTTATTTCTGACTTTTTTTTTTGTTTTGTCCTTGTCTTGTTTTGGTATAAGGCTGGCCTCATAAAATGAGTTAGAAAAAATTATTTTCTCTTCAATTTTTGGAAATAGTTTAAAAATAATTGGAGTTTATTCTTTAAATGTTTGGTAGAATTTGACAGTAAAGCCATCTGCTCTTGGGCTTTTTTTTTTTTTTTTTTTTTTTTTTCGGTTGGGAAATTTGTATTGCTGATTTAATCTCATTCCTTACTATTGGTCTGTTCAGGTTTTCTGTTTCTTTGTGGTTCAATCTTGGTAGGTTACATGTGTTAAGGAATTAATCCATTTCCTCTAGGTTTTCTAATTTGTTGGTGCATAGGTAGTCATAATAGTCTCTAATGATTCTTTGTATTTCTGTGATATCCATTGTAAATCTCCTTTTCTTCATTGCTGATTTTATTTATTTAAATCTTCTCTCTTTTTCTTAGTCTAGCTAATGGTTTGTCAATTTTGTTCATCTTTTCAAAAAACCACATTTTCATTGATGTTTTATAGTTTTTAGTCTCTATTTCATTTAGTTCTGTTCTGATCTTTATCATTTATTTTCTTCTACTAATTTTGGATTTGGTTTGTTCTTGCTTTTGTAGTTCCTTGAGTTGTATCATTAGGTTGTTTTTAAAAGTAATGTTTTCTTTTTTTGGTGTAGACATTTATGGCTATAAATTTCCCTCTTGGTACTGTTTTTGCTGTATTCCATAGGTTTTTGTTTGTTGTGTTTCCATTTTCACTTGTTTTAAGACTTTTTATATTTCCTTTTTAATTTATCCACTGACTCAATGATCATTCAGGAGAATGTTATTCAATTTTGTTGTATTTGTAAAGTTTCTGAACATTTCTTTTGTTATTGAAATCTAGTTTCATTTCATTATGGTCTGAGAAGATACTGGATATAATTTCAATTTTTAAATATTTGCTGATATTTCTTTTGTAGCCCAATTATAGTCTGTCCTGGAGAATGTTCCATGTGCTGACAAGAAAAAAGACGACTATAGTTTCAATGTGCATTCTGCAGCTGTTTAATAAAATGTTCTGTAAATGTCTGTTAGGTCTATAATGCAGTTTAAGTTTGATGTTTCTTTGCTGATTTTCTGTCTAGATGAATCTTTTTAATACTGAAAGTGTGGTACTAAAGTCCCCAACTATTATTGTATTGGGATCAATCTCTTTCTTTAACTCTAAAATATTTGCTTTATATATCTAAGTGCTCTGGTGTTGGGTGCATATATATTTAAAATTGTTATATCCTCTTGCTTAATTGATCCTTTTATAATCATATAATGACCCCTCTTTACCTCTTTTTATGCTTACTGACTTAAAGTTTATTTTGGCTGATATAAGTACGGCTGCTCCTTCATAGATTTTATTTGTGTGGATTTTCCTTTTCTATCTCTTTACTTTCAGTCTATTTGTGTTCTTATTGGTTAAATGGTTTCTTTAGGCAGAATATAGTTGGGCCTTGTTTTTCAGCCATTCAACCAGTCTATATATTTTAATTGAAGAATTTAAATTATTTACATTCAAGATTTTTATTGATAGATGAGAACTTACTCTTGTCATTTCATCAATTGGTTTTTGATTGTTTGGTGTTTCTTTTCTTCCTCTCTTATTGTTTATCTTTGCAATTTAGTGGTTTTCTGTAGTGATGAAATTTGATTCTTTTCTCTTTCCCATTTGTGTATCTGCTCTATCAGTGAGTTTTATACTTTTGAGTATTTTTACAATGGTAGATATTATTCTTTTGCTTCTAGATGTAGAAATCCCTTGAGCATTTCTTGTAGGGCTGGTCTAGTGATGATGTAACTCCTCAGTTTTTGTTTATCTGGTAAAGACTTTATATTTCCTTTATTTCTGAAGGATAATTTTGTTGGGTATAACATTCTTGGCTGCCAGGTTTTTTTCTTTCAGCACTCTGGGTGTATCATTCTAATCTCTCCTGACCTGTAAAGTTTCTGCTGAGAAGTCTGCTGTTAGTCTAATGGAGATTCCCTTATGTATGATATGATACTTTTCTCCAGCTGTTTTTAAAATTCTGTCTTTGTTTTTGACTCTTGATAATTGGAATGCAATGTTCCTCAGAGATGACTTTTTTGGGAGTTGAATCTATTTGGAGATCTTTGGGCTTCCTGCATCTGGATATCCATATTTTTTCCAAGACTTGGCAAGTTTTCAGCTATTATTTTGTTGAATAGGGTTTCTGTGACTTTTTCCATCTCTTTTTCTTCTGAAACTCCCCAAATTTGAGTATGTATTCACTTATGGTGTCCCATATGTCACATAGACTTTTTCCATTATTTTTTATTCTTTTTTCTTTTTGTGTCTTTCTGATTGGGTTATTTCAAAAGGCATGTCTTCAACTTAAGAAATTCTTTCTTGTGCTTGATCAAGTCTATTATTAAAGCTCTCAATTTGTAGTTTTTACTTCATTCATTAAATCCTTTAGTTGCCAAAGGATTGGCAACTAAAGGATTTAATGAATGAAGTAAAACTAAAGGATTTAGTTGCCAAAAGAACCAAAACATTTCTGTTTTGGTTCTTTTTTAATGATAGCTATTACTTTGTTGAATTTCTCATTCAGATCAGGAATTGGCTTCTTTATTTCTTTGTATTTCTTTGTATTGTCTACCTACATTCTTTGTGTCTCACTGAATTTCTTTAAAATCATCATTTTGAATTTTTTTTCACATGCCACATGGATTTCCTTTACTTTGAGATCTGTTACTGGAGAATTATTATGTTTATTTGGAGGTGTTGTGTTTCTTTCCTTTTTCATGTTTCTTGTGTCCTTACGTTGATATCTGTGCATCTGGTATAACAATTGATTCACTGAATTTTATGGAGTAGTTTTCATAAAGAATTTTCCATAGACGTATCTATAGTGTTGGCTGAGTAGGGTGCCCTGTCTCTGATTTTGAGTGGTACTGTAACGTAATCTCCATGCGTGTGATTTCTTCAGCTATAATCAACATCAGCAGTGTCTGCAAGTTTCTCAGTGGCTTAGGCTGCAGTATTTTGTGCAGGCTGTGGTGTAGCTTTACTCGGGACTGGGATGCTAGGTGAGCCAGTCCTCAGGTCCCTAAGTGGCTCACATGGACCTCAGTGGTGGCAGCAGTGTGCCCTGGATGGGCCAGTCCTCTTTTCCCTACGTAGGGTACATGGGCTTCATCTATGGTGATGGCTGTCTGTGAAGGATGATCCTTGGGACTTTGTATGGTACACACCAGCACTGCTGGTGGCAGCAGCCTCAGCAGGCTGGGTGACCAATCCATAAGCCCCTGGGTGGCATGTGTTGGCATTGGCAGCAGGCTCGCTGAGCTGGTAGGGCTAATACTTGGGGCCCCAAGTGATTGGAGGAACCTGTGTTAGTGGTCATAGCCTGAGCAAATTAAGTTTTGGGTTCCTGGATAGCACATGCAGGCATATAGTGGCCCTGTTACTGGAGAGGGAGGGATCACTGTCACTGGTGGCAGTCCAGGGACAGTGACTCTCAGGCTCCAGAAAGTGCATGCTTCAGTTCTCTGTGTCCTGGGGACAGTCTCCCTTATCTGCTGAACTGCCTGTTCCTTCATGTATGGAGTACTGCATGTGCTTGGGTACTGGGGGTATGGCCGCACCACTAGTGTGGTAGGTCTAGCTACCTTTATGACACTGCAGCCCTCTGAGTGATTGTAGGGTGATGTCAGTGGGATCCCAGGGATGTGGAAATGTAGGGATTTTGGGGCCCCAGGACGAGATGCAGTATGATATTGGCTCCATTATCAAAATGATGATGTGCAGCAGCAGCTTGAATCTTAGTGGGTGGATGGTACCCAGCATCAATTCCCTCTCTGGGACAATGTAGTTGTGTGAACTCCAGGAAGCTCACCATACTAGGCTTAGGGCCTGTGTGGGCCTTGGGGCTCTCCTGTAGCTAGGATTGCAGGTATCTCTGGTGGGATTATGGACTGTTGGGGATCTCTGGCTTATTGTTTCCCCACAATGGAGAGTCTGTCCATGCTCCGATGCTCCAAGCTGATCCTGGCCAGCTGCTTCACTTCCCTCTCTGTGCTGCCATCTTGAGTTTCTGTGCCTCAGAGGGTCTTTCTCACTTCTCTTCTGAATTCCAGTGTTTGTCCTTATATGTTCTATTCAATGTGTGGTTATCTACTTCCTGTAAGTCATTTAATGAATCTTAAGGAATACAGAACAAATTTAGGAAACTAAGCAGAGGCAACTGAAATGCAGAATGAAATTTTCGACACTCTCTTCATGCTTGGGAGACAAAAGTTGGGTTTCAGAAACTCTCAAAGGAGTCAGGGAGGTAGTGAATACCCAAGCTGTCACTTGAGATCCCTGGAGGCTATAACACCCTGGAGGCTACCTCACCATGGAGAAAAACTAAGCCTTATAAACATTATGACCCTAGTAACTACTGTTCTACTCTCTACTTCTATGAGATCAATTTTTTAAGATTCCATGTATGAGTGAAATCATGTGATATTTGTCTTTCTCTGCCTGGCTTATTTCACTTAACATAATGTCCTCCAGGCTCACCATGTTGTGACAAATAACAGGATTTTGTCCTTTTTATGGATATGCTAATTATCATGACTTGATTATTACCAGTGTATACATGTACCAAAACATCACACTGTACCCCATAAGTATATAGTTACTATATGTCAATTTACAAAAAGATTACAACTCTACCTTAAGTCAACTGAATTCGTTATTGGCTCCAACCAATTGGCTCCAACCATTCTAGATGCCTCACAGAAGATAGATAAATTCCCATATACAGATAGATAGAGAATAATGACAGCATCCAAAGCCATCAGTTTTTAACATCAAGATGTCCTCATTTAAAAATAATGCCATTTTTCAACAGGAATGCTTCCAGCTTCTGTCCATTCGATATGATATTGGCTGTGGATTTGTCATAAATAACTCTTATTATTTTGAGATATATTCAATCAATACCTAGTTTATTGAGTGTTTTTAACAGGAAGGGATGTGGAATTTTGTCAAAGGCCTTTTCAGCATCTATTGAGATAATCATGTGGTTTTGTTTATGTGATGGATTACGTTTATTGATTTGCATATGTTGAACCAGCCCTGCACCCCAGGGATGAATCTGACTTGATCGTGGTGGATAAGATTTTTGATGTGCCGCTGGATTCAGTTTGCCAGTAATTTATTGAGGATTTTCATATCTATGTTTATCAGGGATATTGGCCTGAAGTTTTCTTTTTTTGTTGTATCTCTGTCAGGCTTTGGTATTAGGATGATGCTGGCTTCATAAAATGAGTTAGGGAGGAGTCCCTCCTTTTCAATTGTTTGGAATAGTTTCAGAAGGAATGGTACTAGCTCTTCTTTGTACCTCTGGTGGAATTTGGCTGTGAATCCATCTGGTCCTGGGTGTTTTTTTTGTTAGTAGGCTATTAATTTAGTGCAATAAATTTCCCTCTTAACACTGCTTTAGCTGTGTCCCAGAGATTCTGGTACATTGTCTCTTTGTTCTCTTTGCTTTCAAAGAACTTCTTGATTTCTGGAAGCATTCCCTTTGAAAACCAGTACAAGACAAGGATGCCCTCTCTCACCACTCCTATTCAACATAGTACTGGAAGTTCTGGGCAGGGCAATCAGGCAATAGAAAGAAATAAAGTGTATTCAAATGGGAAGAGAGGAAGTAAAATTGTCTCTGTTTGCAGATGACATGATTCTATATTTAGAAAACCCCATCCTTTCAGCCCAGAAACTCCTTAAGCTGGGAAGCAACTTCAATGAAGTCTCAGGATATAAAATCAATGTGCAAAAATTACAAGCATTCCTTTACACAAACAATAAAAAATCAGAGAGCCAAATTATGCATGAACTCCCATTCTCAACTGCTACAAAGAGAATAAAATACCTACGAATATAACTAACAAGGGATGTGAAGGACCTCTTCAAGGAGAACTACAAACCACTGCTAAAGGAAATGAGAGGGGACACAAACAAATGAAAAAACATTATATCCTCATGGATAGGAGGACTCAATATCAATGCTATTCTCATCAAGCTACCATTGACATTTTTTACAGAATTAGAAAAAAATACTTGAAATTTCATGTGGAATCAAAGACGATCCCATATAGCCAAGACAATCCTAAGCAAAAAGAACAAAGCTGGAGGCATCATGCTACCTGACTTCAAACTGTATTTAACAAGGCTACAGTAACCAAAACAGCATAGTACTGATACCAAAACAGACATATAGACCAATGGAACAAAACAGAGACCACAGAAATAGCACCACACATCTACAACCATTTGATCTTTGACAAACCTGACAAAGATAAGCAATGGGGAAAGGATATCCTATTCAATAAGTGGTGCTGGGAAAACTGGTTAGCCATATGCAAAAAACTGAAACTGGACCCCTTCCTTATACCTTATACAAAAATTAACTCAAGATGGATTAAAGACTTACATGTAAAACCCAAAACCATAAAAACTCCAGAAGAAAACCTAGGCAATACTATTCAGGACATAGGCATGGGCAAAGACCTCATGACGAAAACACCAAAAGCAATTGAAACACAAGCCAAAATTGACAAATGAGATCTAATTAAACTAAAGAGCTTCTGCACAGCAAAAGAAACTATCATCACAGTGATCAGGTAACCTACAGAATGGGAGAAAATTTTTGCAATCTATCCATCTGACAAAGGTCTAATATCCAGAATCTACAAGGAACTTAAACAAATTTACAAGAAAACAAACAACCTCATCAATAAGTGGGCAAAGAATATGAACAGACACTTCTCAAAAGAAGACATTCACATGGCCAACAAACATGAAAAAATGCTCAACATCACTGATCATTAGAGAAATGCAAATCAAAACCACAATGAGATACCATCAAAATGAGATACCATGAGATACCATGAGAATACCACGCCAGTTAGAATGGCAATTACTAAAAAGTCAAGAAACAATAGATGCTGGCAAGTCTGTGGAGAAACAGGAATACTTTTATACTGTTGGTGGGAATGCAAATTAGTTCAACCATTGTGAAAGACAGTGTGGTGATTCCTTAAGGATCTAGAAACAGAAATACCGTTTCTCCCAACAATCCCACTACTGGGTATATACCCAAAGGAATATAAATCATTCTACTACAAAGACACATGAACATGTATGTTTACTGTGGCACTATTTACAATAGCAAAGACATGGAACCAACCTAAATGCCCATCAATGACAGACTGGATAAAGAAAATGTGGTAAATACACACCATGGAATACTATGCAGCCATGAAAAGGAATGAGATCATGTCCTTTGAAGGGACATGGGTGAAGCTAGAGGCCATCATCTTCAGCAAACTAACACAGAAACAAAAAACCAAACACTGCATGTTCTTACTCATAGGTGGTAGTCAAACAATGAGAACTCAGGGACACAGGGGAGGAAACATCACACACCAGGGCCCATTGTGGGATAGGGGAGCGAGGGTAGGGAACTTAGCAGATGGGTCAATAGATGCAGCAAACCACCAGGGCACATGTATACCTATGTAAAAAAGCTGTACATTCTGCACATGTATCCCAGAATTCAAAGTAAAATCAAATAAAAATAAATAAAAAAGGAATAGCTAAAAATAAAAAATAATAATAATACCAGGCATACCAAAAAAAAAATAGGACACATTCATGACTTAGGTATCAGGATTATCAGACACGTACTTTAAAATAATGTATTACAAAATCGGCCAGGCACGGTGGCTCACACCTGTAATCCCAGCACTTTGGGAGACCAAGGCAGGCAGATCACCTGATGTCAGGAGTTCCAGACCAGCCTGGGCAATGTGGTGAAACTCTGTCTCTACTAAAAATACAAAAATTAGCCAGGCATGGTGGTGAATGCCTGTAATCCCAGCTACTTGGGAGGCTGAGGCAGAAGAATTGCTTGAACAAGAGAGGCAGAGGTTGCAGTGAGCTGAGATTGCAGCACTGCACTCCAGCCCGGATGACGAGAGTGAGACTCCTTCTCAAAAAAAAAAAAAAAAAAAAAAAAATTAAAATCAATATGGAAAAATTTATCAGACTATTAAATCTAAAAGCAAATCAAAAATTCAAAAACTAAAAAATATGATAAATTAAGCTGTAACTAGATGTACTTTATCATAAATTAAATACAACTGAAGAAGGAATTAGTAAATTGAAAGTCATATTAGTAGAAAATAACCAGATTTGAGCACAGAGAACAAGAAGAGTAGAAATGCAGTGTAGAAAACATATGGGGCATGTTCAGAAGGTCCTTCCAGAATGAAAGGGGGTGGGGAAATGAGAAAAATGCAATATTGAAATAATAATAAACATGTTTCCAAAGCCAACAAAACAAGCCACAAATTTAAGAAATACTAAAAGCTTTAAGTAGGATAAACATTTACCCACCCATTCCCCCACCTCATTCTACCCCTGCATGTTACATTACAGTAAAAGTTGTATTTATTCCAGGAAAGCAAGGTTAATTTAACATTATAAAAATCAGTAAAATGCAATTCAACACTGTAACTGAATAAAAGAGAAAAATTACTATCATCTCAATAGATGCTGTAAAAGCTTTGGATAAAATTCAAACCTCAATAATGGTTAAAAAGGGAAATAATTTAGCAAAGTAGATATAGAAGGGAAGTTCCTTAGTTGGATGTACAAACATGTACAAAAAAATTAGAGCAAACCTTATACTTAAGTTTGGCATACGAAAAGTTTTCCTTTTCAGATCAAAAATGAGACAAAGTTACTTAATATCTCTACTTTTACTTAACATTGTAATAGGGGTCTTAGCCAGCACAATAAAGCAAAAAGATAGAATGATTAGAAAGGAAGAAATAAAACTGCCATTAGACTTAGAATATTCAAAACAATCTATACACTGTTATTTGTTGTGAATATAGTAAGGACATTAGATTAAAAAATCAATATGAAAATTTTTTGTATTTCTGTATACTAGTGACAAATAATTTTAAAATAAAAATTTAAGTATACTGCTTATAATAGCATCAAAAAATCAAAAATCAAGGAATACATCTAACAAAAATTATGCAAGACTTCTATGGAGAAAATTTAAAAATACGATGGAAGCAAATTAAAGAGACCTAAATAAAGTTTGCCACAGTCTAGATTGAAAGATGAATATTATTAAGATGTGACATCTCCACAAGTTGATCTATAGAGTAAATGCATCTCAGTTAAGATCTCAACAAATGTTTTTTGGGGAGGATGTGAAAATCAATAAGCTGATTCTAAAATTTTTATGGGATATAAAATTCCAGAAATGCTCAAGATAATCTTGAAGAAAAGCTAATTTGAAATACTTACACTACCATATGTCAAGACTAATTATAAGATTATAGTAATGAAGTCGGTGTGTTATTTGCACAAGGAGAGACAAACTGATCAATGAAGCATGATAGAAAGTCCAGAAACAGACCCAAACAAACATAGAGTCATTTTATTTATGATAAAGATGACACTGAAGTGTAATGAGGAAAAGATCTTTTCATTTAGTGGTACTGGATCAATTGAATATCCATATTGTAAAAAGAAATTATACTCAGAATCAATTACAGACAGATTATATATCTAAATATAAAAGGCAAAACCAATAAACTTCTGGAATAAAACAGAAGAAAAATCCTCATGTTTTTTGGGGTATGGAAAGACTTTAAAAGCTCTAAATGTAGTGATAAATAGAACACAAGCAAGCAAATAAACACAGAAAAAAATCATCATCGATAAATAAGACTATACAAAATTAAGAAATTTGATCTAATGACAACATGAAGAGAATGAAAAGACAAGCCAAGAAGGTAGAAGATAATTTTTGTAATACTATAAGCTATCATGGACGCATAACTAAAATGTGTAAAGAACTCACACATAACCAATAGAGAAATGGACAAAATATGTAAACACAGGCTTCAAAAAAGAGATCTAAATGGCAAGTAAATATGTGAACAGATGCCCCAAATTATTAGTTATCAGGTAAATGCAAATTTAAATCATAAGATACCATTATATATCCACCAGCATTTTACCTCTTGAAAAGATTAATTAAATTGATAAATATCTAGCAAAATTGATTTTAAAAATAGACTTTAGCCATTGCCATATGAAAAAGGACACATCACTAAAGATATTCCAGACGTTAAAATTAGCATTTTATTGTGAAAAAACTTATCCCCAAAATTTTGAAAATAGAGATATCTCAGCACTTTGGGAGGCTGAGGCAGGTGGATCATTTGAGGTCAGGGGTTCGAGACCAGCCTGGCCAACATTGTGAAACCCCGTCTCTACTCAAAATACAAAAATTAGCCAGGTGTGGTGGCGCATGCCTGTAATCCTAGCTACTCGGGAGGCTGAGGAGGGAGAATTGCTCGAACCCAGGAGGCGGAGGTTGCAGTGAGCTGAGATTGCACCATTGCACTCCAGCCTAGGCAACAGAAAATCGGAATAGTCTTGTAGTTTCTAAAGATATTGAATCAGTAATTTAAAACTTTCCCATAAACAAAACCATGTCCATATGTCATCAACACTGTATTCAATCAAACATTTGTTATTATTTTGAGCAATTGATAGACTTAAGAAAGAATCCACTTGATCTTACTTGGTCCTAGCACATTCTCTTTTAAGGAAAATGGTATTAAATTTTTGGAACAAGAGAGAAGAAATTTGGCCCTAGAATGAAGAAGAAGAACTAACACTGTTCATTGACTTCCTATATTAGAATCAATCAATAGGCAATCCTTGAAGTACTTAACTGTGCATAGAGGCAAAATGTACATAACATGTTTTGACAACATAAAATAAGATCTATAAAAGGTAGAAGGTTAAAATTCATAGGAAAGGGTAGTGGCAGTAATATTCTCATATTGCAGAATAGGGAATCAAGATACACTGTTAAAAACTGATGGAACAGGAAAAAGAAGTTTAGATACTGTATAGTGTTTTAATTCACAAAGATAACCAAAAGAGGATCAAAAACAGCAATGAAACTATCAAATATTGAGGGATGAAGAAAAGGAGTTAAAATAATATAAATGTGCTAAGTCTTTACTATTCATAAATTGAATTTGTCTATTGAATTCATTGGCAGGAATTCAATAGATAATGACTAAGGCCATATTTTATTATTTAACTACATAGAGTTAATATCAGAAAAAAATAAAAACAGAAATGGTTAAAATTGTTTCCAGTGAACAAGACTATGGGTAGGAAAGGAAATATTGGAGGGGAAGGGGTGTTAATTTTTATTATGAACATAGTCTCTACTATTTGATTTTTTAAAATGTGCACCTATATTACAATAAAATGTTTTTAATTAAAAAAATGCAGCCGGACTTGCATGAGAATAAATGGCTAAATAAAGTAAAATAAACCTAATTTATGTCAAAATCTAGTATATGAAGAAAAATCACAAATCAAAGAAGAAGAGAAGGAATTTTTAAATAAATGAGGCTGCAACAATTTTTATCAACTGGAATATGTTCAGTTGACGCCATGATCCCAAATAATTTCAGGTGATTAATGAAATAAAGGTGACAATGAAACATGAAAAGCTAGATGAAAACAAAGTGATTGTTTTCTCCTTCTTGGAAAAGGAATTTCCAGGCATAGAAGCAATGAAACATAATTCAAGGGAAATAATTGATAACATAAAGTTTGAAAGCCTTGCTATTGGAAAAATAAGCCTAAATTTGATTAAAGAAATAACTAATTGTGCGGAAACAGTTGCAATAATAAGGAAAAAGTCTACCACCTTGATAATATACTAATGCGTATTAATAATAAAAATATATATTAAGAAATTACTTTGTAAAATGTAAGAGAATATTTAAAATAGAAACTATGCAGTGCCTATGAGGATTGAATAAAATAGAGACTTTCATATAATGCTGGTAAGCTCAGCTAGAAACTTTTAAGAAAGCAAATTGTCAATATGTGTTTTGAACTCAAGAAGATCTATAATTTTTAACCTATGAATTTCATGTCTGAAAGTCAATCCTAAGGAAAAAATCAGAAATTCTGATAAAGATTTATACTTTTTTAAAAAAATCAAAATATTTAGAGTAAGAGAGGGATGGTTAGTATGACATAACCATCACATTTACACATTCAACAAGTATTTATTGAGTTTTACTATGTGTGAAGCAATGATGATTAAACAATAAGCAAAAACAAAAAATTATGCCTTTATTTAGCTTATATGCTAAGACTATTTAACGATAAGCTAAACAGGAATCTGTTACAATCTTAATTATGTAAAAGAGTATGCAAAGAGAAGAGAAATACATCAAACTGTTACCAGTGGTCACTGTACATGGTAAGGTATGTGGTGTTTATTGCTTGGTACTTCTTTAGTATTTTCCAACTTTTCTACCATGTGCATGTATTACTTTAGCAATTAGAAAAGGATGGAAATAAATGTATATATACTCAAAGGATGGTCGTGAGGATTAAATGAAATGAAGTATAACAAGTGTCTGACAAAGAGTAGACTTTCAGTAAATGTCAGTTTTCCTTTTCCTTGCAATCTGAAGATTGATTTTGTCCTTTGCTGTTTTCCCTTTTACTATGGATTGTTTGGCCCATTGCCATTAAATTTCTACATTTATTTATAGTAGGTATATTTTAACTTTCAATCAAAATTGCCATGCCTCTTATTAAATGGATTGTGTATTATTTTAGAGACTTCCCATTACTTTAAATAGTTCAGACCTATAGGAGAGCTCTTTAGGCAGAAGTACTTGCTAGAGCACCTCAAATCATTCCATGGAAGGAACTGCTTTCTTTACCAGGGAAATTAATAAATGCTATGTTTCTATGGTTACTACACTGTCTTTATTAATGCTAAAAATCTCCAGCTTTAGCCTCCAAAATAAAAGCCAGGAGGTGTACTGATCTTTAATGGTATGAGTATATCATTGCCATTTTCCAGGCTACTTTTACTTGTGGTGCTATTCTTTCTATAGTGTAGACAATACTATGTCAGACTTGATACATAAACCTCAATTTTTAAGGCTCTATTTAGCAACCATAAAATCACATGCTTGGCAGAAACTTGCCATTAAACATGCCGTGGGTGGGGGCCTTTCCTAAATTTCAATGATTGGACTATTGCGTTGAGATTGCTTGTGTATATAACATATATGAAGTAGAATCACTGTCTTCTCGACTTCAACTATCAACTAGTTCCTTGAGACTTTTGCTTATCATGAGAACTTAATGATGTGCATTATGTCACAGCCTGGAAATTCTTGACTCTGATCAATGTTCCTTTACCTTTTACCTTATCACATGCAGGTTATCTGGTTATTGTGAGAAATTATAGGTCCTTTGGGAGGGACTTAAGAGTCTGTAGGGATAATCATTACATTTACACTCTCGTTAGGGAGTAAGTACACATGCAGACAACAACTGAAGAAAGGTGATAGGACAGTATGAAACACTCTAGCTGCAAGCAGGTCAAGCACAGCCCAGCACAGAAGGCTATGGAAAGGACAGGCAAGAATGATAATGCTGGTTTTGAGATCATGATGGGAAAACGCATCATGCAGCCAGAAGGGATTTGCAAATATAGCAAAACATACATAGGGGTTGTATAAAACTGTGGCTATTCAGAAAAGACCTAAACTTAGAAGTAGTGTGCACATGTTTTTCTTCTTTGTCTTCTCTTAATCAGCAGGTACTCACTACTTGCTTTCCATGCACTGTGTATGCTTTTAAGTTTGCTTTGATTAGGATCTAAAGTTGACTGCCTTTTACTTTCTTAATGTGGACAAGGTGTGGTTTTTCACACACTCTAGCTAACTGGAGTGGGAATCACACACAAAACCCTACATTAGCTTTTGCTAAAAAAATTTCAAGGGAATAAGAGTTGAAAAAAGTAATCATTAAACCACAGCAAGAATGTAGTGAGGTATGTTATTAAGGGTTTAAACTTCCTGGATGTGAAATCAAGTCAGTGTTGTAAGAATGGTGTTTTGTTAACATGTAAATCTTTATTCGTTTTCTTTCTTCCTTTCTTCCTTTCTTTCTTTCTTTCTTTCTTTCTTTCTTTCTTTCTTTCTTTCTTTCTTTCT
>NC_045442.1:100304291-100360900 GCF_002776525.5 Piliocolobus tephrosceles
TCTTTCTTTCTTTCTTTCTTTCTTTCTTTCTTTCTTTCTTTCTTTCTCTTTCTTTCTTTCTCTCTCTCTCTTTCTTCCTCTTTCTTTCTTTCTCTTTCTTTTCTTTTCTTTCTTTTGCTTTTTTGTTGTTGTTGTTGTTGTTGTTTTGAGATGGAGTTTCACTCTCGTTGCCCAGGCTGGAGTACAATGGCACAATCTCGGCTCACCGCAACCTCCGTCTCCCGGTTCAAGCCATTCTCCTGCCTCAGCCTCCTGAGTAGCTGGGATTACAGGCCTGTACCACCATGCTGGGCTAATTTTGTATTTTTAGTAGAGACAGCATTTCTCCATGTTGGTCAGGCTGGTCTCGAACTCCCAACCTCAGGTGATCCGCCCACCTCAGCCACCCTCTTTATTAGTTTTCTATGGAGAAAAAGTTCACGACATTGCAGGACGTGTAAGACACACTTTTTGGAAAAAAAAAGAAAAAGAAAAAAACCAGAGTCATAGAAGGATAGTATTCATAATAGCAAAATTCTGGAAATAAATGCCCATTAGCAGTATGATAAAAATATATAAATTATAATATATTCATGAAATGAGATACTCCATAAAAAGAAAAGAAAATACCAACTACTATTAGATGTAAACACAGGGATGAATTTCACACACACAGTGTTGAGAGAAATAAACAGAAGAAAATTACCTAGTGTGTGATCTCATTTACATGGAGTTCAATGACAGGCAAAACCAATTTATACTGATGAAAGTCATGGACGTCCACCTTTTCTCCAGCTATCACTGTTTAGAAATCATCAGCTAATGTAATTGCACTTCTTTGTAAGTGATCTCTCTTTTTCTCTGGCTGCTATTAGGATCTTCTGTTTTTCTTTGGTTTTAGTGTGATTTTACAAAAATGTATCCTAGTTGGAATTCATTGGGCTTACTGCATCCAAGGATTGTCTTTCAACAACCCAAAAAAGTCTATCCTTGAAGAGTTCACATTCTCTGTATTCTCTCACTCTGGAACTGAAGTTAGGTTTATAGTAAACCTAACCTTTTTTTTTTCTTTTTGAGACGGAGTTTTGCTCTTGTTGCCCAGGCTGGAATGCAATGGCACGATCTCTGCTCACTGCAACCTCTACCTCCTGGATTCAAACAATTCTCCTGCCTCAGCCTCCGGAGTAGCTGGGATTACAGACGCCCACCACCACGCCCGGCTAATGTTTTATAATTTTAGTAGAGACAGGGTTTCACCGTGTTGGCCAGGCTGGTCTCAAACTCCTGACCTCAGGTGATCCACCAACCTCGGCCTCCCAAAGTGCTGGGATTACAGGCGTGAGCCATCACGCCTGGCCTAAACCTTCTAACTTTATCCCTCTTGCATCTTAGCCTCTCTTTCATGTTTCTCATCCTTTATTCTCCAGATTTTATTCATTCCTTTGGATTTATCTCCCATTACGTTTAGCCATGTCTAATCTGTTATAAAGTCCACTGAATTTTCAATTTCAATTATTATATTCACTTTAAACATATTAAACAAGTTATTCTGTGCCTGATATGTCCAATATAGAAGGTATTTGTGAGTTTGTTTTCTGTTTTTTTGTTTTTTTGTTTTTTTTTTTTTTTTCTGATGAATTTCACCAGTGATGTCTGTTTTCCTTGAATGTTAGTGAATTTTGCCTGATTGTTCTGGAAGATTTTCTATGTGGGAATTCATTGAGGCCTAAGTTGAAGTGGAGTTCTTCTAGAGAGGATTTGCCCCCGCTTCTCAGTCACCAACCTGGAAACATTCTATTTTATTTTACTTTTTGTTTTTGTAGAGGTGAGTTTTGCTATGTTGTCCAGGCGAGTCTCAAACTCCTGGTCTCAAGTGATCCTCCTACCTCCACCTCCCGAAGTGCTGGGATTACAGGTGTTAGCCTTTCAGGTTGAGTTTTTCTGTGCCACTCAGGAAGCGTGAATTTGGACTGCTGGCTTGTGCTTTCGAATTCTCAGAAGGAGTAAAGGAATTTATTTTTCCCCACCTCCAGTTCAGCATAGAGACAAGCAAGTTTTCTTTCTGCCCCCTTCTGAATATCAGGGTTTACTGCTCGTTCATCCTTACTTTACTTTGGGACTATGGCCTTTAGCAGTCCAGATAATTATGGGGTCTCCTATGAAATTCCCCTTTGGGCAGACCCTAAGGTTAATATTTTGTCTTCTGGACTCTATATAGTTCTCAAAGCAGACACTTAGCATCTCCAGGGTTCAGCCACACTTTGGGGACATAAGTGAAGTCTTACACTAGCCTGTCTTCCAAGATTCATGTATTCATTCCCTTTGGGGCTCTGCACATTTCTTAATTTAGTGCCAGCTCAGTAATGCATTTAAATTAATGTTCTTTCAACATTTAATCTGGTATTTTTATTTTTAGTCATGAGGGTCACTTAGCGTATCTTGTCAGCCACACCTCTGGAAATGGAGTCCCCAAATCTATTCCATAGAAGTGGACTAGTTTCTGCTAGGTGCTAAGCCTAGTGTTTTGATAGTGGTGTAATTTAAATATTGAATAGTTCTATGAGCTATATGCAAGTTACTACTTACTATTAGAAAAAATGATCCCTTTTTTTTTTTTTTGTTTTACCTAACATCAGAATTTAATTAGGCACACAACTGAGACTAATTTGGGGGAACGTTTGGGTGGCAGAAAACTTCTATGATACTGGAATTACATCTTCACATTTTAAATCAGTCCAAACATTCTTCACTATTTCCATTGCCGAAACAGTGGGAAGCTTGGAATGGGTTTTATAATGCAATCATTCTTCCAAATGCATAACATGGCACCAGTCCGAGCGCTTGTAACCGTCTCCAAAATGAGCAGAATGAGTCCAAATTCTACTGTAACAGTCTGACCTATGGGAAAATGATTTGTTGATTTATAGGGATGGATGAAGACCATTAAAGTTATTGTTTGAGTTTGTTCTGCAAATTGTCTTTCCTTTCCCTCCCTCCTGCTTCTTATTTCCTACCTCTTTCCACAGTATATCATATTTTTATAAAAGTCACTGGTTTGGAAATTCCATTTAGAGATCAATAACCACATTCACAAGTCAAGAAAGATAAAATAACATATCCCAGATAATTATTTTTCAGAATTAGAATTTTCTCTTGTATAAGGAATTGGTTTCTAAAACAGCTCTTCTATGATTATAAATCTAGTAGGCAATCCGATTAGGAAAAATGAAAAAAATATTTTATAGTAAGTCTCTGTAAATGGGAAATGCACAGACATAATTAATGCTAATAGTATTCTTTTAGATCCTTTTTTCCTTTTTATTCTTCTGCATGCCTGCGAACTCACTACTAACCCATTACTCATAACTTGTATTCCAGCTCATTGAAGAAAATAATGAGCTGTGTAACAATGAAATTCTATTATTTGCAATGCTGCATGGGCAACATCAAAAAAGAAAACAAATGCTCTTCAATAAATTCAGCCTAATACTCTGAGTACGGCTTCAATGTTTGGCTGCTGAAAGTTCTCCGGTTGATGATGAAAAGTCTCACATAAGCACCTTTATTGTTGCACTCCCACAGACAAGCTTCGTGAAGTCTCTGGGATCGGACTTCTTCCTCCCTGTTGAAGATGTGCCTTCCTGCACTTGAATGAGATAAACTTATGACCTAAATTCTGGGCCTGGCAGATGAGGAATCTTAGATTTTCTCTTTCCTTATTCTGTAGGAGAAATGTCCTCTTAGCGTTTGCCATTTGAATATCCACTCTTGCAACTAAAAGACAATGCCCCTTAGGGATCCTGGGTATCGGTGAATTTTCCACATTTGGCTTGATTTCCTAACAGTTTAGAGGTAAATGGCAATGCCTGGCTTTCTGCTGAGTGAGAATCATACTAATGATCGACACTTGCTGAGCATTTACCTCTCTTCCTAAGTGTTCCCTCTTTCCATTCGCAACAACCAGAAAAGGTAGCTATTATCCTCATCTTACAAAGGAGGCGCTGAGGCCAGAGAGGTTCAGGTTGTTCAGTTTGTAATCTTAAGTTTGGAGGGTGGGGGCTGGGCGTGGTGGCTCATGCCTGAAATCCCAGCACTTTGGGAGGCCGAGGCGGGCAGAGCGGATCACTCAAGGACAGGAATTTGAGACCAGCCTGGGCAACATAGCAAGACGCTGTCTCTACAAAACATACCAAGAATTAGTCGGCGTTGGTGGCATGTGTCTGTAGTCCCAGCAACTCAGGAGGCTGAGGTGGGAGGATTTCTTGAGCCCAGGAGTTTGAGGCTGCAGTGAAGTGTGATTACACCACCACACTGCAGCCTGGGCAACAGAGAGAGACCCTGTCTCCAAAAAAAGAAAAATGTGGAAGGGACCCCCTATTCCCATTGAAGGAAGACATTTTACAATCTCCCTGACAAGCCTTTGGACTCAGCCTGAAAACCTTTAGAGATGAGGAGCTTTGATGGGTGTAGGAATCTCATGGGGGCAAGTGATGGCATCCCAGCTGGGTGCTGCTGTGGGGGGTGGGTGTCTAATACACCAGCGGGCAGGCTCAGGGGACCCTGAGAACAGGATGAAGCCCCAATTCCTGACTCCCTGCATCCCACCCACCCTCATCCACCCCTCCAAAGATGAAAAGGGTGCATGGACCAAGTGTTGTTGCTTATTTGTTTTAAGCTCCATTCAACCAGGCACTGAAAGAACTCTGGGCCTTGTGAGCTCACCCCCGGGGAGGACGTAATGATTGGGCAGGAAGGAAAAGTTTTGGGTAACAGTAATCAGTCTGGAATTGGCACTGATTCACCGCAACATTTTCTGAAGCACTAATTACCTGAGCCCTTTCCCTGCCTCCTCTCAGCCTGACCACCTGGCCAAGAATGAATAACCACCTGGCCAAGAGGGGCTGGCCCTGGCCACCTCATTGTTCACCCTGCCCCCTGGTTGGGGCCTGTGGGGAGTGAAGCAGCCCTGAAATGCAGTGGACCCTGCACAGAAGCTGCGTAGCCCTCCATGAGCACCCTGCGGGGAGCTGCAGTCCTCTCTATGTTCGGTTTTTCCCACGCACTGTCACCCAGGCACTCTCAGATATGCTGTGTCATTTTGAGGGCTTGGGCACTGAGCAGATTTACTGAAAGGCAATAATCATGAAGAGAAAAATGAAAATACCCTTGATTAAAGGCATGAAGAAACTCTCCACTTTCATTCCTCTTTTTATTAGTGCTTTAGGTATCATCATTTTCCACTGTGAATAAGATTTCCTGTAGCAACCAGCAGCCAGGAGGCCAAGGTCTCCACTTAGAACTGGTTTACCTTAAAGGATGTAACATTTTGAATATGTCAAGTTTACTGCTTTTGGCATGTCACACGAGTTCTCTCTGAAATGTAAACTGGAATTTTTGTAGCTCTAGAAAGCTTCTCTCACCGCTGAGCAAAGCTCTGCTGCTGAGATGTGTTAAGGCTAGGGGTTCCATAGAACGTTCTCTTTCCATTTACCAGTATCATTATCCCAGGTTTATTAATTAAGTTCTGTCTGCACACGATGCTGTCCTTCGATGATAGCTTTCCCTTCCATTTAGGAAAAGGTGCCAGAGTTTTTCTTTTGGGATACCCTAATTTGTAAATTATTTGTTGAAGATAATAACACAAGGATTTGGCAACGAGCAATGGTTTGGGAAGGGCTGATAGAAATGGTTTAGTTAACTGAGCATTCCGGAAAATAAGTTTGGCAACATCGTTTGAACCAATTTTCAAAGAATCGGGGTTCCAGACATAGCAAAATTGTGTCAAAAATCATGCAACCATTTGTGGATAAAATCAGGAAGTGTTTGAGGAGCTTACTGTGAAAAGCTGCTCTCATTGCACACGAGAATAGGTGGGGAGTTGGCCAATGCAAGACGGTACATGACTGTTCAGAACTTAATGAGGTCATCAAGAAACGATTATTTGATGAGGGAGACATTTTGGGAAGCTTGGAAAAAAGCAATCAGTCATCTAGTCATCTTAGATTTCATAATAGCAAGAACAGGATGCAGTTTGCAAAGGAACAAGCCATTCCAGAGAGTGGGATGGGAAGTCAGAGCCTGGGAGCTGCACAGCAGGAGAGGAGCAGGAATGCCAGGGGGCTCCCAGGGAAAGGCTGTGGAAGAAGTAGAGCAGTCAGGGCCCCAGGAGCATCCTACAAGGAGAAACGTGGAAATCTGGATGTTTAGTGGGGCCCATCCAAGAGCCAGGCTCCAGACCCTGGAGGCTGCAGCCTCCTGGACAGGAGAGGGGAGGACAGGAGCAGAGACACTTGGCCAGGTTTTAGGACACAGATGCAGGCATGAGGCAACACTGGGAAAGGAGTACGGTTGGTGGAAGGGGCACTGCTGTGGTCAACCGACTTGATACGAAGTGCCAGGGAGTGAGTACATTCCTAGGAAGGTGCCCAGTGGGAGCAGACGAACAAGTGATCATGAATACAGTTGGTTTCCAGGACAGTGAAGAGTCAGGTCTACCTTGGGGTAGAGGCTTGTGCCACTTTGTGCTGTTGCCTGAAATGCTCCCTGCCAGAGTTGCAAAGGCTCGGTGGGACCTCTGCAGCCTTCGCTGCTGAAATGGGCCTTCAGTAGGGTCAGAACATCAGGCGCATCATTACAGAGGGAAGAACACCAGGCAGAGATCAGAAACTCAAATGTCTACAACAGCCAGGCAGGTACAGAAAATGTGTGAAGCAGGCAGATGTATGCGATGATAGGAAGAGGTGGGAGAAAACAGGGAGCTCAGAATCAAACTTTTGTAAATAACACATCCGCCAAATCAAATGTGTGTAAGCTGGGCCCAGACTGGGGCTGTGGGCCACAGTTCACAATGCCTAGTTTCCACTGGGCCCAAGATTTAGGAAAAGAAAGTTCATAGATTGAATACAAAGATGCCCCACGCCAAGACTAGAAGTTCTAAAAGGAGAAGTGGAAGGACTTAGCCAACAATATAACCACAAATGAACCTGTAAAGGACAAAAGAGGGAAGAGATCTAAAGAAACCATGTGATTAGAGACGCGACTCATCTACAAGTTCATAGTTTCAGTGGGGCAGGCCAAAAGGACGGAAGCAAGGGAACCTGACCAAGAATGAAGATGACAGAGTGGCGTAAACCTACAAAAGTCAAAGAAGGGCAAAGGTTCAGTCTGAATTCAGACCTGCAAAGATCTGAAAGGTGTGAGAAGGCATTTAAAGCCATAACAACAAGAAAAATAACACAGGGACAGATTCTTTGCTTGTGGCTAGGAGTAAGAGTAACAGAAGATACAGAAAGCAGATAGAGATGGAAGTGACCATTCCTGTTTTACCTCCCTCTTTACACTTAGGAGAATATTTTCCACATCTAGTGTGGAGAAATAGAATCCTATATCGTCAAGCAGGATAAAGCCTAAAATAGGAAAGGACATAGCAAGCCCCCACTCAGCAGTGGCTCCTTTTTCCCGGAGCACAAGAGTTGCTGTGTGGTGCCCACGCCCACACTCTGCTCTAACCAGTAACCTGGATGGTGTCTGAGGATGAGTGAAGCAGGTAAGAAGGTCCCTGGCACATGGGCCCAGGCCACAGCCAGGTCCTCAGAACCCTTTTATGCCTCTCCAGGCTTGGAGTCTTTTCTTTCTCAGACCTGCCCAGCCTTGGCCTCGTCACAGTCACTCCCTTTGTTCGACCTGTCACACGTGTGAGGTTTTGGACTTACCAGTTCTGTAACCCAGTGGGGGACCAGTGCACCACACAGTTCACCTCTGCTTACCTCTGGCTGCCCATGGGCATGGCGGCAAGCTTGTGAAAACTGCCAAGGCTGGCCTGCCACCCCACACATTGATGCAGAACCTCTCAAGGTGGGGCTTGGGCCCCAGTCTTTTAATTCAAATATGCCAGCAGGGTTGGAGACACAGAGCAAGCTGGATGTTAGAAAAAGTGGTCCAGATCATATTTGCCATGTATGAAACTTTAGGAAAGTCAATGAGGCTTTCTGTTGCTTTCTCCATTGGTAAATTGAATAAGAACAATGACCTTGCCTATTTTAAAAGGTTTTGTCGTGAGGTCAGCTGAGATAGCATAAGTGAAAGTCATTCATGGATTGCATCCTGCTATTATTATAATGATTATGTATTTCTTAGTACCTAGAAACAGAGAGAGAAAAGCACAAAGGAATTTAAGTAATCATTGTGATGAAAAGGGGTAGCATGGAGCAAAAGTGGCCTTGTTCAGGCCTCTTTCTTCCATTTTTGCACACCAGTGGAAATATAAAAGGTAATGTATGCATGGAGAAGATAAAACCAAGAATAAAAAAAGAAACCATAGATCCCCTTTATGGAGAAGATTTTAAACATATTCTATTGTTTCTAGATAGTGAATGACCCTAGGATAAGTACAGAGTGTTAGCATCACTGTGTCCTGCCATAGTTAAATATCACAAAATGTGTTCAGGTGTGGCAAGACACTTCACTTCGGATTTTACAATGGTCATCACTTTGTGTCTCAATATGAAGAACATCTTAAAGTTGACAGCTTCTAACATTCCATATTTCTTCTTTTGGGCTCAGGTAAAGTTTAACTGTTAAAACGAAGATATAAGAATTCTTACTTTAACAGTAGCAAGGAGGACTAAAAAAACCCCATAATTTAAAAATACATAATATGCCCAGATCTTGGTTTCTAAATACCATTCTCCACTAAAAGGAACTAGGGCTCCTTAGAGAAACAGTTGATTCCAGGTATAGGACAAAAAGAGCCCATCATGAGCCTGGAACATAGTTTGTGTTTAAAGAATGATGGAGGTCTGTCAAAAAGGACACAGCAGCCAGCTTGAAATGGGTCCCACTGACCAAAAATCTGGGACATTTTTGAGCATCAAAATATACAATGACATTAACAGATGGTAACCCGGTGAGCAAAACAGGAATACGTGAGTCCACATTTATCTAAATAAATAATCAAGGGAGAGGACAAAACTTCATTACAATGGACTACCAATTAATGAATGTGGAATGAGTGACAGGGTTTGTAAGATCCCCGTTTGACAATTATCATAGTAATAATTGATTCAAGAAAAAGTATCAATGTATGCTTAGGATAGCAGGTAAAAGTTTGATAAGGAAAAGGATATTTATATCATCTGAACATGCCTCCCCACATATTACTTATTAATTACAGAAGGAAAAGCAATCATTTACCATGGAAAAACCTGACAGATACCACCTAAACCAAGGCATTTAAATTAACACACTCCACGTCAATTCAATAGAAAATCCTGTAGGCTCTATCTTCAAAACATATCCAGCCAAACTTCCCTCGCCTCTCAAGACAAGGTCGCAGTTCACCCCAGTCAAGGGTGTCCCTGCTTCCCCTTTTGGATCTAGAATCTATTGTCAGCACAGCAGCCAGAGAGATCTTGTTAATAATGCGAGTCAGGTGGTGTCACTTCTCAGCAAAACCTGCTCCTGCCCCATTGCACTGAGAGGCAAAGCCCAAGTCCTTGCAATGGTCTCAGGCCCTCAGGGTCTGGCTCCTGCATCTCCAGCCTCCCATTACTGTGGCTCTTGTGGACTCTACATTGCCCTCCTTGCTGTCCCCTTAATGTATCTGACATGCTCGCATCTCAGGGTCTTGGTACTTGCTGTTCATGCTGCCTGGAACAGTCCCCCTCCAGATATATGTAGAGCTGGTTCTCTCTTCTCCTTTGAGTCTTTGATCAGAGGTAATCTCTTCAATGCAGCTTTCTGCAGAAACTGTTTAAAATCACAACTTCGGTCATTTCCATGTCTTGGCTATTGTGAATGCTGCAATAAACATGGGAATGCAGATATCTCTCCCACATACTGATTTCATTTCCTTTGGATATATACCGAGAAGTGGGATTGCTGGATCATATGGTCATTCTATTTTTAATTTTTTAAGGAACATCCATAATGTTTTCCGTAATAGCTGTACCAATTTACATTCCCACCAACAGCACATAAGGCTTTCCTTTCTCCATGTTCTCGCCAACACTTGTTATCCTTTATCTTATAACGGAATTGTGATTATATATATAAGCACACATAATGGAATGTTGTTACACCTTTGAAAAGGAGATTCGGCCATTTTTGACAACATGGATGAACAGGAAGGTATTATGCTAAGTGAAATACACCAGACACAGGAAAAAAAATATACTGTGTGATCTCAGTTATATGTGGAATCTTTAAAAGTCTAATACATAGAAACAAAGAGAAACAAAGAGTAGAATAGTGGCTATCAGAGGTGGGGGAGTGGGGGAAATGGGGAGAAGTTGTTGAAAGGGTACAAAGTTGCAGTTATATAGGATGAATAAGTCTAAAGACCTAATGTTCATTGTGATGATGATAGTTAATAATACTATATTATATACTGGAAATTTGCAAAGAGAGATTTTAGATGTTCTTGCCTACACACAAAAAGGAAACTATGTGAGGACATGAATATGTTAATTTGCATGATTGTAGTAATCATTTCACTATGTATAGACATACCAAAAATCACATTGTACACCTGAAATATAAATAATTTTTGTTAATAAATACATACATGAAAATAAAATCACAACATCCCTATGCCCCCAAGCCAAGGATCTGTTTAGTCTTCCCACTGTATTTTCTTGGTATTTGCTAATACTTCCTAACATACCATGTGATTAGTCATTTATTTTTGCTAATTGTCTGTATCCCAACTAGCAGTTAATCTGGGAGAAATATATCCCCAGCCTCTAGCACATAGCAGGTACTCAATACCTGTTTGCTGAATGTTGAGTGAATCTATATACTAATTAAGTACCTACTCTGTCATGAGAACTATGCTAGGCATGGAACGGGATAATACAGATCCCAAAACTAAACGGAATTAAAAAGCATTTGCCATGATCCCCAGCCCTTCAGAACCTGACAGTTTAGTTAGGGAAGTAGAACCAACACAGAGGGGATTACCGTAGCATCGGGTGCTAAATTCTTGGTACCTTCTGTAAACGCAATGTAAGTTCCAGAAAGGAAGTGTTCCCAATAGTAGTCTGGGAGGGCATTCTGGAGGAGAAGAGGGGGCTGGTTTGGTTGGGCAGTGGGGAAACAGGAGGAGCCAGTGCCAAAAGTGCTTCCTCCAGAGGCAGGTGAGGGAGGCCCTGGGGAGCTCTGGAGCAGGGTCTCAAAGCATGGGTGGGTGAAGCAGTGGAGGGTTTGCTGGCTCTCAAGGGCCTCCCCTACCTGTCCTAGGCGGAGCTTCATGTCTTAGTTTGCATCCCCTGAGAGCACACCTGAGACCAAGGATTTGAGGCTGATGACACATTGGGGTATCATCCCAGGGAGCAGCAGCGGGTGGGAAATGAGACAGAGAAGGGGAGAAAGCTGACATTGGTGCATGAATGAGAGGGAAAACACTGCAGGCACAGGGCTACTCCGGCAGGGGCCTGCGGGAAATGGCGTGGAACAACCTCAGAGTTGTCTCCCTGACCTCCATTATCATTTGCAAAGAGCTGCTGAGCTGTGGGGCATCAGCTTCCTCGTATCTCTAGCCTGCCCCATGCAGGGCCCAAGAGACAGCCATGGGACCGACAGCTGCAGGTGACAAGGAGGGACCTCGGGTGTGATTAGGAACAGCAAGCATCTAGAGGCTGAAGGCCAGCACAAAAGTATCAGCACACCTGCAGTTCATGCATTTTATAACAAGTAGAAAGGTAAGCTGTGGAAACCATAGGCATGATTATTTTTTAATAGAGTGGAGTAATTTGCACCACCACAATGCCTTGTCCAATTTAGAATTCCTACAAAACCTACTTCCTAATTCTTGTAATACTTTGTAAAGACATGAAGAGAGCTGTCGCATCTAGTAAAGTGGACTCAGGGAAGCTGCTGATCGCCGCCATTGTAGTTGAGTCACTTACCAATCGTTCCTGCGAATGACTCTGCAACTCAGTATCAGTACCGTCAAGCCTTTAAAAAACATTCTCCCTCATAGAGACTGCATGTGGGGCGAAAAAGTAAAATATAAGCCATGGCCCAATTCATTTACAAGGGTAAATGGCACTTGTCATTTAGTATCAAAATTCGATACCATAATTTCTGGGTAAAAAGTAAAGCAAAAGCCATGTGCCTCGTGCCTCACAATACATTTTGGAGAAGACGTAAGTAAGCTCCCAAGGCCTCGAACAGCATTACATGGGGAGAGAAATGCCCTTGACTCAGGGCTTCTCCATGAACTCATTCCAGAGCAAATTAAAGAAGAGGGCTACACACAAGGCTTTCTACTATCATGGAGGCCAAGGGTGTTGGCAGAGGCCAACACAGGTGAAAAGAGTGAGGACTTCATAAAAAAAGGGAAACACTTCCCCACGAGAACATAACACAGGGTTTCTGGGGAACTGCCTGGCAGAGCCCCGCCTGCTGAGTGGGAAACACCCTTGAATTCTGCACGTCTGTCAAAACCATTTTCATCCGAACAGCCCCACCTTCCACCTGCTAGGAACTGGAGAACACCCAGGCACTTCTTGTTCTAGTGGATTTTTCTCTCAACTCCTAGACCTGCCAGGAATGCGGGGCAGGGGAAGCCAGCCAGGCTGGGGAAGTGGGAGGCTGAGGCATTTCAACAGCTGCTGGGGTAGGGGCAGAGGCGGGGCGGGCAGCACATTTTAATTGTCTTGGGGCTGTTACCATAGAGTTTAGTTTTCCCCCTCTAACCTTTCAAGAGAGTGGTGTGTAAAGGGATTCTTTATGGTTCTTGTTTACGAATTCAGTGAATGAGTTGATAATTAGGACCATTTACTTAATCTAGCAGCAGAGAGGGAGAAAGGAAGAGCAACATTTTTTGTCTTTCTCTTGGATACTCTGTGAGGCTCTGCCCAGGAATTGCCCTCCTGTCTGCAGAGTCCTGTATCTGGAGCTACCCAGAAGCCACTCCACTCCTTCCACAGTGGAACAAAATGGGGTTTCCCAAAAAAGAATGACAAAGGGATGCCACTGCTGAGGACAGTCGCCTCAGCACCACTTCCCAGGCCAGCTGGGGTTCAGAGCTTTCAGAAGGCACTTTCCCTTCAGGCAGCCACATCCAGGGCACCTCTTTGACCTGGGCTGGGCTTTCCCACCTCTGCTGATGTCTTGGGCCTTGGTATTGCCCCATCGTGGAAGCTTGCCTGCTCCTTCTTCTTTCCCGTGCATTCAGGCATCTCGCTGGTGACAGAGAGGTTGTGAGCTGTTCAGGGGAAGCCGGCAGGGGCAAGCAAGGCCAAGATTCAAGGTCAGGGCTTTTGTCTCCAAACCTAGGGCTCTTTCCATTTCACTCTAGCGCCCTGCTCCAGGTCTTCCACAGAAACCACTGTATTTCTGTGTTCATTTTTGTGTTTATTTAAATTTCTGTTTCTAAAATTAATTTACTTTTACATTCAGGGAGTACATGTGCATGTTTGTTACATGGGTGTATTGCATAGTGGTGGGGATTGGGCTTCTGGTGCACCCATCACCCAAACAGTGAACACTGTACATGATAGTTCATTTTTCAACCGTCGCCTTCCTCCTACTCTCCCTGTCTTTGGAGTTCCCAGTGTCTATTATTTTATCTTTATGTCCATATTTACCCATCGTTTAGCTCCCACTTATAAGTAAGAACATGTGGTATTTCATTTTCTGTTTCAGAGTTAGCTGTCTTAGGACAATGGCCTCCAGCTCCATCCATGTTGTTCCAAAGGACATGATTTCTCTTTTCTTTTCTTTCTTTCTTTCTTTTTTTTTTTTTTTTTTTTGTTTTGTTTTGTTTTTTTGAAACAGAGTCTCACTCTGTCACCAGGCTGGAGTGCAGTCATGCAGTCTCGGTTCACTGCAACCTCTGCCTCCCGGGTCCAAGCCATTCTCCTGCCTCAGCCTCCTGAGTGCCACAGGCGCATGCCACCATGCCCGGCTAATTTTTGTATTTTTAGTAGAGACGGGGTTTCACCATGTCGGCCGGGATGGTCTCAATCGCTTGACCTCATGATCCACTCCCCTTGGCCTCCCAAAGTGCTGAGATTACAGGTGTGAGCCACCATGCCTGGCCCATATTTCATTTTTTTACTGCCGTATAGTATCCCATGGTGTATATAGACCACATTTTCTTCATCCAGCCATCCATTGATGGACACTTAGGTTGGCACCATGACTTTGCTATTATGAATAGTGCTATAATGAACACAGGAGTGCAGGTGTCTTTTTTATGTAATGATTTATTTTCCTTTGGGTAGATACCCAGCAGTGGGATTGCTGGCTCAGATAGTAGCTCTATTTTTTAAATTCCAGGAGAAATCTCCATACTGTTTTCCAAAGAGATTGAACTACTTCGCATTCCTATCAACAACGTGTAAACGTTCCCTTTTCTCTACATCCATGCCAGCCTCTGTTGCTTTTTGACTTTTTAATAGTAGCCATTCTGACTGGTGTAAGAGGATATGTCGTTGTGGCTTTAATTTGCATTTCTCTGATGATTAGTGATGTTGAGCATTTTTTCATGTGTTTATTGGCCACTTGTATTTTTTCTTTTGGGAAGTGTCTGTTTATATCCTTTGCACAGTTTTTCATGGGGTCGTCTGAGAAACAACTAAAAGTACAAACCTATCATCATCACATATTAATAGGAAAAGGAAGGATGTTCCCCCTTGCTTGTCCTTATGTAGATTGTCTTACCCAAGGTGGTTCTAATGTGCGGAGTGATTTCCAGATGGGAAAGATGGTGATGATGATGATAAGATGATGAAGAGTGCATACTCACTGAACATGCGCCAAGTTACAAAGATAAGCAACTTGTAAGCACTTTTTCAAAGACTTTCAACAATCCTATGATTTAAGTAATATCATCATCCCCATTCACGGATGCAAAAGCTAAAGCTTGGTTAATTACCAAGCCCAAGGTCCCAAAGCCGAAAGGTGGCCAACCTCACCAGGGCACTTCTCACCCCACCCCTTGCTGTGTCTCATTCATGGCATAGAGGGCCTCGGGTGTCTAAGTCGCTCCACGCAGGCAGCCACCTCTTCTCAGGCTGTGACAAGCGAACTCCTCAGCCAATGGAGCAGTGAGAATTAACTTAGGAAGTCCAATGAGGCGCTGAGGACTGTCCTGATCCCTTTCACATATTAGCTCATTTATCCCTCAACAGCTCAATGAACCATGGGCGATTATCATTTCTCCCCCATCATACAGGCAGACAGCCTCCGGCTCAGCCTCAGCCTCAGGTTCAGCCTCGTTACCTGCAGAGTCTCAGTAATCTGCCCCAGTGTACCAGCCACAAGGGTGGGCTGGAGCCCAGAGCTGGTGATCCAGCTACCACATTCACTCCTTCTGCTACACACTTGGCAGGTAACACTTCTCCTTTCACTCTCAGGCTCAAAGGGTGAATGAAGGTAAAGCCAGTTTAACAGGTACCTGTTTGGATCCAAGTGTAGTGGCTCATGCCTGTAATACCAGCACTTTGGAAGGCCAAGGTGGGAGGATCGCTTGAGGTCAGGGGTTCAGGATCGGTCTGGGCAACATAGCAAGACTCTGCATCTAAAAGAAAACATTTTAAATTAGCCAGATGTGATGGTGTGCACCTGTAGGCCTAGCTACTTGAGAGACTGAGGTAGGAGGATGGTTTAAGCCCAGGAGTTTTGAGGCTGCAGTGAGCTATGATTGTGCCACTGCACTCCAGCCTGGGCAACAGAGCAAGACCTTGTCTCCAAAAAAAGAAAAAAATATACATAGCAGTTTACAAACAAGATACTATTTGGATTTTATTTATTGATTTGTTTATTTTGGTTATTTTTTGAGGCCCTGGTTCCTTCTGGCAGGGACTTGAAAGAGAATCTACTTGATCCAGCCCCAGAAGCCACTGGGAAGCTGCTTGTGGAACTGAGCAAGAGGGCAGTATAGACACCCGCTTTGCTGACAGGGCTGCTGTTCCTAGCACCTCTTGTGTTGTGCTGCAAGACCACACAAACAGACCCCAGCTTTGGTAATGACGTCCTGTTGAGACCGGTAGTTGCCCGATGCCAATAAAAAATGTTGCCTAAACCTGCAGTTGGTGGAGACTTTCAGAAATGGCCAAAGCACATCCTTCTTCAGCATTTCATTTTACATATGACACAATTTTTTTAAATTTTATTTTTCCATAAGTTACTGGGGGTACAGGTGGTATTTAGTTACATGAGTAAGTTCTTTAGTGGAGATTTGTGAGAACCTGGTGCACTCATCACCTGAGCAGTATACACTGCACCATATTTGTTGTCTTTTATCTCTTGCTCCCCCTCCCACTCTTCCCCCAAGTCCCCAAAGTCCATTGTATCATTCTTATGCTTTTGTGTCCTCATAGCTTAGCTCCCACATATCAGTGAGAGCATACGATGCTTGGTTTTCCATTCCTGAGTTACTTCACTTAGAATAATAGTCTATAATAGTCTCTAATCTCATCTAGGTCATTGCAAATGCTGTTATTCCATTCCTTTTTAATGGCTGAGTAGTATTCCATCATATATACACACACATACACACACACACACACACACACACACACACACACACACATATATATACACAGTTGACATTTTCTTCAGTCACAATTCAAATTTTTCCTCTTCAGCTGTGAGCAAAGGGAAGCAGTCGGGCACCATTGCCAACCTATAAGGTCCAAGGACGTCAACCCAAATACTTGAGTCGTGCATTTCATGGGAAATATGGGATGTTTCTCTACATACACTATACAGAAACCAGGAGTGCCATTTCTTAGAGCCAGACCTGCTTCCCAGGACTCCTTCCTGCCTTCCTTGGGAATCGCTCAGAGCCATTCCCTTTTCATATGGTTTGAATGTTTTGTACTGCCCCCAAATCCCATGTTGAAATATGACCTCCAATGTTGGAGATGGGGCCTACTGGGAAGTGTTTGGGTTATGGGGGCGGATCCCTCATGAATTAACTCATTACCATGGGGGAAGCCCTCCCCATGGTAATGAGTTAATTCACACAAGAGCTAGTTGTTTAAAAGTGCATGGCATCTCTCTTGCTCCTTCTCTTACCACGTGATGTACCTGCTCCCCCTTCACCTTCTGCCATAATTGGAAGCTTCCTGAGGCCCTCACCAGAAGCAGATGCCGGCACCATGCTTCTTGTACAGTCTGCAGAACTGTGAGCCAAATAAACCTCTTTTTTAAAATAAATTACCCAGTCTCAAGTCTTCCTTTATAGCAATGCAGAACAGACTAGCACACCTTTCCTGAGAGAAGGGGACAGAAACCTACATTGTTGAATGCCTTCCGTGGACCATGAACCATGTGAGATGCTTTCCAAGTCATTGTCTTACTGTTCATAGAATTGTCTCACTAAATCCTCAGAAATCTTTTAACCTGGGAGTTATTATTCCCATTCTACAGACTCAGAAAAGTTAAGTAACGTGTCCAAGGTCAAGCAGCTAAAAAATGGAACCAAGCCCTTTTGGATAACATTTTCACCACCCTTGTGGCCTTCTTAAATCTCTATCCCCCAAAATAATTTTGGCATACAGACCTGCTCTCTGCCACTTGCCAAACACAATGTAGGTGCTTAATTATAGCTTTGTTAGTGAATTAATAAATGAATGAATGATATATTTTTTAGTTAACACTCACTTTGCCATAAACTTCTCTGAATTCCCATATCAGGCTATTCAGCTATTCCCCAGTTGTTAGCAACTCTCCCAGATAGTTATCTGGACTGTACAATTTCTTTTGTGCAGGGTTCCAACAAACTTAGACTTAAAGTTTTCCTTTTCCCCCTCCCTCTCTCAGTTGAATCTTTTGGGTTAATGCACTTGGCTCACTGATCAAGTCAAAGCTGACAGGATTGCAGACCTGGTGAACCTCCAAATCTCCGGTTCCAGAAATAGATCATGAAATAAGCAAGGGTGTAAGACAGTTATAATCTTGATGCTATTAATACCCAATGAATGGAATTCTTAACACCCACCATTGTTGGTCAGCTATCATGCAGCATCATTCCTGCACTTTAGAATTACAGAAACATTGAAAATAACTTATCCACCATTTAAGAGCCCTTGAATTGGTCATAAACACATTGTCTAAGCCCTGGCAAACCTCAGTTTCCCACTATTACATGT
This sequence comes from Piliocolobus tephrosceles, assembly GCF_002776525.5. Taxonomy (NCBI): domain Eukaryota; kingdom Metazoa; phylum Chordata; class Mammalia; order Primates; family Cercopithecidae; genus Piliocolobus; species Piliocolobus tephrosceles. The sequence continues at coordinate 100,322,378 of NC_045442.1, forward strand.
GCTGTATCTTTCATTCAGAGGGATGGATATAAGTAGTACAGTGTTTGATCAAAATTCCATAGTTCTCCACCACAAAGTGTTCTCTAAGTCCAGTGTTTCCAAAAACATGTGTTTCTACAGAGATTTTTCCTTTACATCAAAATAAGAGAAAGGGAAAAATTCTTTCTGCTCATGGCCCAGATTAACCATGAGTTGCTAACATTTCCTTGTGAGAGGATGGAAACTTGGAATAGTTAAAACTGAAAATAGCTCTAATAGCCCAGGTATAAATGTATCCTACACTCTTGGGTTGTTGAGGCTTAAAGAATTTAAAAATGAAAGAGAAAAATTTAACTGGATTAATTTTTCTAGGAGTGTGTATTTCCGCACATCCCTTAGTAAATATAAGAATGGTATTAGGGTATCCCAATCATTATACACTGTTTATTGGACAGACATGATTTTCAAATGGTGTTTTAGAATTGAGCTTCTCACTTTCACCATGGAGAACACAGTGCTTCTTTACTCTGGTAAGCTTCTCCTGAAAAAAGGCAATGATTTGCACATATATCGAAGAAAACATTCACTGACAACATCAATAATTAACTTCTATTCCTTATTCTTATCCCCTGAGAAGCATGCATTTAAGGGAAGATTGTCAAAAGACAACAAAGAAATCTAGGTAGTGGTGACATCACAGGACTCTAGGACTTCCCTAGAGAAGATGCCTCTTGAGGTTTGAAACACATTAGGTAGACTAAATCCCAAGATCAAACTTATCAATATTTGATAAGTACTGAAGCTGACACACACAAAGCTAGGAGAAGCTCATCTTGCCTGCCTGGCTGCAAAACAATGACAACAAAGATCTGCAGTCAAACTGTGATCCATTTGAGTGCGCGTTCAGCTTTACTTAAATTCATTCATTCATTTATTCTTTCTTTTATTGATTCAACAAACTTATTCAGCAGTACACAGGGCACTTTCCTAGCTGCTGGAGGTATAGCCAGGAACAAAACAAACTCCCTGCCTCGGTGGCATTTATAGTTTAGTTGGTGAGGGAAATAAGTATGCATGCATATGTAGACAGACACACATAGAAATACACACATACATATACATATACTGTATGTGTCTATAAATACATTTAATATACATATATAATATATTACATAAACATAAACAGCCACGGCTCACTTAATGATGAAGATATGTTCTGAGAAATACATCGTTAGGCCATTTTGTCACTGTGCGAACATCACAGAGTGCACACAAACCTAGATGGTCTAGCTGACTACACATCTAGGCCGTGTGGTATAGCCCATAGCTTCCAGGCTACACACCTGTACAGTATGTGGCTGTCCTCAACGCCATTAGGCAACTGGAGCACAATGGTAAATATTTGTGTATCTAGGCATATCTAAACATAGACAAGGTACAGGAAAATAATAGTATTAGAATCTTATGGAACTAATGTCCTATATGTGACCAGAATGTCACATATAGGGGGCATAGGACTGTACTAGTATATAATTTATTATATGTGACAACAGTGATGTTGTCAGTGAATGCCCACATTATGGGGCATAGGACTGTATTAATATATAATTTATTATATGTAACTGAATAATATTATATATATACAATCTCAGATAATGATACATGCCATGGGAAAAAAGACAAGGTAAAACGAAGAAGCAGGGGTGGGACAGAGCAGGACGTGCTTTTCCTTCATGTTGGAGGGTGTCAGGAACACCACCTTGATGAGAAATCTGGAAGGAGAAGGGAACAAGCCACATCAGCCTCTGGGGAAGACTGTTCTAGGCAGAGGGCACAGTCAGTGGACAGAGGCTCTGAGGGAGAAAGGTGCTTGGTGAGTCTGAGGAGCTGCCAGGAGGTCCGAAGCTAGAGCAAAGTGAGCCCAGAGCATGTCTGCAGATGAAGGCAGTGACCTCAGGCCATTTTATGCAGCACTTGAAGGTCCCTGAGAGAAGTCTGGCTTTTACCTGAGTGAGCTGAGAAGTTATTAGAGTGTGATTAGCTGAGGAGCAACATAATGTGACTCACTAAAAACAAAATGAAACAGAAATCCTCCACTACCCAGTAGAAAATAGACTGCACGGTCCCAAAGGCAGGAGATGGGAACCCAGTTAGAGACGTTTGCAAGAATCCAGACCAGAGATAGTATCTGGTGCTACTGACAAGTCAGGTAAGATGAGGATCGGAAACTGATGACTGGATTTAGCCTTGGGGAAGCCTTGGTGACTTGGACAATAGTAGTTTCAGGGTAGAGGAGAGGACAAAAACCCTACTGGAGTTAGTTCAAGAGAAGATGGGAGGAGGAGGGGGTGCAGACACCTCTCGGTGGGCAGAGGAGTAGGGCAGAGACAGAGGGGGATGTGGGGCCCAGACAGGGTTCTTCTAAGACAGAAGAAATAGCAGAATGTCTGTATGCTTTTGAGAGTGATCCAGTTGAAAGTGGGAAAAGTGATTTCATGGAACCAAAGAAGACAGAAGCAGGAGATGTGACTGGTGAATCTTCCCTGCCCTCACCAATGGTTCACAGCTATGGGAGGGAAGACGTGTAGGTGGGTGAGTGGGTATGTAGGGTGGTGGGGATTTAAGGAAGTCTTCTGATCATCTATTTTCTCAATGGAATAAGAAATAAGGTTACCTACACACAAAATCAGCAGAGAGTGAAGATAGAGAAAAAGAATTTGGATATTTCCAGAGAGAAGACAATTTGTGAAATAGTCTCCTAGGAAAGTTAGAGGGAAGGATCATGAAATCCCAGCAGGGACTTCCTGGCACACTAAGGTCCCATGTGATATTTTAGAGTCATGAACTTAAAGTGAGACCAGTGAGATTGGCTGTGTGTTTTTTTCCAACCATATTCAACTAGCAGATTCAAGTACAAGATAGGGAGAGGGTTGGATTTAACTGAATTACTCTGCAGTTGAGAGTTGCAGGTGAGTGATTCCAGCACTTGGTCATCGAATCTGAGCTGCTCAAGTAGGAAAAACACAGGGGAGTGGAATGAGAGGCAGTAAAAAGGTTATAGGATCAATGGATTACAGGATTTAGTGGGATCAAAATATTATCAGAGTTGGGTACTAGAGGAAGTACATTGCAAAAATAGAGTGGGATGCATGAAGGCAACCTTGGCCTCATCTGCTAATGAAAGGAAGGTGTATGTGTTTCCTCCTGCTGCTGTAATGGATTATCATAATTTATTGGCTTAAAGCAACACAAATGTGTGATTAGGAGTTCTAGAGATCAGAATTCTGAAATAGATTTCACTGGGCTGTAATGAAGGTGTTGACATGGCTTTGTTCCTTTCTGGATATTCTAGGGAGAATCCATTTCCTGGTCCTTTCCAGGACATAGAAGCCAACCACATTCTTTGGCTCGTGGCCATCTTCCTTCATCTGCAAATTCAGTGATAGTGGGTAGAGTTATCCAGAACACCCTTCTGACCTCTTCTGTTTCTGCCTTCCATATTTAAGGACCTTTGTGATTACACTGGGGCCACCTGAATAATCCAGCATAGCAACCTTAATTCCATCTGCAACCTCAATTTCCCTTTGCCATGTAATCTAACATTTTCATAGATTCTGGGGATTAGAAAGTAGACATCTTTGTGAGGGTCTGTTATTCTGCCTACAACAGAAGGATTGTAGTTATTGGTAAAGACAAGGTCTAGGTTTGACCATGGGAGGTGGTGACTAAAGTGGAGTGGAGGACAAGATCACTGGAAAAGTGAAGGTCCAGGAATAAGGAGTCAGGATATTAGAAGCAGCATCTGCAAGAATATTGCAGCTGCCAAGAATTATAATAGGAAGAGTACTGGGGACAATGGTAATTAATCAGGACTTAAGATTGTCAAAGAATGGAGAGTAATGAACAGGGGATAAGGCAATTTTTATTAATAAGCTATTGGGTGAGAGGTGGTATTGGAAATCAATGCTGCTGAAGTCGAAGTCAAGGGACAAGACATTTTCCAAGCTCTGTTGCTCTAGAAGAAGATTCAGAAAAGGTAATAAAAATGATGGTGAATTCTGGAAGTGCAGAATTTCCTTATCGCATCTCTCAACATGGGCTATCAGAACCATAAGGTATTATTTTTAACTTTTCAAAACTTTGACACATCTATTATCTTCATATATGTTCATTACATCTGTGAGATGGAAATAGAAGTTATTATCCATCTTCCATGGTTTAGAAAATAAGATGTTAATTGAAGGCAAATAAGTGAAAACATTAGATCTATCCTGTGCCCATTTAATTATTCAGCTGAGTTACTGAAGACATTGTGAAGAATACAATAAAGCCTATCATATAATTACATTCCTCCAGGAGACTAGACTCTTGGGTCAAAAATCCCTTTGAGAATCTGGTAACAATAAGGAATTTTGCCCCTAAAAAGGCACATTGGCACATACACAAAATTTTACATATAATTTTATGATATCACCAATTTCCCTAAAGTCCCAAAGGAGTCTACACATCTCAGAATCAGAACCTCTTGTCTGAATGTTGAGGTAAAACTACAGTTGACCCTTGAATAACACAGGGGTTAGGGGCACTGAGTCCCGCTGCAATAAAAAATCCATGCATAACTTTTGACTCTTCAAAAACTTAATTACTAATAGCCTACTATTGACCGGAAGGCTTACAGATAACATAAACAGTCAATTAACACATATTTTGTAGGTTCTATGTATTCTATACTATATTCTTACAATAATAGAAGCCAGAGAAAATAAATTGTTATTAAGAAAATCATAAGGAGAAGATAATACGTTTGCTATTCATGAAGTGGAAGTAGATCATCATAAAGGTCTGTATCTTCTTGGTCTTCACATTGAACAGGCTGAGAAGCAGGAGGAAGAGGAAGGGTTGGTCTTGCTGTCTCAGGGGTGCCAGAGATGTAAGAAAATCTCCATATAATAGGACCCATGCAGTTCAAACCCACATTGTTCAAGGGTCAACTGTAAAGACAGTAGAAATTGCCTAACAATGTAAGTTACAAGAGAAAGTATAATCAGGTGCCAAATGGGTGATATGGAAAATTGTTATAAGTCCAGAAAAGCAATGCATCATTCAACTTGGGAATAATTATGGAAAAACTGTAGAATCTTGAAGACTTGAGATGATTCCATGGAAAAGAGGAGGGATGGCATTTAAGGTAGGAAGATGGAGAGAAGCTGGAAATTAGGTTGGAATGTTTCAGAGCCAGTGAATAGACCAATCTAACCATCTGTGAAATGTGGGCAAAAATGACTTCCAAGGTATATTTGTAAAAAATAATTAAAGCTCCTGGTGAAATGTACCCCTCAAAACATTATTAATATGGTACATGGGTCTGTTTCAGGACATGAAGGCATAAAATTATTGTTATAATTGATTTAGTAGGAATTTCTAAATTTGTGCTAACACTTACAAGTCTCTCTATCTTTAAAATACAATACTGAAGCAGAAAAAGTCACTTTCTCATATTCTCAGTGAGAAGGTTCTCATACAATTATGTAACAACTACTTGAACCATATATTTTTTCCTGTGATTTTTATGTATTTTACATGTTTTTAGCTCTTTAAAAAAACTGACTTACAAAGATAAAACAAAGGCTCTTCTTTATAACTGGGATAAATAATGCTTCCCTTATTTCAAGAGTGGGTGTGAGATCCCAAACCCTGTTTTCCCCAACCTTCTTTTGCTCTCTACAAAATATGAGCTGCCATGTGGAAGAGAGTAAGTAAAAATGTCAATACATTGTGGCTACTTGGACAGCATTTACAGAGAGTCAAATGTTTTAAGAACACTTAATATTAAATGGAAAACAGATGAATGATGATAAATAATTCTATCTATAGGTCTGAATTGCCATGTTGGAATCTAAATCTGAGACATTGCAGGGAAAATCCTGTGCACGCCTCATCGGAGGGCCGAATTACACCAAAATGAGATCCAGGTTAGGAATGTGAAGACTCTGGAGAAATCCCCTAAAGCAGGTTTTTCTGAGCTAAATTCCCCTTGGCAATGTAGCCATGCAGAATAATCACGAGTATCCCGGAATCGTAGAGTGGTAGGACTGGGCAGAACCTAACTGTTCTCAAGTCTGATTCCCTAACGGATGCTGGGATTTCCTCTCCAGCACACCTGACTCTTCCCTGAATAAGCATATCCGGAGACAGACAAAGTCGGGGTGTGCTGGTAAATGCTTATCAGCTAATCTCCAAAGGAAAAAAAAGGAACCTGACTGGTAGCATTTGCTGAGATCCGAGGTGTGAATACTCCCACCGTGGCCAATTCAAGCAACCAATGTGATACCAACATTATGTACTATTTCCACCACATAGATACGATGGCAGTAAATAACCTCAGAGGCATATGTAAGAAGACAACATGGTAAAATGATTTGAAAGTGGTAGATTTTAAATGTTTTTACCTTTCTGAAAAATATTATTTGTTTAATTATAATGTAATAGGACTTAACTTATAAGAATGGCTGTATAACATATAACACATAATAAATTGGCACTCATGAGCCAGTACCTGCTAGCTCTGGCACACACCAATAATAGCCCTGGAAAATGACCCTGGACCACCTTCCTCATGAAGGAAAACCCCTTAGCAGGTCCTGATCAATGGCAACTCCCCAATATCACCACCCAAGCATTCAGCACATTTTTTTGTTTGTTTGTTTGAAGAGACAGGGTCTCTCTGTATTACCCAGGCTGGAGTCCAGTGGTGCAATCCCAGCTCACTGCAGCCTCAATCTCCTGGGCTTAAGGGATCCTCTCGCCTCAGCCACACCCAGCTAATTTTGTGATGTTTTATTGGCCAGGCTGGTCTTGAATTCCTGGCCTCAAATGATCCTCTTGCCTTGGCCTCCCAAAACACTGGGATTACAGGCATAAGCCACTGACTGGTGTTCAGCACTTTTAAGCCAGGCTTGTATTCTTTGCTTCACTCTCGTTTCTTTGTAGTTTCTTCAAACACAACAAACACCAAATAAACTCCAAATGAATTAATGATGCAAATGTAAAAATGAAAGAACTAAGAGAAATACAGATGGATATTTTTATAAAATTGGAGAATAGACTTCTCAAGCATCACATAAAATCCAGAAACCAAGAAAATAAATGAATAGACTTGATTTAATAATGTAAAACTCTTGTATAAGAGAATATTTCATCATTATTAAACAAAGTTAAAGAAAAGTCACAGAATGGGAGGAAATATAAGTAGCATATCTAACAGGTTAATAGCCATACCCTATATAAAGGCTCTTGGAAACCAAAAGGAAGAAGACCAAAAAATCCCATAGAAAAATACGTCCAGGATAGAAACAGATAATCCATGGATGAACCATAAATGACAATAAATATATGAATAGATGCTCAAAGAAACACACAATAAAATAATTAAATACTTATTTCACCTAATAGATTAGTAAATATTAAGATGTTTGATAAATCCAGTGTTGAGGAGGTGTGGGGAAACAGGCATTCAGACACTGTTGGTAGAAGTAGAAATCAGCGCAGCCTATTTGAAGAGGAAGAAACAGTAATATCTAAAAGACAAAAACAAAATGCACCTACACCTTGACCCAGCGATTCTGTTATGATTTAAAATTTTTTAAATGACCTAAAATATATGTACAAAAATATCTGTCACAGCATGATGGTAACTACATATTAGAAACAACTGAATGTTCTCTAATAGGGGACTGATTAAAAACCATGTGGTGTGGCCCTAAAATGCAAGGCCACTAAAAGCTCTGTATATGTAAGTATCGATGCTCTCCAAGATGCATCATTAAGTGGGTAAAAGTGCCAAACATCGTGTTTGTTTGTTGTTGTTGGGATGGAGTCTTGCTCTGTTGACAGGCTGCAGTGCAGTAGCTGGATCTCGGTTCACTGCAACCTCCGCCTCCTGGGTTCAAGTGATTCTCCTGCCTCAGCCTCCCGAGTAGCTGAGATTACAGGAAGTACCACCACGCCCAGCTAATTTTTTGTATTTTTAGTAGAGACAGGGGTTTCACCATGTTGGCTAGGATGGTCTCAATCTTTTGACCTCATAATCTGCCCGCCTCGGCCTCCCAAAGTGCTGGGATTACAGGCCTGAGCCACCGCGCCCGGCTGCATGGTGTTTAGTGTTATTCCATTTATGTAAATATAAAAGGATGTGTGTATATATGTTTGTATAATCATGTCTCTTTCTCGGAAGAAATGAAGGACACTATTAACTGTTACTACCTTTGGGTTAGAAGATGATGTTTACTTTTAATTTTCTATCTTTTTATACTTAACAAAACAAAGTACATGCATCACTTTTATTTAAAGAACAAACTTTACTTTTTTTCATAAGTAAGTAAGAGTTTCTTAGTTTTGGTTCCCCAGAAACAGACCTGGAGACAAGATTTGAATGCAAGCGTTTGTTTGGGGGTTCACCCTAAGAAATATCAGCGGGGGATTAAGGAAGGGAGACTGGGCAGGCGAGGGAGTGAATGAAGAGTGTGCTGTCAATCAAGTTACCACTGTGGGCAACTGGAAACTGTGATCCAGCATAAAACATGTACCTGAATTAACCCACCCAGCCAAGGAGGTATTTAACCATCAATTCCTGTGGGTCATTGATTGAAGGCTGCTGGGGCGGGGCGGGGTGAGGGGGCTTAACTCTATGGCTCAGACACAGACAGAACAAGTTCTGCGGCCAGAGAAAGCCTCAGGCAAAGAGCTGGGACAGACAAAGGAGATGGGAGCTGGGAGGGGATGTGGGTCAGCCGCAAGGCATGTTTGCTACAGAAACCACAACCCTAGTATCATATTATAATAAATAAATAGAACGTGCGTGTTTGCTGACCTAGCAATTTCACATTTAGGAATCTCCCTCCTGATGTCCTTACATACCTGGGCCCCGATCAACAATATAGAAAGATAGATTGATTGCAAAATTGTTTGTAACACAGTACAGCCAAAACAAAACCAAAAAACCAATGTGCATGTCAATCAGTAGGAAGAGATTAAATGCATCATGGTATATCCCACATATGCAAGTCGAAAAAAAACAATGAGGTCCATCTTAGTAACTTTCATGAAAAAAAAAATTCTCTGAAACACATCACCTTGTGGAACAATATAGATCATGAGATCTCATTTTTGTAAAAGAGCAAAAACAAGAAAGAAGCAAATAAACACATACACAAACTCTAGGTCAACTATATGTGCGTGTATGTGTACATGGCAAAAGATCTGAAAAAATAAACAAGTTGCCAGAGTTTGTGCAATGTAAAGTGTACATTACTGATGTTTTAATGTATTATTACATATTTTTATTTACTATAAGTAAATGAAAAACAACAATTTTTTGGCAAAGATGGGGTCTCCCTCTATTGCCCAGTCTAGCCTTGAACTCCAAGCCTCAAGCGATCCTCCTGTCATGGGCTCCCAAAGTGCTGGGATTACAAGTGTAAGCCACCATACCTCAGCAGAAGTGTATTCCTTATTTTGGAAGCTGAGAAGTCCAAAGTCGAGGGGCCTTTACATGAAAAGGGGAGCTAGAAATAGTACCTATTTCATAGGTTATTGTGGAGACTGAAATAATACACATAAAATAGTAGCATTGCACTGCTCATAGAGTAAATCTTCAATAAATATCAAATGGTTACTATTAAAAAGGATGGCTTTATATGCCACAAAGAAACTGTAAGTATACAGTGAGTCAGAGTTTGCTTGTCTCCTCACACCTCACTCTATTCACTTATTTATTTGTTTATAGACTCAGGGTCTCACTCTGTCACCCAGGCTAGAGTGCAGTGGCGTGATCATGGTTCACTGCAGCCTCAATATCCTGGGCTCAAGTGATTCTCCTGCCTCAGCCTCCCAAGTACTTGAGACTACAGGTGTGAGCCATCATGCCTGGCTAACTTAAAAATTATTTGTTGAGCCAGGAGTCTTGCTATGTTGCCCAGGGAGGTTTTGAACTTCTGGCCTCAAGCAATCCTCCTGCCTCAGCCTCACCGCTGGGATTACTCACCCATTTATTTAACAACTATCACTGAGGGCCTCCTACCAGCCAGGCATGGGAGAGGCATCAAGAGACAAGATCAAATTCCTGCCTGCTAGAGCTCACATTCTGCTGGGGCAGACAACGATGAAATAAACATGCAACATGTCAAGTGACAATCAATGCTGCCAGGTAAGGAAATGGAGTCTTGGAGGTAGGGTGCTGTCATTTATAGGAGGGTCTCTGATAGAGTGCTATTTGAGTGGAGATCCAATGAAGTCATTGGGGAAAGTGCCTGGGCCTGGGCAGGTTACGGGAAGGAAGGAGAGTTCACGGAGTGAGAAATAAAATGATTGGAGGGGGAAGTTAATCCTGGCCTGATATTTTAACATCACTGCTGCTGCAGCATAGAAATTGGATTGGCAGAGGGAAACAGGGGCAAGGATGATCATGCATGTGATGTTTGCCTTCACAGTAGTAAGACAATGAAGACCATGGCAGTGAGTGTGGGCCTGGAAGGAATGGGATGGTGGGAAAATAATTAAAAGATGAAAACAAGAATTTGATAATTAATTAGATGTGAGAAGAAGAAGAAGGAACTGTGAATGAGGCTGAGGTGAAATTGCTGCAGGGCACAGCCGTGAGGAGGTCTTGAAAGCAAGGGCTGCCCAGGATGGAGCCTCCAGCCTCCAGCCTCCCACCCAGCCACTTCCCTCCTGCCCGTCACATGCTTGAGTGCACCCCTTACACCAAACACTGTGTTCCCCCAGAATGTCCTTGCTCTGGTGGCTACTGCTATGGTTTGAATGTTTGTGCCCTCCGAAACTCATATGGGATCTTGATCTGTAAGGAAGAGAGACCCAAGCTAGCATGCCGTGATGTCCCATGCCACCTCAGGACTCTGTAGAGACCCTAGCATCAAAAAGGCTTTCACCAGGGGCAGCCCCTCGACCTTGTACTTCTCACCTTCCAAAACTATAAGGAATACATTTCTGCCCGGGTATGGTGGCTCACACTTGTAATCCCAGCACTTTGGGAAACCATGATGGGAGGATCGCTTGAGGCTTGGAGTTCAAGGCTAGCCTGGGTAATAGAGGGAGACCCCATCTCTCCCAAAAAATTAAAAATTAGCTTGGCATGGTGGCACCCACCTATAGTCCTAGCTACTTGCGAGGCTGAGGCAGGAGGATTGCCTGAGCCTGCAAGTTTGAGGTTGCAGTGAGCTACGATTGCACCACACTGCACTCCAGCCTGAGCAACAGGGTGAGACCCTGAGAAGGAAGGAAGGAAAGGAAGGAAAGAAAGGGAGAGAGAAAGGAGGGAGGGAGGGAGGGAGGGAGGGAGGGAAGGAAGGAAGGAAGGAAGGAAGGAAGGAAGGAAGGAAGGAAGGAAGGAAGGAAGGAAGGAAGGAGGGAGGAATTTCTCTTCTTTATAAATTACCCAGCTTCAGGTATTCTGTTTTAAGTAACAGAAAACAGACTAAGGCAGTTGCCTAGAGAACTCTTATTCATCCTTGAAAACACAGACCCAGCTCAGGCATCACCCCCTCCAAGAAGCCTGATGCTACAGCTCGAATGAATAGTTTATTCTTCTGCATCACTCCCAGTGTTGTCCACAGCCTAGCACACAGCTTCCCAAACAACATCAAATAACACAGGCGTGGGTCCAGATTATAGCCCAGCTGGGAAGGGGTAATAGAAAGGTCTCGAAAGAATCTGTGAAGACCCTGCACTTGGCATGTTGCAAATAGGTTGTGCTTATACCCCTAGGCCTTGAGTTGACCACATTGAGCAACTGAAGCAGCTGGAGCTCTTGGCCAGTTAGCTCTCACCATGGAAAGCACATCCATTTACCCGAGAACACCACACAAATATCATCATTTTCTGTATGTGCTATGCCCTGAAACAAAAAGGGGGGATGCTCTTTGCTGTACTAGGTGTTAAATTGGAATTATTTTAGTCTCAGTTTCAAGTGAGGCCCCAAAGCAATAGATAGAACATTCCAAAGTGAGATGCAAGATTTGCAAAAAGTGCTTATGGAAACCAGTTTTGTACTCTCAGCCAACCACCCACCTCCAGACTATATAAAAGATGAGAGAGAAGCCAAGAAAAGAATTGAAATTTACAGTAGGGAATTTTTGGAGGAAAGCTGCTGTGGGCTTCACCTGGAAGAAAGAATGAGGTCACTTGCCCTACCTCAAGCCAAGGTGTAGGGGTGCCTACTGATGCTTGGGGGATGCAGTGGGCTGGTGTCTGGCTGAGAAGTGGGGAGTCTGGCTGGTTGGTTGCTCTGTGGTGTTGGGGTCAGCTTGCACTCAGAGTTGGGTACAAAGGACTCGTCATGTTTCCCATGACTGGTGAGGGCCATTCAGGGAAAGGAGGGAGTAAGAGGAGCCAAATAGAGAGTGAGGCAGCCCCAGTAGGAAGTGACTTCAGATTTCCTGGGGCTGAGGAAGAGCCATAAGCAATGCAGCAAGAGATGCTTTCAGGGCCCCAAGGGGCTCCAGGGGACACAGCCCCAGGATTGTGGCCCAGCAGGGAATGGAGAGTTGGAGGGTCTCAGAAGAACCTGTGAAGGCACCACACAAGAGAAGGGCTGCTGCAACCCTGGCCTCCAACTGCTGCGACCCTGGCCTCCAGGCCTTGGCTCATCTTCTTTCTCTCCTCCCTGATCTTATCCTGGGGAACTCAGAAACCAGCTGGAGTGAACATCTGGCTGCAGCAACCATTAGCACTGAGGAGGCTGAGGCAGGAGAATCTCTTAAGCCTGGGATTTTGAGGTTTCAGTGAGCCATGACTACCACTGCACTCCATCCTCAATGCAATGGGGGTGGGGGACCAGGAGAAGTTTTACGCGTAAATGAAGCATGATACTTTTGATTATTACACTTGATTCAACATATTAATTACTGGAAAGAGCTGATGTTTTGAGATTTAAGCAACTGGGACACTTTTAATGTCTAAAGGTGACGAGGAAAGCTATGGGCCCCTGAGTTTTCCCCAGGCTGTGAAAGGGTGGGCCTTAGCAAATGCTCTAAAAGGAGATGTTTTGTGAAATGCAGACGTCACTACAGTCGATGTACAGAAGAACCCAATGAGACTGAGAATGCTTACGGGCATCACCTCGGAACTGCTGCGTGTATCAAGAAACGTGCAATAGTTGCTCCCTTGCAATCACTGTCAGGTGGCTGCGCTCCCACCCACTTTTACACTCCAGACTGTGGGTGCTGCTTGGGGTCGCCAATAGGCCCAGCCTCTGCAGTTGGGATTCTAGTTGGCCCTGGTGGGAGGCATGTGACAGCCATGGGGCCTTTCCCCAGTCTCTTCCGGGCTTATTCCTGGATCCCACACCCTGTGTTTGCTACCTAGCTGCATCTCTGATTTTTGAGTTCCTGGATTGTGGGTATGCCTTCTTGGGTTTGCAATATCTGCCTGATGCCAAACCCCTTGGCTCTGCCTCTCCTAGGGTAGAGCCATGGTTTGGGGGCTCAACTTCTCAGGATCACGGAAGCTATAATCTGCTAACCCAATTTCAGTTCCTGGATCTTTCTGGCCATTCCTGTTCAGTGGATACCCAACCCTGGTATCATCTTACTAGTCCTGGAATCTTGAATTGAGAGCAAAATGTAATTGTGTTTTTGTTAGAAATGATGGGGACAAAGTTAGAGAGTGAGAAAAAGCATTTGATGCCCAAGACTGTGAGCTGAACTGGAAAAATAAAGAGTGTCTGAGGAACTCCATCAGAAAACCTTGCAAGAAGTCTTTGGATTTGCGTTGTCTATCTCCAGCAATAACCTGCTGGTGATGACTAATTTGGTGTACCATCGTTTGGAGATTCAGTGAAGACTACAAATGAAAAAAAAAATAGTCTATCAAGGCATGATTCACACTCAGGGGACTCTTGAAACAAGCAAAGAACTTTGTTGTTTAGTCTGGCAAACGTTTCACTTTGAAATTACTAAAATAATCATAAATGAAAACCGTGCTCCCTGAATCTTCCATCTATCTATGTGAAATGCTCTTAATTTCATAGGTGGTTGGTAAGGGACCAATTACTTTTGACATGTGAATGAAATGACATCATCTTTGCCAAACAATGTGCAGGGAAATGAGAGACCACCTTCCTTATAGCATATTTAATATGTTCTCTCTCTCTGTCTCTCTACAAATTGGCCCACGAGTATTCCTTCACTTTCTCATTATAACAAAAGAAAAATCCAGTCACATGTATTGCCAGCTGCTTCTCCCTTGTGGCATAATTCTACAGAAGCAGTGAGAGGACAGTTCCAGCGGGAGGCTGCTACAGGACCACCAGAGAGTGTAGGGGGCCTGGGTCAGGGGTCTATGAGCTGCTCCAGAAGCTTCTGACTGCTGCTTCTGGAGCCCAAGTTCTGGGATCTGGGCAAGGTGACACTGGTTCGGCTGGTGGCCCTCTCCCCTTGCAGAGGGGACAGGTGCTTAGTGGAGAAGCTGAGGCCTTGGGCACTCTGTTTTCCTCTCCCCTGGCCCAGGGGTGTCCTATTCCATGGGTGGACCCTGCTGGAGATTTCCAAGCCCCCAACAGAATTACATTCTTCTTCTTCCTCAGTCATTGCACTGCCTCTGTTTTCCCACAATAGCAAAATACAATGGTGACCTACACAACACAGCACAAACTAGCATCATGACCTCAGGGCCACTAAGAAGGTCCTCAGGCCCCTCGAATCCTTTCATGGAGGGCAAAGGCTTTCATCCCTCCCTTAGGGATAGGGTCATAAATTAACCCTCCAGCCTTTGGGCAGCTGAGTGGAACCTGGAACCTCCTCCTCACCCCATCCCATTACAGTCTCCTCCACCCTTGAGTTGTGGTCCCAGTGACCATGCAGACATTACCATTTTCTTCAACAGCTCTACCAGGACCTCTACCTGGAGGTGACGGCTGCAGATCCTCTCCCAGTGAGTAGATGCTGATGGAGGGAGCACCCACGTTCCGCAGCAGGCATCCTCCACCTGCCCCCTCGGTCTTTGAGCCAGAGCACATCACTCATCCAGTGAGAGGGGTGGCCAGTCCAGGGCAGGAGAGGGGGCTCCACTACCTCAGGGCTGGCCAGGGCGTAGTGCTGAGGATCTAGAGAGCACTGGAAGTGAAGATTTCCCTATAACTCCAACTACTCTGGAATCTATCCTGACCACTTTTTGTTTTCCCATTTTTACCCAAGGGTCAGCTCTGCTTCTGCAAACATCCTGCCCTTCCCCTCCTCTGGCCTGTGTTCAGAATTCAGAAGCAGGTGTGGGGGCATGCGGCTCTGCCCTTTAGCCCACGATCACAGGAGAAATGGCCTCAGCAGAAAGACTCCAGAAATGACAGCCATGCTCAGCCTTGGGAGGTTTTATTAAACAACAGCCCTTACCTCCCCTTCTCCTGAAATAAAAAATGTGGGAATATTTTAAAATAAAATGTGTCATTTTTAAAGCAAAATATACGATTTTCCCAATGGCAGTTTTCAAACATTTCAAAAATGTTAAATGGTACGTCAATTCTCCCTTTATTCTTCATACTTTCTCTCACCCTAGAAATATATGTATATATATGCACACATTATCCTTGGAGGTGTATTTTCTAGGATGCAAATAACAAAGGAAGGTGATGTCATTTGGAATTCAGGTGCTTAAAGTGGTGGACACGTGCTTTTCATTCCAGCATATAATTGAGGACATTGTCACTTGCCTTACACACGTGTATCCAGTTCTGTTCATCTGCCACCTTCTTTACCTGTATTTGCTGATCTGATCAACTAGGTGTTTGGGCAAATATCCTACTCTCATACCACCACCATGCTTGGAGTATTTCCAAGAGCAGCAAATCAAACTTGGGGCCAGGGCATGGCCTATTTCCAACAAAATATGATCATATACATTTCAGGACCATTTTACTGCTGTTTGCTATAACCAAATAAGCAATGGGCAAGTTTAGGGACCACAAAAGCAAAAACAGCATAACATTTGGAATTTTCAAGTATGCTTATTTCTTAAATTTGAAGAACCCTGTTGTGACTTCAGGACTTGTGTGCTAGTCTTTGATTCTTCTCCCACAAAGCCCAAGAGAAAATCTCCCCTTTCTCTTCCTGTTCTGGCCTTAGCCTTGCAATGTATGGTCTCACTCCCCTTGCACCTGGGCCATGTCCCTTGCACATGGTAGGGTTGTACCAGAGAAGCAAAGCTTGTATTGAATGGCACATTCCATCGCAGAGGCTCTCCTAGCAACATGGCAACAATAACAAACTCAACAATAGCCTTTTGTTTTTAGCTCTATAAAGTGCTATGGCCATTAGTCTCACCAGAAAATTCAAAGGATATTTTGCAAGTGACGAGTGGTTTCTAGCTGAAGCATTGAAATTGGAGCCCCTTGATTGCTTTCCTCCAATCTGCTAATATCTAAGTAGGCAGGCACCAGAGTTTCATTTGAGGAGCAGGATGTGCCAAAGGGAGGCGCTGCACAGGGAAATAACGGGGCTGGGGAGGCTCTAGCCCTGGCTCTGGTTGGTGAACTCCCCATATACCACTGACCAAGTCATGTTAACTCTCTAGATCTTCCTCTCCTCATCTTCAAAATTAGGAGTTGCTTCAGTGCTTTGAAAAATCCAGATTCTTGGGTCTACACTCATCTTGCTGAATCAACATCTCTAGGGCTGTGCTCCAAGAATTTGACTTTTAACCAGAGGTAAATCGATGACTTTGTTGAACAGTTCTAAAAACGTTTATGTAATTAGCTTCCCAATTTGGCTCTCTTGGCAATAGAGGATCAATGCATACTTTAGGATTGGTATGTTATGTATATTGTAGGGAACATTTTCTCTGATAGATTTTATAAAGAACTAAACGAACCCATTTTATTTGCTGTTTCTCACTGGCTATTCTCTGTAAAAGACCACATATCACGTGCCCCATCAGAAAAAACTTTTGAGCATGTGTTTCTAATATATTTACTTTTAAAATATTTCATATCTAATATCTATATTTATTTACATGTCACCAGGCTTTAGTAGCTACTATTTTATGTTAAATATTAAATATTAACATATTATGAACATTATAAAATATAAAAAATAAATAATTTTTAAAGAAAAAAGTTTAAATAAGATTACAAAATTTTTGATTAGTGAAAATCTTGGTTTATCACTTTGTGGCATAGCAATATCAAACACAATTTGTGATACTGATTTCGAGTTCTCTCTATATATATGTTTTTTCCTTTTTCTTTTTCTTTTTCTTTTTTTTTTTTGAGACAGGGTCTCACTCTGTCACCCAAGCTGGAGTACAGTGGCAGGATCTTGGCTCACTGCAACCTCTGCCTCCTCCTGTCTCCACTTCCCGAGTAGCTGGGACCACAAGCGCACGCTCTGGCGCCTGGCTGATTTTTGTATTTTTTGTAGAGACTGAATCTCACCATGTTGCCCAGGCTGATCTCAAATTCCTGGGCTCAAGTGATCTGCCCACCTCAGCCTCCCAAAGTCCTGGGATTTCAGGCATGAGGCACCCGGCCAAGTTTGGTATATTTTAATAGTTATAATAGATTCAAATATGCTTCACAAAAATACGGTGTGTAGATTCACGTACAAGAAGTATCTTTTTAGAAAACTATCCTTACTAACCTATAATACTGATTTTTAAATTCCATCCACTAATTATGCCAAAGTGTCTTATGAGCTGGTAAATTTCTGCTTTTCTGGTTATCAAATAGTGGTTGTTGCAAACTAATTGGAAGATTTGACATTTTTAATATTTCCAACAAATATTTTCAAAACATGATAAAATTCTTCACTTAGAAAAAAAACTGGGGCAGGTTAGAAAATTTTATTTCCAGGGTTTTTAATGTGTACAGATATGAGTTTTTGTATTGTTTTTGGCAACAAAACCCACATGTATTTGAGAATATTTCCAAGCATGCATTTCCGAAGAGCTCTTTCCATAGCACGAATTTCTTTCAAGAATTATTACTTTCTGCCTCATTGTAACACTATTTTCTCCTCGCCTTTATCTCAAATGGACAGATCAAACATAGTTTTGGAAATATCTGATGAATAGTGTATCGGCCTCAGAAAAAGCCAGATTTGAACCTTTGTATTTATAAAAGAATAACGTGTTATCTGTCTCAAGTTTAACAACACTTTTAAGTGCTTTGCCATGAAATAACTTTTAACCTTCCAAGGGCACAAAAGATTTTCACCATTATTCCCCATCTCATTAAGATTCTTCTTCTATTTTTCGATCAAGTAACCACACTGATGACACCCTGTAACATTTTGTGGATTTCTGGTTCAACTTTTTGCAGCAATAATATCCATATGGCTGATGATGCAGCGAACGGATGTTTCAGGAGGGGCCATGCCTGTGGATTTCCCTTGATGTCTCTTCTTTTTTTTTTCTTTGAGACAGAGTCTCACTCTGTCACCCAGGCTGGAGTGCAGTGACGAGATCTCGGCTCACTGCCAGCTCCACCTCCGGGTTCATGCCATTCTCCTGCCTTAGCCTCCCCAGTAGCTGGGACTACAGGTGCCCACCACCACGCCCGGCTAAATTTTTGTATTTTTAGTAGAGATGGAGTTTCACCGTGTTAGCCAGGATGGTCTCAATCTCCTGACCTCGTGATCTGCCCGCCTTGGCCTCCCGAAGTGCTGGGATTACAGGCTTGAGCCACTGCAACCGGCTGATGTCTCTACTTTTATAGTTCCATCAAAGCAGCTACTCCCTGAGTGGTTAGACTCATATGGGTAAACCCCCACTCCCTCTTTCCCCATTTTTTAAATTAAAGAAGTCATTTACTATTGAGAATATATCTTTTTCTGGTACATCTTTTCTTTGGCAAGCCATATAAAAGCATTTCTTCATGTATTTCATTATTCAAACAGAATCTAGCAGTTCAATTATGGAATCATGTTGGAAGCATCTCAACTTTTATTCATTCAGCAACAACCCATTCAGCAATCACCCTGTGGTTTATCATTTTCACTAACGTTTTGTGCTTTGTGTCTTCCAAAAGATTTTTCTAACTAAAGAGGGCACTTTGATTTTTTACTATGCTTTTATGTAAATAATTTCACTGGTTTATACTGCAGCAGTTTCTTCAACAGTAGCTTTGCTTTTAGATAAGAAATCTCATAAGTGGTTGCTAAGTATGTATAAATATTTAATAAGAAGTTTTAAAATACTGGATTGAGACTCACACAACTTTACACTTGAAACAAAACCAGAGGCTCATTTTAATATTGTGGGTTCTTCATTTCAAATTAGTTTCTAACATTGCAAAGCAACACTATCCATGGCTCAATGTTTGTTGGTAACAATAATGCATGTTAAAAAGCTATATTTCAAATATATTTTTAAAATAAATTTTAATTTCAAAGAATTTTAGGTTTACCAGAGGATTGCAAAGACAGAACAGAGAATTCCCATACACCCTTCACCCAGCTTCCTCAAATACTAGCATCTTACATAACCATAATATATTTATCAAACTTAAGAAATTGACACCAGTACAGCACTATTAACTAAACCACAGATTTAATTTGTATCTCTCCAGTTCTTCCATCAATATATTTTTTCTGTTCCAGGATCCAATCCAATATATCATGTTACCAAATGATCAATGCCACATAATAATTTTGTTTAGCTAAAACTAAATAGGCCAGGCGCGGTGGCTCACGCCTGTAATCCTAGCACTTTGGAAGGCTAAGGCGGGCAGATCACCTGAGGTCAGGAGTTTCATGGAGAAATCCCATCTCTACTAAAAATACAAAAAACTAGCCAGGCATGGTGGAACTAAACCTGTAGTCCCAGCTACTTGGGAGGCTGAGACAGGAGAATCACTTGAACCTAGGAGGCGGAGGCTGCAGTGAGCTGAAATCGTGCCACTGCACTCCAGCCTGGTGACAGAGTGAGACTTCATCTCAAAAAAAAAATGAATAATTTTTGGGTAGGCGCAGTGGCTCACACCCATAATCCCAGCACTTTGGGAGGCTAAGACAGGAAGATCACCTGAAGTCAGGAGTTTGAGAGCAGCCTGGCCAACATGGTGAAACCCCGTCTCTACTAAAAATACAAAAACTGGCTGGGCGTGGTGGCATGCACCTGTAATCTTAACTACTACAGTGGCTGAGTCATGAGGATCACTTGAACCCGGGAGGTGGAGGTTGCAGTGAACTGAGATGGCACCACTGTACTCCAGCCTGGGCAACAGAGCAAGACTTTGTCTCAAAAAAAAAAAAAAAAAAATCTAAAAAACTAAATAATTTTGGCAATGTAGTTCTCCAAGAATGAGTGACGGGCAAAATACTGCAAGAAGCTAAAAGTGAAGCCATCTTTGTCCCCTCCATCTCTGTTGTGGTATTAGGGCTTTTCACTGCAGCTCTCCTGTACTGTCCTTGAAATGAGACTATCTGGCTTACAGCCCAAATAAGGGGGCCTCCGTATGTTTAATAAATATGATACTAGAAAATCTACTTCTTCCTTGCTTTTCTTTTTTTAAAGGCAAAAATATGATGTGTAGAGGGCCTCAAATTTCTTTTCCATAGCAAACGTCTATACTTCCAAGAAAGGGCCAGCAGATGTCTTTTGCACCCTGTCAAGTGCACACAACCCATTTTGTAGAACATTTCTCTGTATTCTATTCATGCTCCTTTGGTTGTTCAGAGAATCGACCCTAAACTCCTACTAATAGTAGTAAGTCTAAGCTAGAAAAACTGGACAATGTCAATGTTTTGTTCTCTACTGGCCAAGTCCATGTTTTTCTGAATTATTCATAGATAAGAAACAATTATTGAGTAACTTATTAAGGCAGTTAATGAACACAAATAAATTTCTCCAGGAAGCACTACCTTAAGCCATCCCTTAACAAACTGTTAAAACTTCATGTACTTTTGGCAGGATAGTGCAGAAAAAACTTAGGGGAAGGGCAGATAGCCCTATGGCATCCCTTAAATCACATCACAGAGGCTACCTGCTCCCCATAATCGGGCTAGCCCTGTGTTTTCACCATTGACACTGAAAATTAAATATTTGATAATGCCAGGAGCGGAGTCTCATACCTGTAATCCTAGCACTTTGGGAAGTCGAGGCAGGTGAATCACCTGAGGTCAGGAGTTCGAGACCCAGCCTGGCCAACATGGTGAAATCCTGTCTCTACTAAAGATACAAAAATTAGCTGGGTGTTGTGGCACATGCCTGTAATCCCAGCTACACAGCAGGCTGAGGCAGGAGAATCACTTGAACCAGAGGTTGTTGCAGTGAGCCGAAATCACGCCACTGCATTCCAGCCTGGCGACAGAGCGAGACTCCATGTCAGAAAATAAAATAAAATAAAAATTGACATCTATGTTGTTCATTTATTGAAAGAATGAATGATGTAGTAGGTTCTGTAATGTACCACATGGTCTCCCTTTAGGAAGGAAGTTTATGTGCCAGTTGCTGGGGGTTTTGCTGGAACCGGCTCTGGATGGTCAACCCTCTTTGGGCATTGCCTTAGCTGAAGAAAATCTCTCTCAGGATTTGCCCCCTTCCAGGGACAGCTTGCAGCCAGTGACTGATCAGCTGGAGGTAGGAGGGCTTGGCCCCTTGTCCCATCTTGGGGCAACTCTGAGGGGCTATCCCGGCTTCAGAGCTCCCTGAGTGGTTGACTGAGGCCTTGGTTGGGAATCCACAGTAGATCAACTTCTCCATCTGCCCAGTCCTGCTTCCTTTTCTTCCCCTCTACAAGTTTTGATTTCAAGAGCTAATAATTTTCTGACACACTAATCTAAATTCAGAGTCTGCTTCCTAGAAGAGGATCCTCCCACATACACAAGTGGTCAAAATTCAAACAGTAAAAAGAGTGTGCAAAGGAAAATAGGCATACCAGCACTGATGGATGCTTCCAGGCTGCGTGTGTGTGTGTGCGCGTGTGTGTATACATGTATATTAAAATACTTGTACATTTTATAC
Source organism: Piliocolobus tephrosceles (assembly GCF_002776525.5). NCBI lineage: Eukaryota > Metazoa > Chordata > Mammalia > Primates > Cercopithecidae > Piliocolobus > Piliocolobus tephrosceles. Next base: position 100,344,323 of record NC_045442.1, read on the forward strand.
CCTTTTTGGCCATTTTCTTATAAAGTTTGTAGCACCTTATACATGCTTTTTTCTATCTTATTTTTCATTTTAACCTATTTTTACATAGTGATACATAAAGTTTTACAATTACTGTCTAATATTCCATTTTGCATGGATGTACCATAATAATAGCTACCATCTGCATGACACCTATTGGCTGGACACTCTGGCCAGCTCTTTATATTCATTCAACACATATCTTTTTTTTTTTTTTTGAGACAGTCTCATTCTGTCGCCCAGGCTGGAGTGCAGTGGTGCGATCTCTGCTCACTGCAACCTCCGCCTCCCGGGTTCAAGTGATTCTCCTGCCTCAGTCTCCTGAGTAGCTGGGACTGCAGGTGCATGCCACCATGGCCAGCTAATTTTTGTATTTTTAATAGAGATGGGGTTTCACCATGTTGGCCAGGATGGTCTCGATCTCTTGACCATCTGATCTGCCCACCTTGGCCTCCCAAAGTGCTGGGATTACAGGAGTGAACCACTGCACTTGTTCCACATGTCGTGTATCTATTATGTGCCAGGCACTGTTCTGAACACCAACAACACTAGAAACTGTATCTCACACTTCACTTCAGCGTTAAGACTTTGCCACTATTCTTTTTTTGTTTGCTTTTGTTGTTGTTGTTGTTGTTGTTTTTGAGACAGAGTCTTACTCTGTTGCCCAGGCTGGAGTGCAGTGGCATGATCTTGGCTCACTACAACCTCTGCCTCCTGGGTTCAAGTGATTCTCCTACCTCAGCCTCCCGAGTAGCTGCAACTACAGCAGGTACATGCCACCACGCCCAGCTAATTTTTGTATTTTTAGTAGAGACAGGGTGTCGCCATATTTGTCAGGCTAGTCTTGAACTCCTGACCTCATGATCCACCCACCTCGGCCTCCCAAAGTGCTGGGATTACAGGCGTGAGCCACTGCATCTGGCCAAGTTTGCCACTGTTATTGTCCCTGTTTTACAGATGAGAAAACTGATGTTCAAGTAACTTGCCTAAGGTGTGACTCTGGGTCCAAGATTCATGATGAGGCAGCTGGTTTCTACCCTCTCTGCTCTTAAAGCCTCCACCAGCATCCCCTTCATCCTGCAACTCACTTCATCCGTTTCCTCCAATGAACAGTCAAACTGCATGCAGTTAGTGGCTATTATAAACAATGCTGCCGCAAGCAGCCTTTTCTGTTTGTCTTTGAGTGCCATCTCCCTACTGCTAAACGGGGAACAAGCGAGCTTATTATTCAACAGGATACCTGTTAGCCGTCCCAGGTCATTACCCAGACCATTTTAGAACATGCCTTTCTTCAAAATTAGGTTTTTACGGAATCAAAAGATACGGCATTCCATTCTTAATATGAAAATCTTAGGTTAAGCTTTTAAAATACTTCCATGCAGTCCCCTTGTGTTAGATGCATATTTGCAGATAGGGTAATACCTGAGTTACCATCGTCAGTGTCTCTGGTGGGAAGTGGAATGTTTTTATTGAAATTGTTCTTGTTTGTGTTTCAGGAAAAAAAAAATGAAAACAGACCTACAATGTGGGTCTGGTTTTCATCATAGTGCAATCTTTATGAGACAATGTAAGGCTGAGAATATTTTAATCTGATATTTCTTTAAAAAATGCTGTTCGAAAATGATACAAACCAATCAGAGTAAGAAGAAGAACGATGGAAAAAGAAATCCCTTACATAAAAGAGAAGCAGGAAATTCCAGCGAAGTTTCACAGGGAGGAGGGAAAATCCATCTGTATCGCTATTTATTAGGTTGTTATTTCTTGGTATAGTGTAATAGTTGGTTTTGTTGAACAACAAAAATTCTGTTTAGAGGAAATTGGACAGTTCACACTCCCTGAAGTGAGAACATAACATTTCACTGAACATTACAAACGCTTCATGTGTCCCATGATCCACTGGCCCTTTAAATAAATATTTCACTTTCTTTAGAGAATCTTCCTGTTCTGGTCATAGATCCATCTGATATTAGATGATTGAATATCTATGTAATTTGTAGTGTCTCTGTGGATATTCTTGAAATTCTCATGTTTTCATTTAATGGTACACTCCACTAATTGGGGACAGGAAGTAATTTGGCATGACTTCAGGGTTAGTTGTTGAAATTTAAAGGCATTTTTACATAATGCTCCGAATACTGGGAATAGTAAAACCTCAATCTTCCAATAAGCTGGAAAACTATTAATGGATTTCTAGGTACTGTTGTTTAGTGTTAATACTCAGTGGAATATATTTTTCATTAAATATGAAAACAGTCCAAGTATGTTGTATACCAGGTGTGCTAACTTTACTGCTTCCTGGAGTGTCCATAATTTCAAAATTAATCTAGTCTTCTTTTATATGTTTTTTCATGAATTTTGGCTTTCTTTTTAACAGTCATAATGATTCAACTATGAAGAATAAAAACTGGCAAGAAAAGCCAATAAAACTGTAAAGAAAGTAAAAAGTTTCAGGGAAATGAGATTTACCAAATTATGTACAATATAGTTCCCTCTCTACCAAAGCTTTCCATCTTAAATTTATTCTAAAATGCCTCATTTAGTGTTTATTTGTGCCAGTTTCATAGCATGAATCAAATCATGATGGTTAGGTGAGTAAATCAAGCACCATATTAAAATTCATCCTTGGATTATCAGAGTATCTTTTTTCTTATTCCCATTATCTTGCCTCTTTCCAAAGCAAGAAATTTAAATTTCTATGTGACTGAAGTAATCACATGTCAGAATACCCGAGGACTTAAAATTTCAGCTGCTTTGGCTTACACATTTCAATTTCCTAAATCCACTGTGAAAAGAAAAAGAAGAGTGGATACATTAAAATATCTAATATTTTCCCATTGTTATTCTCAATTTCTTTCTCTTTACTATAAATTATACATTTTTACTAAAATGAATACAATTGCCTTTTCTCCTGTTGCTTAAATCTCTTTGTCTACAGAAAGTGATAAGAGCTCATCCATTATTTAAGTTACTATTTCTATAACTGAATTAATACATACATCTACCCAAGCAAATAGGTTGATAGAATGAAGGTGAACACAGATTTTCTGCTTAAAGTCCCACTTCATAATCTCTGTTTAGATGCTTAACAGTGAAAACACATTGCCACAAACACCAAGGTTTGTTAATGGTGATAGTGTAAACAGTACTGTAAGAAAAAGAAAAGCTCAAATTTTTTTTTTTAGCAAAAGGATATTCTCCTTGTGGAAAAGATTCCTTGCTTATTCTCTTAATTTTCTAGGCCCTGGAGTGAAAAGGCATAGCTATTAAATCGTGCTTTGCAAAGTGTAAATCAGGTTGGTGGGTATAGACTACCCTGGATTTTCAGTCTAAAAAATTTGGGACTGAGTGCAGTGGCTTATGCCTGTAATCTCAGCTCTTTTTGAGGATGAGCCAGGAGAACAGCTTGAGGCCAGGAGTTTGAGACTAGCCTGAACAATACAGTGAGACTCCATCTCTACAAAACATTAAAAAAAAAGATTAGCCAGGAATGGTGACACACGCTTGTGGTCCCAGGTACTCAGGAGAGGCTGAGGCAGGAGGCTAGCTTGAGCCCAGGAGATCGAGGCTGCAGTAAACTATGATCACATGACTGCATTCTAGCCTGGGTGACAAAGTGAGACCTCATCTCTAAAAATACCCAGCAAAAAACCCCAACAATAATTGGGGCTTTATTTTTCCTTCATTATCAGTCCAACATCACACTGCCCCTACTTTGGTCTCCCAACTTCACTTTCCTGGCCCAGACCCCCAAATTTTTCACTAGGCCCAATGACTGCTTCAGGGAAGGGAGAAGGTGGAGGGGAAGAAGGTTTAGGGGCAGTCCTATTTAGAAAGGAAGTATGCAGACTTGAAGTGGGTGAGAAAATAATATCTGTCACTTACCCATATGGCTTCCACTGTGGAAGCTGCATGCATGTATTTGTTTAATATAAACACTGACATACTTTAGGAGAAGATGTGTTTCATTTTAAAAGATTGACTTGTACATTGCAGCTTATGAATGATAACCTTCTGGAAGCGATTAAATGAAATCATACACACGTACATAGTTTGCAACACTTATTTGTAAAGTAAATACATGGTAGTGAGTACAGGAAAGTAACTGAGAGAGAACAAAAGAACTGTTAATAACAATTGTCCTGCTTAGTGCAGGGAATCTGCTGTCACACATTTAACTTGTCCACGTCTGGTTTGAGGTATTGTCCCCAGAAGGCCTCTGTGAAAATATTTATGGTGAGTGAATGAGGGACCTCAGGCAGTCATTCACTCCTAATTATCTCCATTAATTAGGAGATAATTAGAGCCTGAGGGCCCTCATTCACCCACCATAAATATTGTAAAATTATTTATTGAGCCCCTACTACGCATCCAGCTACGCTTAGAGGCTGGAGTTAGTGGAGTGAATAGAATGGGCATAGTCTTTTCCCTTGGGGAACTTACAGGTTTATAATAGGATGAACTGCCAACATATTTGTAAGAATTCTTTATCTATAAGATAGATCTAGATTTATCCACATGGAGATACATTTCAGGAATTGATTCAACTGATTATGGGGGCTGGCAAGTCCAAAATTCACAGGACTAGCTGTCAGGATGGAAACTCAGACAGAATTTACAAGTTACAATCTTGAGGCAGAATTCCTTCTCTGAGAAACCTGTTTTTGCTGTAAAGGACTCAACTGATTGGATGAGACCCACCTATAATACCAAATGTAATCTCTTTCAGGTCAACAGATTGTAAATGTTATTCATACTTGAATATGAATATGAATATGAATATGAAAGTATGAAATACCTTTGTAGCAACATCTAGACTAGTGTTTGACCAAACAACTGAGCATTATAATCGAGGTACCTAGGCAGATCCTCATATTCTGTCCAAGTTGAAGAGCCAGAGATGAGAGTCTAGGGAGGCCAAGGTGATTAACTTGGCAGAAAAGAAGGGATCTATGTGGAGAGAGAATTCCAGAAACATGCGGTGGGTCTCCCATGAGGCTTTAGCTGACAACTGATCAGCACATGGATGTGAGGAAATGTCCAAGTTCAGTGAAAGAACTACCCAAAAGGATTAAAATGAACACTTTCCAGAGATCACACGGGTCCAGAAACAGTTTCTGTTCCCACCAGCCAGAACAAAACACGTCATAATTCATGAAGTGCTAGGTAGAACATTCAGAAGTATTTTGCCTCAGTGGTATGGTAGAATTAGACCCAGACTACATTGCTCTGTTTCTGCCTAAGAAACCTTAGAAGCAAACCTGAAATGCTCAGACTATTTCCAGGTAATGTCACTGTGCTCCAGAATAAAGTTTCAGAGTAGTTCCAGTCATACAAAAATATATAGCACCCGAAAAGGTAGAATTCGCCATGTCTGGCATCCAATCAATATTACTAGGCATGCAGAGAAAGAGGAAAATACGACCCACAGTCAGAAGAAGAAATCAACCAAGTGAAACTGATCCACAAGTGACACTGATAACAGAATTAGTAGACAAAGGCATTTAAACCATCATCTGTTTCGCTATGTTCAAGAAATTGGAGGAAAGATCATGTGTGATAAGTACAGACATGGAACATAGAGCACAAAAAGTGAAATTCTGTGAGAATTACAATATCTGAGATTTTTTTTAATGTACTGAATGGGATTAAAACAGATGAGACATTATGCAGGAAAAGATTAGCAAAGACACAGCAATAGGAACAAAACAAAAGTAAATAGAGAGGGAAAACACTAAAAAACAAACAAACAAAAACCAAAATACCACCCCCCCCACCAGCATCCATGAGTTGTAGTGCATCTTTAGGTGGCCTAATATATGTATAACTAGAGTTCCTAGTCTCAGCAAACTGCGAATCAGAGAGAATGCCCTCAACTGAAAAAGGTTATCAATGAAAAGCCTATAGCTAACATTTATAGTGAAGGAACAAATGCTTTCCCTTGAAGATCAGGAACAAGATAAGGATGTTCACTCTCACCACTTCTCTTCAGCATTTTATTGGAGGTTCTAACTAGATAAATGAAGCAAGAAAAATAAATAAGGGCATTCAGATAGAAAAAGAAGTAAATCTGTCTTTATTTCCTGAGGACACTATGTAAAACCTCTTATGGAAGCTATAAAAAGTTACTCAAACTAATGAACAGCTTTAGACATATCACAGGATATAAAATTATTATACAAAAATCAGTTATTTCTGTATACTACCAATTAAATTTTTAAACATTTCATTTACAATAGCATAAAAATGTGAAATACTTAGAGATAAATCTGACAAAATATGTAGAAGACCCGTACACTTAAAAATACAAAACAATACTGAGAGAAGTGAAACATCTAAATTAATAGATTTACCAGTTTGATGTGTCAGATGCCCAGTCTAGCTGACATATCAAATTTCCCCCAAATTAATCTACAGAAACATAAATTCACAATCAAAATCCATTTTGTGGAAATTTTTTGTTGAAGTTGACAAGCTGATTCTAACATTCATTTGAAAATGTAAACGAACTAGGAAAACCAAAACAACTTGGAAAAAAAATGGGAAGAAATATTTTACATTATCTTACTTTACTATTTATTATAAAACTACAGTAATTAAGATACTATAGTATTGCATCAAGAGAGATAAATAGATTAGCGGAACAGAGTAGAGTAATTAAGAACAGCGTAATTAAAATAAGTACAATACTGGTGTCAAGACAGACAACTAGATCAACAGAGGAAAAAGGAGAGAATCCAGAAATAGACCCATGCAAGTATGAAGACCATTCAAGGAAGAAAGTATAATGTTTTGACCTAGTGGAGATAGAAAAATAAGATATCCATAGGCAAAAGAATTAATTCTGGTTCAATTCTTGCACCATATACAAAAATTAAATCAAAATGGATCAGAGATCTAAACATAAAAACAAAAACTAGAAAATTTCTAGAAGAATACATAGGAGAAAATTGTTCTGGCCTTGGGTTAGGCAAAGATTTCTTACATATAACACTGCAATCACAATAACACAAGCACAATGAATCTACTGCAAACCCTGCACAGGAAAGAATGGAATCAAATATGAGTTATATGTTTTTTATTTTTCAACCAAGAAACTGAATCACTGATCTAAGTGTACTGCCAGTCTTGGTATAGTTGTTTCAGATGCTACTAATACACGAAGTTCAAGTTAGCAGTTCCAGTGATTTAGCGCAATATACTTGCTAATGACTTAGAGGATGCAGTGAATGGCCATGTGGAAAAATTTGCTGATGACACAGAAGTGTTTAGGTTGGGAAGAGCTAGGGAGGATGGTGAGAAACCTAAGATGGATCTAATAAAGCTGGCTGACTGAACAAACACTAAGACTGATAACATTTTACAGAGAAGGGCAAAAGGTAATAGATACAGAGAGAAATAATTTAAGCTCTACATAATTTAGTGTGTGCAGTACACTGTGATGGATTTAGGATTTATGTTAGTCCCAAAGGAAAAAGACTTGCTGTAGGAATCAAATTAATGAAAATATTTCATGAAAACCATCTAATCTGCAATGGTCTTGAAAATAAGGCAAAAAAAATGGAGGAAAAAATTTAAAAATATATATTGCAGATGAATCTGGGTGCCTACCTAATAAGCTTTCTCTCACTAACTCATTTATTCTAATGCTTTTTCCTAGTTCCCCCAACCTTGACTCTGCTTTCAGAGCAGATTTCAATAAAGGTAACTTTTCTCCAGCACTAGAAAATGAATCAAATCAATCTAAACCAGTGGTTCCCAAAGTATAATTCCCAGACTAGCCACAGCAGAATACCAGACAACTTACTAGAATCTACTGAATCAGAAACCCTGGTGTTGGAGCATTGCAATCTATATTTTAGCAGTCTACCCCAGAAGTAGATTCCAATTTGTGCTGAAGTTTGAAAACCACTTGTCTAAACCAGTTATGATAATTTCATTCCCCTTGGTCAATGATTGTATGAGGGATAAGAATTGACCTTGTTCAGGCCAATGAGATACAAGTGGAAGCCTACTGGGGGATTCTAACAAAGATCTTTCTCTCTCATAAGAGGAGAAAAGACATTGCAGCTTTTAGTAATAGTTGTGTGAGGATGTGATGTCTGGAGCTGCAGCAGCTATCTTGTGGCTATGAGGGGGGAATGCCTGAGGACTGCAGAGTAAAAAAATCATGTCTTTGCACCACTGAATCAACCAACATTGGCACCACCCTACCTCCAGGATGTCTGGCTATGTAATGAGATAAACCCCACTTTTGGTCAGATGTGCACATTTGAAAGCATGCCCCCAAAAGCACCTCCCTTACTTCTTCATTGTGGTACAGAGAAAGCAAATCTGAATGCACATATGTTCAGAAATAGTGAAAGAGAAAACAGGAATACAGATCTCATCCCTTTCATTGACCATTTGAAAGCTACATTCCCTAACCTTAAAGCAATTGTATTTTTCAGGCTTGTTGCTTTTATATGCTGTGTTGATGTAATATTTTCTTTCTCACAGTTACTTGTAAGGCAACTTTAGCAATAGAACTATGTGAAAACATAAAGAATCTTTCTGGGAGTCAGCACAGAGTCCATCTAGGTCAGGACTATGTGCGACTAAAGGATGCCTTGGAAAGAATGTTCAGAGGCATGCAGTTCTTGGTTGCAACCTTAGAAAGTTAAAGTTGCACACCATACACTTTGGTTTCCCATAGAAATCCGTTATGAATTGACCGTTTATTAATCTCCCCAATTTTTTTTTTTTTTTTTTGAGACGGAGTCTCGCTCTGTCAACCAGGCTGGAGTGCAGTGGTCGGATCTCAGCTCACTGCAAGCTCCACCTCCCGGGTTTACACCATTCTCCTGCCTCAGCCTCCCGAATAGCTGGGACTACAGGCGCCCGCCACCTCGCCCGGCTAGTTTTTGTATTTTTTAGTAGAGACGGGGTTTCACCATGTTAGCCAGGATGGTCTCGATCTCCTGACCTCGTGATCCGCCCGTCTCGGCCTCCCAAAGTGCTGGGATTACAGGCTTGAGCCACCGTGCCTGGCCAATCTCCCCAATTTTTAATATGGCTCTTCACTTTATGAATTATGATCACATGGTAGAGGCCAACTTCATCTCTAAGATCACTTTCATGAAAAATAAAATGCCAAGACAGATGTCTGGATGGAGATCTACACAGAGAGAGGGCAAAAGGCTTTTCTTGCTGAACGTGTCCTGGATATCCTGAGAACCTGCATTGCTTGGTCCTGGAGCAGACTTGCAAGAGGGCAGGGACTGGGATGACCGGTCAAATAAATGTATCCTTTTCTGTGTACCACCTCAGCTTAATGTTAAACAAACGTTTTACAATTAAGCCCCTCAAATGACTAACTGCAAAAGCAGATGGGTTTGTCATCATGCCCCATAGGTCAGGAAACTTGGACTTTGCAGGACTGACAGCAGGAATTGCTCCAAAATCAACTGGCCTCCACTGAGAATTCCCTGTCAGCTGTTATAGAAGGCGGTGCCCATTGAAATCCACCTTCAAATAGTGCAAAAGGGGAGAGGAGATCTCTCAGAGAGACAAAAAGCAGACCAGGCAGGATTTCAGGGCTTAAGACCAATACCTTGCATTGTACTCAGAGCTATTAAGGAAGCCAGCAGCATATGGATCCCAGATGTTCCAAGCTGATCTCCCTCTGGGAGGAGGTTGTCCTAGCCTGCCCTGAAACTCAGAGCAGGTCACGAAAGAAGACACCACAGGCACCCAGCCAGGAAGGTGGAGGGGCACACAGAGTCAAGACATCCCAGGCTTCCTTATCCAGGCTTCAGTCCTGCATTCAAGGTTTCTGTGATTCCATTTCCTCCTCTTGTAAGGCAAGACTATTCCTGTCTTATGATGGTGGAGTGAGGATAAAATAGCACAGAAGGTGGGAAAAGGCATTTGGTCACATGACTTTTAAAGTCCCTGTGCAGAGACACTGTTATACACTCACCAGAACCTGTCTCCAAGACTCCTTTGCAGCTAGGTGGGGGTCATGGGACTGGGTCCCAGCCAGTGAGATGTAAGCAAAAGTGTTGTGCATCCCTCCTGCAGGCCTGGCTCCCAGAAACAACCTCAGCTGCTTTCCACCACCTGTCTCTCCTGCTTACTGGTCACATACACAGAATGTAGCAGAGAACCTGAAAGCCCTATAAGATGGTGGAGCCACAAGATGGAAGGAGTGCAGATGCCTAAATGACTACATGGAAAGCCAGCTGCCCAGTAGGAACAAGCATATCAGATTTTGCTTGAATGAAAATAAAACCTTTATTGTGCTAAGCCATTCTGGAATTTGTTTCAGAATCAAACATTACTTAACTCACCTTACCCAATATAGTCTCTACCAAGCTTGTCCAACTCACCTTATTTTGTTGTTGTTCTGTTCTGTTTTGTTTTGGGCTTTTAGCAGCCTGAATCCACGGTTTTGTTTCTGTCTCTAGTGATGAGCGGAAAAGAGGGATGAGGAAGGGGCTTTACTGACCCAACCAGAAACAGAGATTAAGAACCCGATATGGTTAGGCTTTGTGTCCCCACCCAAATCTCATCTTGAATTGTAATCTGCAGGTGTTTAGGGAGTGACCTGGTGGGAAGCATTGGAGTAAGGGGGTGGTTTCCCTCATGCTGTTCTTGTGACAGTGAGTGCATTCTCACGAGATCTGCTGGTGTTATAAGGCAATTTTCCCTGCTCCTGCCAGCTCTCTCTTTCCTGCCACCATGTGAAGAAGGTCTTTGTTCCCCCTTCTGCCATGATTGTAAGTTTCCTGAGGCTCCCCCCCAGCCATGTGGAACTGTGAGTCAATTAAACCTCTTTTATTTATAAATTACCCGGTCTTGGGTATGTCTTTATAGCAGTGTGAAAATGGACTAATACAGAACCCATGACTATATTCTCCCCCTTGGACACTGCTGAGTCTTAGATAAAGAAACTGAGAGGTAACTGGGATCTGGGGGAAAGGAGGAATGGGAGGCAGGAATGGCAAATGATTATACATTTAGAGAGATGACTCAAAATGTCCTGGTAGCACACGTATCTTCCATCCACTTAAGGATTCTCCTCATCAGTGCTTTCATGCTCAGGGTGAAACTGCAAGCTTGCCTGGGCCTCGGTATGAGGGGCTGGGGCCTCCCTGCTTTTCCAGCTGGTTGTCGGTGTCTAAACAGATAGACATTGAGGCACATTAAGCAGACCTTAGGCACTTCAGGGTCTGAAGGAAATTAGGCCAGCTGAATCACCATCAAGTTAAGTTTGTTCTTTTTTAGAAGGCGAACAGTGGTAAATACAACCCACACCATCTCTCCAAACTACATGTTCACTGCCGTGTAATCCACCCATAATAGATTGTTGACAAGTGTAGGGAGGTTTGGCGAATGTATGCCAGATGAATAGTCATTTTCTTTCTTTCTTTTTTTTTTTTTCGAGACAGTGTTTTGCTCTTGTTGCCCAGGCTGGAGTACAAAGGCATGATCTTGGCTCACCGCAACCTCTGCCTCCCAGGTTCAAGTCTCCGAAGTAGCTGGGATTACAGGCATGCACCACCAAGCCCAGCTAATTTTGTATTTTTTTTTAAGTAGAGATGGGGTTTCTCCATGTTGATCAGACTGGTCTCGAACTCCTGACCTCAGGTGATTAGCCCGCCTCGGCCTCCCAAAGTGCTGGAATTACAGGCATGAGCCACTGTGCCCGGCCTAATACTCATTTTCATTGGCTCAGTAATCTGCGAGATTTTTTTTGATATACATGTGGTTGGTGTGAAGTAAGATCTATAGAATTCTTATTCAAGAGATTGTGATCACTTTATATCTGTTTTTAAATTTACAGATGGGTTCTCACTGTGTTACCCAGGCTGATCTTGAACTCCTGGACTCAAGCAATCCTCCCATGTCATTCTCCTGAGTAGCTGAGATTGCAGGCACGTGCAACTACCCCTCAGCTGTTATGATCATTTTAGGTAAATATTTTTTATACATGAATAACCAGATCTGGACAAATTCATTTCTGATGCTCAATCTTACCTTGCTCTTTTTTTCTTTTATTTGATTGTGGTAAAATATACAGAATATGAACTTATCATTTTAATAATTTGTAAGTGTACAATTCAGTGGCATGAATTATATTCACAATGCTGTACAACCATTGCCAGTATTTATGTCCAAAGCTGTTTCATCATCTCAGATAGAAACTTGGATATAATAGTTCCTCACCACCCCTCCTCCCTTTCCCTAGCTCCTGGTAACCTCTAATCTACTTTTTATCTCTATAAATTTGCATATTCTGGATATTTCATGTGAGTAGAATAATATGTGGCTTATTTTACTTAGTGTAATATTTTTAATGTTCACCCACATTGTATCACGTTTTAGAACTCTTTTCTGTTTATAGCTGAATAATATTCCTTGGCATGCATATACCAGAGTTTGTTCATCTCTTCATCTGTTGATGGACACGTGGCTATGCTAAATAACACAGCTATGAATATTGACTTACAAGTATCTGTTTGAGTCTCTGCTCTGAATTCCTTTGGGTATATATACGTAAGAGTGAAATTGCCAGACCATACAGTAATTCTCTGTTTAGCTTTTCGAGAAACTACCAAACTGTTTCCCATTGCAAACCTGCAGAATTTTTTTTCTTTTCTTTGTTTCTTCCTTTATTTTTTTTTATTTATTTATATTTATTTATTTATTTATTTATTTATTTATTTATTTATTTATTTATTTTTGAGACAGAGTTTTGCTCTTGTTGCCCAGGCTGGAGTGCAGTGGCATGATCTTGGCTCACTTCAACCTCCGCCTCCCGAGTTCAAGCGATTCTCCTGCCTCAGCCTCCCTAGTAGCTGGGACTAGAGGCATCCGCCACCCCGCCTGGCTAATATTTTGTATTCTTTTAGTAGAGACAGGGTTTCACCATGTTTGCCAGGCTGGTCTCGAACTCCTGACCTCAGGTGATCCGCCCGCCTTGGCCTCCCAAAGTGCTGGGATTACAGGTGTGAGCCATGGAACCTGGCCAAACCTGCAAGATTTTTTTTAAAAAACAGATGAAATTAAAAATGTAGAAGAGGGCATTTGCTATGCAATAGCAAAGACTGAATGATAAGAGTACCCTCTGAATCTGGAAACCTCATTAGCCCAGAGCATGTCTCTCTATTCCATCAGCTCTCTCTTCTGAGCAGTCTCATTAAAGGGTTCACATCTGAGTGACTCCAAGATACAGGGGTCAATTGACCAAGAAGCTAATGAACCTTGAGCTTACCCTGGCTCCTCTTCATTTACCCTGGCTCCTCCTCACTTACTCTGGCTCCTTCCAAGGCCCTGAGAAGGACCCACACAATGTGGTCATATGTTTTTTTTTTTCAAAAGTAAATATTTTAACTAAAGTCTGTCAAGGCAACTGCCTCTTTCTACTATCATAGTTCCCCTTGTTTTGAATGGCTTTAAAGAGCTCATGGACATTTTGGACATCTGGTTAAAGGGAACTTCAACTGGGGACACATTTCATTTTGGTTTAGGGGCTTATATATGTAGATGGTGGTTTCTTTTGAGTACAGCTAAGTTACTACTAGTCATCCCAGTATGAGAATACTGCAGGGAATATTCCTACCACCCAATGTAGAAACTCACCAGCATCCTGACATGAAGGAGATATAAATGAGTCCTACACTATCTAGCAGGATAAATAAGGTTTGAAATGTACAGAGCCATAGACAGGTAAATTATTTCAAACATCAGATATATAAAACTGTCAGCGAAAAATTTGCTTTTCCTAATTGCTGAACCCAAACGGAAAGTCTTTCCTGACAGGATTTGTATTTGATAATGAAGCATATACAGTGATAAGTGCATCATGCATTTTGTACTTTTTAAATGAGAATTGCACAAAATGAAATGACCAAAATTCCTGTAGTTTCAGGGCTAGTTTTAGTTTTAGTATCATGGTGCTGTAAGTAGGGAGAAAATACAGTTTTAATAGTCCATATATGAAAGAGACTTGAAAGAGGATTTTTTTCAAATTTGACAACTATCCTAAAAATGTATGTGGTATTATGGTATTGCCAATAGTAGTTGCACAGATGAAAGAAACCTCTCTAAACTATCAATTACAAAACCACATTTTGATCCATCATGCTAGAGGACATGACTGAATTAGCCATCTCTTCCTGCTGTAGAAAATACTATAAAATTGTTTTACAGGCCGGGCGCGGTGGCTCAAGCCTGTAATCCCAGCACTTTGGGAGGCCGAGACGGGTGGATCACGAGGTCAGGAGATCGAGACCATCCTGGCTAACATGGTGAAACCCCGTCTCTACTAAAAAAAATACAAAAAACTAGCCGGGCAAGGTGGTGGGCGCCTGTAGTCCCAGCTACTCGGGAGGCTGAGGCAGGAGAATGGCGTGAACCTGGGAGGCGGAGCTTGCAGTGAGCTGAGATCCGGCCACTGCACTCCAGCTTGAGCGACAGAGCAAGACTCCATCTCAAAAAAAAAAAAAAAATTGTTTTACAAAACGGTGTTCAAAAAGTATACAGACATGAAATTAGAATGACAGCATCATAAAGTGGCATCAGTTAATAAAAGAATGTTATTTTTTAGAGCACATATGTTTGTGGTATTTGTCAGCTTTACACAATTTATGATTTCTTTTTTTTTTTTTTTTTGAGATGGGATCTCACTCTGTCACCCAGGCTGGAGTGCAGTGGTACAATATTGGCTCACTGCAACCTCCGCCTTCCTGGATCAAGCAATCCTCCTACCTCAGCCTCCTGAGTAGCTGCAACTACAGGCTGTGCCACCACGGCCAGTCAATTTTTTTGTATTTATATATGTTTTTGTAGAGACAACATGTCCCCATGTTGCCCAGGCTGCACAATTTTTGATTTATTGTGATTTTTCTGTTCGCATTCTTTAAAAAATTCACATTCCTACTCAATTTTGTATATTAACTTTGGACTATTGTTCTTAATGATGTTCTCAAGGTAATCTAAGCTACAGTCCTTACAAAGTCTGGATCTGCCTGCCTACATCATGTTTTGTCGCCAATGAGTCACATTCATGCAAACCCACATTTTTTTTCTGTGCTTCTCTGGCATTCAGAGTCCTTATTCTAAGAACATTGCCCTGTACCATGAAACCTTTCAATAATTTTCTTCCTCCCTCGTCCCTTCACTCCACATTTAACCAGCCACCAGTGTCTCCTGCTTCCATAGCCTCTTCCCCTCACAGCAGCATTCCATTCCCATGTGAAGTACTGCTGCTTGTTTTTCTTGTATAGCTCCTGCGGGAGGCTAAATGGCCCCCAAAGATATCTAGGTCCCAATCCCTGGAACTAGTGAATACTACTGTCTTAGTCAGTTCAGGCTGCTATAACAAAGTATCACATATTGCAGGGAGCTAGGGGGCGGGGGCTTTTAAACAAGAGAAATTTATAGAGGCTGGAAGTCTGAGATCAGGGCGCTAGCATAGCCAGGTTCTAGCGAAGGTCCTCTTCCAGGTTGCAAACTGCTGACTTCTCATTTTATCTTCACATGATAGAGAGTCAGAACGCTTTTTCAGGGGCCATTTTAAAAGGGCACAAATCCCACTCCTGAGGGCACCACCCTCATGACCTAATTACCTCCCAAAGGCCCCACTTTCTAATACCATCACACTGGGCGTTAGGGACTCAACATATAAATTTGGGGAGTAATGTCCGCAAGATGGCAGAATAGAAGATCCCAGACCTCACCTGCACACAAAAACAAGAATAAAGTCAACTTTGCATGGATGAGGATAGCTTGGGGAGAATCCCACAGTATATTTAGGGTGTGAATCCTAGAATCCTAAAGTGACACAGAGGAGTTCAGAGACTGTGGATGGATGCATTGAAAGGGTTAGAAAATATTCTGCCCGCATCACTCCATCTTCCAGGCTGGCACAGGGCCAGAAAGAATCCTTTTGTCCATGAGCTCCCCTTATGGGAGGAGAGTGAGAGTAGGGAACCTCAACAATTTTGCCACTGAGGATCCCAACAGCCCTAGCTACAAATGACTCCAGTGATTGGTTTTTATGCAGATTCCAGCTGCTGGCACTGCCTGGAGCCAGAGCCACTGTATCTCCTAGAGCTGGAGCCACCATGTGCTGACCCTCCTTTGACAGAGTCAGAGCTGCCACTCATCCCCAACCCTAACCCTGGTAAGTCCATGTGTGCCTAGGCCTGGGAACCAGGCAGCAGCTGCATAGCACAGGCCTGCACAGCAATCCCAGTGCCTGCTGGTGCCACTGAATATGCACCCATATGTGCATGGGAACAGGTAACCACTTCAGCTGCACACTCACAGCCATGGGACCAGGTGCCCCTGAAACTGTACCCACTGCCCATTAGCCTGGGCTCCTGCATGCTCACTGTTGCCACAGTGCATGCACACCACATCTAATGGACCAGGTATCTGAGTGTATGCCCATGTGTCCAACAGACTCAAGCCCTGGCTGCACTCCTGGAACCAGCAGACCCAGATCAGAAGCCACTGCACATCTTCTTTTTTTTTTTTTTTTTTTTTTTTTTGAGACAGAGTCTCGCTCTGTCG
>NC_045442.1:100361000-100455472 GCF_002776525.5 Piliocolobus tephrosceles
CCCGTCTCAGCCTCCCAAAGTGCTGGGATTACAGGCATGAGCCACCACGTCTGGCCACCACTGCACATCTTACCCAGTTGGTGCCCTTGTGCCTTCCCATAGAAGGAGCTCTTTCTTTACCTAGGCTAGTCCCTCAAGTTTGGAATGGGTGACTGCCTCTTTAAATGCAAAGACAACAACACAAAAGCTATAAGAAACACACACACACACACACACACAAACAGGGAAACATGACACCACCAAAAGAATACAATAACTTTCCAGTAACCAATCCCAAAGAAAGAGAGATCTATGTATTGCCAGACAAAGAATTCAAAATAATTGGTTTAAAGAAGCTCAGATCTCTAAACACAGATCTCTAAATCAGAACTCAAATAAATCAGAAAAGAATGCATCAATAAAGTGAAAATTTCAACAAAAAGATAGAAATAAAAAGAGAGCCAGAAATTGTGATGCTAAAGAATACAATGAAATGAAAAATGGAGAGGTTCACCAGTAGACTCAGTCAAGGAAAAGAAAGAATAAGTGGACTTAAGCACAGATCATTTGAGATTATACAGACAAGGGAGAAAAGAATGAACAAGAATGAACAAATCTTACAGATTTAAGGGACACCACCAAGAGAACCAATATAGTCACTCAATTTTCAGAAGAGGAGAGAGAAAACAAGAGGCACAAAACTTACATAAAGAAATAATGGCTGAAAACTTCCAAAATCTTGAGAGGGAAATCAACATCCAGATTCACAAAACTCAAAAGTTCCCAAATAGCATAAACCAAAAGAAGACCTCATTTTAAGATATACAATTATAAGTATATCATATAATAAAGCACATTATAATCAAATTATCAAAGTCAAAGACAAGGAGAGAATTTTGCAAGCAGCAACGGAAAAGTGGCTTATCGCATGTAAGAGAACCTCAATAAGGCTACCATTAGATTCCTAACCAGAAACTTTTCAAGCCAGGAGAGAGTGGGATGATATAAAGTTAAAGTTCTGAAAGAAAAAATAAAACTGTCAGCCAAGAATTCTACACCTGGCAAAATTATCTTCTGTGAATGAAGGAAAGATAAATTATTCCTGTGATGGTTAATACTGAGTGTCAACTTAATTGGACTGAAGAATACAAAGTATTGATACTGGGTGTGTCTGTGTGGATGTTGCCAAAAGAGATGAACATTTGAGTCAGTGGGCTTGGGAAGACAGATCCACCCTTAATGTGGTAGGCACAATCTAATCAGCTTCCAGTGAATATAAAGCAGGCAGGAAAACGTAAAGAGGTGAGACGGGCCTACCCTCTCAGCTTACATCTTTCTCCCGTGCTGGATGCTATCTGCCCTCGAACATTAGACTCCAAGTTCTTCAGTTTTGGGACTTGGCCTGGCTCTCTTTGCTCATCAGCTTGTAGACAGCCTATTGTGGGACCTTGTGATCGTGTAACTTAATACTTAATAAACTCCCCTTTGTATCTATATGTGTATATATATCCTATTATAAATATCTTTATATATTATATATTTATATTTTGATGCAGATTCCAGCTGCCGGCACTGCCTGGAGCCAGAGCCACTGTATCTCTTGGAGCTGGAGCCACCGTGTGCTGACCCTCCCTTGACAGAGTCAGAGCTGCCACTCATTTGAGCTGCCACTCAAAATATAAATATATTTTTATATTATATATTTATAATATATAATATATCATATTATAAATACATTATATATATATTATATATATATCTTATTAGTTCTGTCCAAGAGAACCCTGACTAATACACTTCCCCAGACAAACAAAAACTGAGGAAGTTCATTATCACTGGACCTGCCTTACAAGAAATACTTAAGGGAGTTCTTTGTTGAAATAAAATTATGCTAAATAGCAGTGTAAAAGCATATGAAAACATAAATCTTATTAATGAAGATAAATATAGAGTCAAATATAGAATAACGTAATACTGTAATAGCAGTGCACAAATTTCCTTTAACCCTAATATAAAAGTTAAAAAATATTTTAAGAATAACCAGAATCAACTGGGAGTGGTGGCTCACGCCTGTAATCCCAGCACTTTAGGAGGCTGAGGTGGGTGGATCATGAGGTCAGGAGATCAAGATCATCCTGGCTAACATGCTGAAACCCCATCTCTACTTAAAAACACACACACACACATGTTAGCTGGTCATGGTGGCACGTGCCTGTAATCCCAGTTACTCGAGAGGCTGAGGCAGGAGAATCGCTTGAACCAGGGAGTCGGAGGTTGCAGTGAGCCGAAATCATGCCACTGCACTCCAGCCTGGTAACAGAGCGAGACGCTGTCTAAAAAAAAAAAAGAATAACCAGTATCACAAAAGTTTGTCAATGGCTATCCAATATAAAAAGAAGTAAACTCTGACTACAAGAAAACAAAATGTGAGAAGAGGGGAATAAAAGTGTAGTTTTTAATGCAACTGAAGTCAAGTTATCAACTTAAAATACGATTATTATAACTATAAGATATTTTATGCAAACCCTACGGTAACCACAAGGAAAAAGTCCATAATAGATATTCAAAAGATAAAAATAAAGGAATCAAAACAAATCATTACCAAAAACTATCAAATACCAAAGAAAGACAGCAAGAAAGAGAGAAACAAAACAATAACAAAACAGATGAAAACTATTAACAAAATGGCAGTGAGTAAGTCCTACCTATTAATAATTACTTTAAATATAAATGGATTAACCTCCCTAATCAAAAGGCTTAGAGTTGCCAAATGCATTTAAAAAAGAAGATCCATCAATTTTCTTCTATAGAAGACTCACTTTAGATTCAAAAACACACATAGGTTGAAAGTGAAGGGAAGGAAAAATTATTCTATGCAAATAGTAACCAAAAGAAAACAGAGCTAGCTATGCTTGCATCAGACAAAATAGACTTTGAGTTAAAAACTCACCAAAGACAAAAAAAAGTCATTGCAAAATGATAAAACGGTCAAGTGATCTAACAATTATGAAAATATATACACCCAATACCAGAGCACCTAAATATATAAAGCAAATATTGATGGATCTGAAGGAAGAAATTGACAGCAGTAAAATAGCGGTAGGAGAATTCACTGTCTCATTTTCAATAACGGACAGACCATCCAGACAGAAAATCAATAAAGAAATAGCTGACTGAATAACACTCTAGACTAAATGGACCTAACAGACATACTTAGAACTTTCTACCCAACAGCAGAAGAATACACATTCTCCTCAAACATATATGGAACATTCTCCAGGATGGATCACAAGTAGGTCCCAAAACAAGTCTTAACACATTTAAGACTGAAATCATTTCAAGTATCTTTAAGACCACAAGGGAATGAAATAGAAATCAATAACAGCGAGAAAGCAGGAAAACCCACAAATATATGGAAGCCAAATGGCATTTCCTTGATAATCATTGAGTCAAGAAATCAAACAAGAATTTTTTAAATACCTCAAAACAAACAGAAATGCAAATGCAACACATCAAAACTTATGAGATGCAGCAACAAGACTACTAAGAGGGAAGTTTATAGCAATAAATGCTTGTTTCCATTACAAAAAGAATGCCTCAAATAACCAAATTTTATAGCTCAAGTAATTAGAAAAGGAAGAACAAACTTTGCCCAAAATTAGCTAGAAATAATAAAGATTAGAGTGGGAATAAATCAAATAGAGAATTAAAAGAAAGAACAGAAAAATCATCAAAGATGAATTGATTTTTTTAAAAAAATAAACAAAATTAGCAAACCCTTAGATAGACAAAATCAGCAGTGAAAGAGAAAACATTACAATGGATGCCTGAGAAATAAAAAGGATCACAAGGGACTTTTATGAGCAATTGCACACCAACTAATTGAATAGGCTAGTAGAAATGGATGCACTGCAAGACATATATAACCTATTAAGACTTAAGAAGAAATAGAAAGCCTGAAGAGACCAATAAGAGATAAGAAAATTAAATCAGTAATCAAAAACCTTCTAACAAAGAAAAGTGCAGGACATGATGGTTTTAATGATTAATTCTATCAAACATTCAAATAATAATTAATATCAATCCTTCTTAAACGCTTCCAAAAAATAGAAAATACTTTCAAATTCATTTTGCGAATCCAGCATTACCCTGACACCAAAGTCACACAAAGACACCTCAAGGAAGAAAAATAAAAACTAAAGGCAAATATCTCCTTAGATATATAAACTAAAGGCAAATATCTCTTTAGATATATAAAAAATATAAAATCTTTAGATATATAAATAAAAAAGCAAGAACACTCAATACCAGCAAACCAGATTACTAGCAAACAAAGTCCAGCAGCACATAAAAAGGATTACACACCATGACTAAGTGGGATTTATCCCTGGGATACAAGGTTGGTTCAACACATACAAATCAATCAACATGATACACTATATTAACAGAATGAAAGATAAAATCACATGATCATCCTAACAGATGCACACAAATCACTTAACAAAGTTCAATATCCATTCACGCTAAAAACTCTCAACAAAATAGGTATAAAATGAACTCACCTCAACACATTAAAAGTCATTTATGAAAAACCCACAGCAAATGTCATAATCATTGAAGAAAATCTGAAAGCATTTCCTGTAAGGTCTGGTACACGAATGTCCACCCTGTGACTTCTATTCAACATAGTACTAAAAGTTCTCACCAGAGTGATTAGACAAGAAAAAGAAATAAAAGGCATCCAAATCAAAAAGAAACAAGTAAAGTTATCTCTGTTTGCAAATGATATGATTATATATGTAGAGAACCCTAAAGACTCTATAGAAAACTGTTAGAACTAATAAATTCAGTAAAGTTGCAGGATACAAAATCAACCTGCAGAAATCAGTAGTGTTTCTTTACACCAGCAACAAATTATCTGAAAAGGAAATCAATAAAAATCTCATTTATAGTAGCATAAAAAGTAATAAAGTATTTAGAAATATATTTAAACAAGGAGGTGAAAGACCTATTACATAGAAAACTATAAGATATTGATGAAAGGAACTGAAGAAGACACAAATGGAAAGATATCCTGTGTTTGTGGACTGGAAGAATTAATATTGTTAAAATGTCCATACAACCCAAAGTTATCCAGAGATTCAACACAATCCCTATCAAAATTCTGGCAGCAATTTTCACAGAAATGGAAAATATCATCATAAAATTTGTATGGAACAATAAGAGATCCTGAAGAGCCAAAGCAGTCTTGAGAAAAAAGAACGACGTTAGAGGCATCATACTTCTCTATTCCAAAGTATATTACAAAGTTATAGAAAATAAAATCAGTATATTGAAGAGTAGCTACACTCCCATGTTCATTGCAGCATTATTCACACTAACCAAGATATGGAAACAATCTGTGTCTGTCAACAGGTGAATGGATAAAGAAATTGATAGATAGATAGGTAATACGTAGATAGATGCATGTGTGTGTGATACACACACACACACACAGGAATATTATTCAGCTTCAGAAAAGAAGGAAACTCTAAATCCTGTCATTTGCAAAAACATGGATCTCTACAGTTTCTAGGGGCTGAGAGCTGGGAGAAATGGAGACGTCAGTCAAAATGTATAAACTTTAAGTTATGTGGGATGAATTAGCTTCTAGAAATCTAATGTATGTCATGGTGACTATAGCTAATAATGCTGCAATGTATACTTGAAATTTGCTAAGACAGTGAATCTTAAGTGTTCTCATTACAAAAATAAGGTTAATTATGTGAGGTAATGGATATGTTAATTACCTTCACTATAGTAATCATTTCCCAATATATATGCATATCAAAATATCAAATTATATCGCAATAAAAGCAGTTATTTAATTTTTTAAAAATATGAACTTTGGGAGGACACAAACATTCAGTGTATTGCAGTTACTTTTTATGGCAAAATAACCCATCCTTTGTGCATTCCTTGGTCCTGACTCCATCCCTTTCTTAAGGAGTCTCTTATAAAGTAGCTGTGTATTTCCTCAATCTCTTATGCAAAAGAACAAAACAAAACAGGAAACACAAAATAAAACTCTTAAAGCCTTCCTAGGGGGGCAGAGGTTGTATTCATTCTCCCACCTTGTTTCTCCCCAGTAGGGGAATGTTGATTATCTATTCTGGAAGCCACTGGAAGAAAAGACTCCTAGTTTCCTAGTCAAGAAAATCTCCAAATATCTATTGAGTAACTACACTCAGGTAACCCTGGGGAGATTTAAAGATGGGTAAGACGTATCTTCTGCCCGTAAGGAGCTTAGAGACTGGGATGAGAGGAGAAGCAATAGGATACTGATTAATATTTGTAGTAAAAGCCAGAACACTCAAAATGCTGTAGCAAAGTAAAAAAAGTAAAAAGTGAAACAGGAGTTAGGAAAGCCTCCATGCAGAGGGTGCCCCTGAAATGGGCCTGGAGGGGTGTATTTCCCTAAGCAGAGAGTGCATTAGTGAAAGCCAAGGCAAGACAGCATGAAAGCCCAGGCTATAAAGAAATAAAAACACTTTGGGGGGCCGAGGCAGGTGGATCATGAGGTCAGGAGATCGAGATCATCCTGGCTAACATGGTGAAACCCCGTCTCTACTAAAAATACAAAAACTTAGCTGGGCGTGGTGGCATGTGCCTGTAGTCCCAGCTACTCCGGAGGCTGAGGCAGGAGAATCTCTTGAACCCGGGAGGTGGAGGTTGCAGTGAGCTGAGATCGCGCCACTGCACCCCAGCCTGGTGACAGAGCGAGACTCTGTCTCAAATAAAAAAGGGGGAAAAAAAAAAGAAATAAAACCAGAAAGGAAAATCAGAACCATAGTTTAGAGCAGAGGCCAGCAAATGTTTTCTGTAAAAGGCCAAATAGTATTTTAGGCTTTGAAAGCCATGTAGTCTCTGTCACAATGACTCAACTCAGCTATTATAGCACAAATGCAGCCATAAGCAATACATAAACAAATGGATGTGGCTATGTTCCAATAAAACTTTATTTATAAAAACAGACAGTGGGCCAGAATGCACAAATAAACTATAGACCATGAGAAACCACTGGAGATTTGTGAGCAGGAGGATGATATTATAACATTGCCAATGCTATATATTTGGAAAACTAATCTGACCACCAGGAAATGCTATAATAGAATTGGAGGAAGTGGAGTTCCGTGTAGAAACAACAGCTGGGAGGCTGTTACAATGGTTGGATAAGAGGCCTGAATTACAGTATCGAGGGCAGAAATGAGAAGGCCAAATGTGTAGGATATGGCAACTTGTTGGACCCAGAGAGAAATGGAGGGAGCAGAATTAAAGATCACTGCCAATTTGGAGCCTGGGAGATGAGGAAAAATTTGTGAGCAATGTAGTAAGGGAGATCTGCAGGGGCTGGATGTGCCACCGGATTCTCTTTGTACTCTGGATGCTCAGCAAATAAAGTCAAGGAAGCCAGCCAGACAGAGTGGTCGGGCAGCTCATGTCAGGTCTCTGAGTCTCTTTTGTGCAAAGGCGTCACCGCACATGTCCGGAGGCCATGTGGGACACGGGGCCGACGCCGGGCTCCAGTGTAACCCCCACGGCTTCCCAGCAGACAGCACCTGACACTCTCTAAGTCTGGCCAAGCCTGGGCTCCAAGCAAGCGAGGACGAGGATCACTGAGCCGCTAGACATCTAGGAGGCCAGCCAAAGCAGAACAAAACCAGCCCCGCCAGAAGGAGGCTGAGGCTGTGCCAAGTGACCATGGAAGCTGCGTGTGTGGGCCAAATTGCTTTCTAATTACATTGCTCTCCAGACAAGACAAAACTGTGTCTCTTGAAAAGCATGTATGTGCTGTCAGAGTGAGTCTAGAGAGGTCAGGCTACGTGGACATCCAGAGCAAGGAGTCATGTTTCAGAATTCATTGACATCTCCTCTGCTGGGAAGGAAGAACTTGGAGAGGAGGCAGGGAGGAGACTGTGACTCAGTGGGACATTAGGGACACCTTCTAAAGAATCGAACACATTTAAATGGAGTAGGTGATTCTGCAAGAAAATGTGCCATTTCATCATGAAGATCTCATCATTTCTCTCTGAAACGTAATGTAATACCCTCCTGGAAAAAATAATATAAAGATTGTTTTTTTGCCTGTGTCCTATAGCAAACATTCTCCCCGCTGCTCTGCATGCTGAGACAATTTGGTAGAAAAAGAGTTGCCTTAGAATTTACCACATTTATGTTTGACAAAGAGGCAGTTTACTCACTAGTTGCACATTTGCTTGCTGAGATGCAAATGGTCAGGTTTGGCAGATATTGAAAATACTATTTTGATATTTTATGCACTTTCTTGGGACTCTATTTCAGAGGCAGAGCAGTAAGGGAAATATTCCTGACTTCCCATTATAAATATAATGCTACCATTTGGGTGTATTTATTTCCCAGGCAATCAATCAGGAAATGTTAGGAAACATATTCAGAGTTGTTTCAAACATGATTCCAGTTAAGTGAGTAATCTTTCCATTTTCTTTTCATATGTTAGATGATTTTTTAAAAAGATGAAATAGTAAAAGAATTAGTAAAATATGGAATCTTGAACTCAGATTATAAATATGACAGTCTATTTTTAAGAAGAAATGACTTTAATTACGCTGAAATAAATGCTGGTAGTAAAACCAAATACTTCTTACTATATTTATACACACAATATTTAAAATACAATTGGTGATTCTAGGACTTGCTGGCAACTCTTCTGATTTTGTCAAGATAAAGGCTGAACTAGCTGGTATCCAGTCTCTTCAAACAGGTCCCAGGTGGTCGAGACCAAGAAGAGACATGCACTGCATAACAACATTCCAGTTAATGACAGACACATGAAGGATATTGATCCCATAAAATTATAATATCATTTTTTTTGAGACAAGAGTTTCACTCTTGTTGCCCAGGCTGGAGTGCAGTGGCATGATCCCGGCTCACTGCAACCCTCGCCTCCCGGGTTCAAGCGATTCTCCTGCCTCAGCCTCCCTAGTAGCTGCGATTACATTGCCCGCCACCATGCCTGGCTAATTTTTTGTATTTTTAGTAGAGATGGGGTTTCACCATGTTGGTCAGGCTTGTCTTGAACTCCTGGCCTCAAGAAATCCACCTGTCTTGGCCTCCCAAAGTGCTGAGATTACAGGCGTGAGCCACCGCACCTGACCTATAATACCATATTTTTACTGTATCTTTTTTTTTTTTTTTTTTTTGAGATAGGGTCTCACTCTATTGCCCAGGCTGGAGCACAGAGGTGTGATCATGACTCACTGCAGCCTCAAACTCCTGGGCTCAAGGGATTCTCCCGTTGTAGCCTCCTCAGTAACTGGGATTACAGGCACGGGCCATTACTCCCAGCTAATTTTTGTATTTTTTGTAGAGACTGCTTTTCTCCATGTCGTCCAGGCTGATCTCAAACTCCTGGGCTCAAGCAATCTGCCTGCCTCAGCCTCCCAAAGTGCTGGGATTACAGGTGTGAGCCACCACACCTGGTCCTACTGTACCTTTTCTATGTTTAGTTATTCAAATGCTTATCATTGCATTCCAATTGCCTGCAGTATCCAGGACAGTGATACACTGTATAAGTCTGGTTACCCATACAACGGGTATGGGTGCCATCACCTGGCAGGTGGCAGTCCAATGACCACAACCAATGGGGACTTAACCAATGGGGACTTAAAGGGATTTTATTACTGGCAACAAATGAGGAGGACACAGGGGATAATTCCCAAAGGAGTGCCTCCTCCAATCAAAGGTGAAAACAGGTCTTTTATTGGGCTGGTGAGCTGAGTTACTGTATGTTGAGATGGAGCAAGATATTAATAGCCCATGTGCAGTCATTGATCATGCTTCTACATATGTCGCATGTATACAAAATGACAAATAAGTTCCTCTCTGGGCAGGGATTTTAGTATGGTAATGAGGGGAAGTTCAAATTTCATCTCCAACTCAGGCACCTCTGGATCCAATGGGTTTTTGCTTTTCCAGGGCTGAACTTCTTCCTAGAACTTCTGGAAACAACAAGAACTCAAGGTGCAACAGGTACTAGTGGGTACTTTTTCACAGTCCATACCCAAAAACCTAGGGACCCTGGGTTAAGTTTGCAGCCTGGGAACAATACTATACCATGTAGCCTAGGTGTGTAGGAAGTTCTATCATGTAGGTTTGCGTAAATGCACTCTGGTATGTTTGCACAATGATGAAATCACCTAACAGCATATTAAGTGACTGGTAACTGTACATCCCCAGCCATTTCAATGGTTTAGATACATTTATATACAACACCATGTGCTCACTGTACTTTTGACCAAAATGTTCAAGAAGATTTTATGAGAAAACTTAGATGTGAGTCTTTTCTACGTCCTTCCCTTCAGTGCCATCAAGAAGAGTAGACTGGGGTAAGAGCTTGCCTGGCTAAGTCAAGCAAAGAAAGTAGTAAAGAAGAGAAGGAAAGGGGAAGTCAGGTTGTCTTCTTGCAGAGCTCTTTCTGATAAGAAATTCCTCTTTCTGGACTGTCCAGTTAAATGTTAGTTTGGCCTTTGGAGGATCTGATGGAAAGGGTGGTTGGGTCAAGAGTAGACTCCACTTCAATATCAGTGCTCCTTGAATGGAGACTGTGGTGGTTTAGGTACGGTTTGTTGTCTTCACCAAGTCTCATGTTGAAATTTTATCCCCAGTGTTGGGGGTGAGGCTGGTGTGGGGCATTTGGGCCATGGGGGTGAATCCCTCATGAATGGCTTGGTGCCATTCTTGCAGGAGTGAGTGAATTCTTATTCTTAGTTGCTATGAGAAGTGGTTGTTTAAAAGAGCCTGGCATCTCCTTCCCTCTCTGTCTTCCTGTCTCGTGCCATAGGATCACTACACACCAGGTCCCTTTCACCTCCCCTTCACCCTCCACCATGAGTGGAAGCAGCCTGAGGCCCTCCTCAGATACAGATGCCGGCGCCATGCTTTCTGTACAGCCAGAGAACTGTAAGTGAAATAAACCTCTTTTCTTTACAAATTGCCCAGCCTTGGGTATTCCTTTATAGCAACACAAATGAACTAAGACAGAGACCCGGGTGGGCCCATGGATTCCTGCCCATGAAGGTGCGTCATTGGCGAAGGCTTGAAAACCACAGGGCCGAGTCACTGTGCCTATAACCAGGTGAGAACTGGGCCTCACGACGAGGTCAGCTCCTCCCAGTTCTGCTGGGAGTGAGTCAGTGCAATTCAGGGCAAACGGAACACCCAGCTCTGGGTGCTGCTAGCCTTGGTGCCCAAGGAAGCCTGAGAGGCTAAGCCTCTGTTAGTATGGCCTGAGAGCAGCAAGGCAGCCTCTCTCCTTCCAAGATGCCTGGCCCACAGGCAAACTCAGCTGACAGGGGAATCATCAACTGAGAGACTCAGCACTTTGTGGAGTGGGTGAAATTGTCCTCCTTTTCTCTGTATACTCCTTTTAGTGCACTTCCAGGCAGCCTCTTCCACGTTGGGGACCACAGGACCTCCTGCTTCAAACGTCAATACCAACTGCCTAAAAAGCTTAGCTTCAGGCAAGAATCTGTATGATTCATTGAAATCTTGGTGGGAAATTTTCATTGAGCATCTTCTCCCATCACATTGGCATAGAGTCTTTATATCAGATGGTAGAATTAAAGACTGAGTTTCCCATTTAAGGATTTCAGGCAGCAAACTGGCGAAGGAGCACATATGAGGAACATCTCCTCGTGCAGATGGCAACCCAAGTTTGGCCCTGCTATATCCACACCCTGGGCACACATCATTGGCAATATTTGGAGACACAAAATAAAAATACGCTGATGCTTGGAAAAGATATTTGTATGTGAAAAGCTAGTTCATCAGTGCTAATTTGGGTGAATTACGTGGTTGGAACTACAGTACACAGCCTTCAGAATTAGAAGGGAAATGGAGATCATTCCAAAATCTCCCTATACAGAGATGAGGTATCAATCTCATTGTGGATCATAGACACTTCTAAATAAACCCTGCATGATTTCCTTCTCCAGCCAGTTCTGTGTTGGCCTACTTTCCCTAGCCCCAGTTGACCCAGCTCTGGTGGCTGTAGCCTGAGAAAGGAAGTGACCTGCTGTGATGAGAGGTTTTCCCTGGTGACATCTATCCAGCTGGACACAGTTGGGGCTTGTCTGGGGCCCACACATGCAGGATGTCAGAATGTGCCAAGATCAGCAAAGATAAAATCTTGGCACAGAGTTCCTCCATCCTGAGGGGCAAGGAGACAGGACCCATTGACAGGTCTGAGCCCAGAGCTTGCTTCTAACATCCTTGTTCAATGGAACTAAACTGCATTTGAAGAGTGGCCTGCTTGGAGAGACAGGGAGAGACAAGTCAAGGTCATAGCTGAAGAGCATGGCATACTTTTGCAAATCAGACTGAAGCAGGTCTATCAGCTGTCCTGGAAAGTCAAGGCATCCTATAGATAAGCCCCAAGTGGTTTGGATTCAGGAGAATCACTCCTGCAGGAAAGCTCCACTGTGATCTGCAAGTGATAGCTTTTATCTGTTCAGCCCACACACTCCCAGACATTATCTTTTTCTCTTCTAATTGGTCTTAATGGCAAGCCTAGGGACACAATGAAATTAGAAAAAGCAATTCTGAGGGGAAGGAAGAAAACTGACTGTACACTGACATTTGATAAAATATCTGCCCTAATTGAATACGGAACTCTAGATCTGGTACTGCCTGATCTTCTCACAATTGCTATGCAGCTGTGTGGAGTAAAATCCCATCTGATAATCTGATACCCATGTGAGCTCCCTGGGCTCTCCAGGAACTGACAGTAAAGACGGAATCTAGTAACCTCCAAGAGGTGGCTTTCCACTTGGTATCTCAAACTGTCTTCTTATTGGTTGACATACTACCTGTGGGGTACAATGTTCGCTATTCAGGTGGGATAGAACACTAAAAGTCCAGACTTTATTATTTCATTACACAATATATGAATGTAAGACATCTGCACTTGTGCTCTCTCTCTATATATATATATATTTATTTATTTATTTATTTTTAGGTCGGGCACAGTGGCTCACTCCTGTAATCCCAGCACTTTGGGAGGCCAAGGTGGGCGGATCACCTGAGGTCGGGAGTTCGAGACTAGCCTAACCAACATGGAGAAATCCCGTCTCTACTAAAAATACAAAATTAGCCGGTAGTGGTGGTGTATGCTTGTAGTCCCAGCTACTCGGGAGACTGAGGCAGGAGAACTGCTTGAACCCAGCAGGCGAAAGTTGTGGTGAGCTGAGATCATGCCATTGCACTCCAACCTAGGCAACAGGAACGAAACTCCATCTGAAACAAACAAACAAAAACACACACACACACACACAAATATATAAATATATATATATAGTTGAAAAAAAACTATCTTCTTAGCATCAATGAATACAGGTTCTTCTTACCTCTGAAAGGAGAAATATTAGATTGGGGTGGAAAAGTGTGAAAAGATTCCTGCTCATTTAGACAACCAGGCTGTGCTTTCTGATGTTTATTATTACAGAGAGCAGGATAATGGCCTTCTCTGGGTAGGGGACAGCTCTGGGATGCCCAGGTGTGATTGCTGACACTTCTCAACCAGTTCCATTGTCAGAGGAACCCACCACTGACTTCTTCTACAAGCTGACTGGCCTGCTTTTCACTTTCTTGTTCTCAGTCTCCACAGTGGTGGCCTGGACCATTTATGGTGAATTAGCCTCTCTGTGTGTGCTTCTAAAAAAAAACAAAGCAAAACAAAAAAAACCACTTTGCCTTTAGTTAGTGCTGTGCTGTACAAACCAAGGATGGGGAAAGTTGGAGGAGTTGAAGATTATACCTTAACTTTCACAACAGATGTTTTTGCATTTATTTTTTCCCCAGGAGGATAGTAAATGCAAATTGTTCATTTGAGCAATTTCTATCCCTTTTGGATGGTCCCTATGTTCTTGCTGTGAAATGTGCTCAGCTCCTCAACCAAATTGCATGGGATCATTCCGAAGGGAGCAAACCTAGTTTGCATACTTCAAATTAGAAGATCGCGTTAAAGTATGCAGGAATCAGAGACTCAACCCACCCCACTAACAACCTACTTGGGACCTTAGGGAAGAAGCTGCATGAGGCTTAGCAGTTCTGACATCTGAAAGGTGGAAGGAGATCTAATGGCACTTATTTAAAAATGTATAAATCATTATGAAATGATTTGAAATTTTAAGTCCAGCATCTTTCTAAGGCAGGTATACTACAGATCAAAATGTAACTGCCTCCACCTCCACACAGGCCTGCTAGGGCCAACTCCTGGTGTTAAAAAAAGGGGCAGGAACCCTAATTGGGTTTTCCAAAGGACCTTGTGCAGCTGAGCGGTGGGTGCTCACTTTCTCAGCAAGTTCAGTTGCCCTGGAACTCCTAGGCAAGCAAAAAACTCTAGAAACGGAAACCGTGAAACCTACAGAGTTCCCAGAGGAAACTGGACCACCCAGAACCTGTCTAAAACCGGTGATAACTGACCAAATTACAAGTCAGGAAAACGGTCTTTGGTGAGTGAGCATTTCTGAGGTCTTGGAATGCTTTCACGTGACTGAGAACAGTTGGATTTCAGTTTTTGGTTTTGCATCTGGATTGGGGAAAAAGAAAAAGTAGTACAAAATTTTTGCCTTAGGAGGAGAGAACAGAAGAAGGGTGACCATCCTGACAGCTCGCAGGACGGCTGAGAAAGACATGGCCAGGGCCCTGCCCCTGATCCTCTGCGTCATGGTTCTCCAGTAGCTCCTACTCTTCACAACCAGTGTGACTGGACAGCACATCACAAACGTATGCCACTGGGCCCGCCCTCCCGAAGTGCAATGACACAGACTTAGTAACAGGGATTTTTCAATTTAGCTGGTAAAGTTTCATGTTTTTCTCAAGTGGATAAAAAATCCTGACTTCCTCTGTTTCTAATTAAAGACATATCGGCAGAGGATGGCCAGCTCCTTCCTTTGACCTCTGTGTGAAAGAGTGTGGCCCAATGGCATCTCAATTTGCCTGTCACCGGTTTGCTGAGCATGTTTTTTGTTTGTTTGTTTTGATTTGTTTTGTTTTGTTTTTGAGATGGAGTCTTACTCTGTTGCCCAGGCTTGCCCAGGCTGAAGTGCAATGGCACAATCTCGGCTCACTGCAACATCCACCTCCCGGGTTCAAGCGATTCTCATGCCTCAGCCTCCCAAGTAGCTGGGATTACAGGCAGCTGCCACCACACCCGGCTAATTTTCATATTTTTAGTACAGACGGGGTTTTGCCATGTTGGCCAGGCTGGTCTCGAACTCCTGATCTCTGGTGATCCGCCCACCTCGGGCTCCCAAAGTGCTGGGATTACCACATCCAGCCTGTTGGGCACTTTTAAACAGGCCACCTAATCTCTCTGCTGCCTGAGTAGAATATGCACCTCATTGATTGGTGTCTTATGCTGTTTCACTGTTTGGTGATATCAAGTGGTCATAAAAATGCTTTAGAAGCAAGGTCCTGGGTTGTCAAAATGCCCATCCATTACCATAAGCAAATTTATTCCATAACACTTCACATCTTTAGAACTAAATCGAATAAATGCAAGAAGTTTCTGAAATAAAAGGGAGAAGCTTCAAGTAATAGCTTGGTCCAAATAGAGAGTTAAGTTCCCTCTGGGAGTGGAGTTTTTTTCTACTTGGGAGGCTTTAGCTCTATGAGTGTGGAAGTGTTAGAACTCGTGACATGTTTCTATGCTCCCAAAAGGCAAACTCTCAGTTTATTTTATGGCCCACACCTTGGGGCTTTTCCCAAAAAATATGTATCCAAAGAAGTCATCGTTTTTGTACAGTAGTTCCGATTAATGCCAGATCAATCTTTCCAAATGAATTAAGGTGTTTAAGTAACATTAGACGTTTTCAGGTCTATTGGTTGTAAATGATGATGACAGTAGGAGGGGGAGTTAGCATTCATTGAGCACTTACTCTGTGCCAGGCACTGTGCCAAGTGCTAGTGTGTGGGCTCATTCAATTCATAGGAACCCACGGGGCAGGGAATTCAGTCCTCCCGTGTTATTTTATTTTTAAAATTTTTTACATTATTTGCACACATTTGTGGGGTACACGTGAAATTTTGTTACGTGTATATAATGTGGAGTGATCAAGACAGGGTGTTTAGGGTATCCATCGCCCAGGTATAATATACTTTTGTTAAACTATAGCCACCCTACTCTACTGCTCTCAAACGCTGGATTTACTCCTATCTAACTGTAGGCTTGTAGCCTTTGACCCACGTCTCTTCATCCTCTCCCTGACTCTGCCAGTCACCCCACCTGGTCTTTGTTCTCCGTCTTTTCATTCTCTACCTCCATGCAATCAGATTTTTTAGCTCCTACGTTGTCAGTGAGAACATGTGGTATTAATCCTTTTGTGCCTGACTTATTTCACTTAAGATAATGACCTTCAGTTCCAGTCATGTTGCTGCAAATGTCAGGGTTTCATTCCTTTTTATGGCTGAATAATATTCTATTATATATATATGCAGCCATTTTCTTTATCCATTTGTCCAATGGTAGGCTCTTAGGTTGATTTGACGTCTCTGCAGTTTTGAATAGTGCTGCAATAAACAAGAGAGTGCACGTATTTATTTGATATATCAATTTCTTTTCCTTTGGGTAGGTACCCAGTAGTGGGATTGTTGAATTGAATGGAAGTCATATTTTTAGAGTTTTCAGAAATCTCCATTCAATTCTCCCATTTTAGAGAAGAAGAGATTGAGTTACAAAGAGGTTAAACAATTTTCCCAAAGCCACTAGAATATGAACTGGGCAGTGTGTGACTTCAGGCTTGTCTTTTTTTTTTTTTTTTTTTTTTTTTTTTTTTGAGAGATGAGGTCTCACTATGATGCCCAGGCTGGTCTTGAACTCCTGAACTCAAGTGATCCTTCCGCCTTGACCTCTCAAAGTACTGAGATTACAAGCATGAGCCACTATACCCGGCTTTTTTGTTTTGTTTTGTTTTGTGTTTGTTTCTTTGAAACAGGATCTCACTCTATCACCCAAGCTGGAACACAATGTTGTCATCACTGCTCACTGCAGCATCTACCTCCTGGGCTCCAACAATCCTCCCGCCTCAGCCCCACAAGTAATGGGACTACAGGCATGTGCCACCACGCCCAGCTAGTTTTCTACTTTTTGTAGAGGCAGGGTCTCACTCTGTTGCCCAGGCGGGTCTCGAACTCTTAGGCTCACACAATTCTTCTACCTCAGCCTCCCAAAGTTGTTGTGATTACAGACCTCAGTCACTGTGCCTGGTCTCTGGCGAGTCCTAACCATGTGCCGTCCTGCCTCTGGGCTTCCTACACTAGTCTAATGGAGGAGCCCTGCTCGGGTGAGAATGCCATTTCCCCGGCCATTCATGAGGTGGAATCCAGTAGTCACTCAGGAAATACTAATTCCCTGTCCCTTCCTTTTCCATCAATCCTATCTTACAGTCATACAGGAGAACTTAAAGAAAGACTCTTCTTAGGGTTAGGAAAGAGAACAACCTATTTGAGAGGATCTTTCCCTTTAGTTGCATGAAGACTTAAAAGGGTAGAGCATATCAGTATCTCTACAATGTATGAGTCCCCGAATGCTGATGATGGTTGCATTATGTATTTCAGTAACGATCCTTGTCAGACTCTAAAACACTGGTCATCCCCCTCAGTGTGACTCACCAGATACACGCTCAAAGCTTCTCACATGTAATATCCTGGGAAAAGCTCATCCACCCTGCTAATGGAAGCCCTCTGAAGCTGCCCTTGGGGATCCAGGGGTGACTATGTTGTTTCATCTTCCCGGGAGTGGCTTTTTGGTGTATGTTTTTTATTTGTTCTGGAAAGAGGTCAGAAGCAAAGAGGAAGTGTCTTTTCCATCCTAGAACACACCAAATCGGGATTGAAACCTATGATAATTCCAGCCACCTGGACCCAAGTCCCCTGCAACAAAACTGTCTCACCCCCCAGTGAACCCACTAAACAGATGGAAGGGCAGAGGAAAGACATACTGACACAGGACGGTTAGAAAAGGGACTCGTACATTAGTTGCACATTAGGTTATTTGCTAGTTACCACTGATGAGTTGCTGCCCTGGATTTTGTCTGATCTTTCATGGACATAAACCTGGGGCTCTTGTGGCTTTGTCAGAGTAAATACCGTGTTTTTTGCAGTCTGGAGGATGGTTGTATATACTCAGAAGACCCTGGAAACCCTAAGTCCAGAGTGACTGGCCACCCCAGATGAGATTATTCCTGATCCCAGATTTCACTGAAGGAAACCAAAGCCAATAGGCTGTTTGGGGGTTCTGCACGCACGCGTGTGTGTGTGTGTGTGTGTGTGTGTGTGTGTGTGTATGCGCATGTGCGCCTAACTGGCTGTTCAAAAAGTCCTTCGGAGGATTTCTGCTTTGAGCCTCCAACCCTGCAGGCAGCACACAGCCCCTCCACCACATCCTGCCTCTCCACTTCCTCCCCTCCTTTCCCAACTCGGAAAGCCAAGAGGGGAAGTCTCTCACGACCCTGTGGCTTGGCGGGGAAGAGGCCTGAACTTGATACAGCTGGCTGTTCTGGGGCCTGGTAAGAGCATTTCTCCCTGAGTCTGGGCTTCTTCGCTTACCTATTTTTAGACGTGTTCTGCAGACTTTCCTGAGGGCTCAGATAGGAGTCTCCGGCGAGGCTAGTCCACACCAGGCATGAGACTCATGCACTGCAAGGTCTGCTGCATACCTGAGCAGGGATCCAGGGAGCAGTTACATGTTGTTTGATTGAAAGTCAAAAGGAAGAGAAATAAGCAGACTTTGGCAACTCCCTCGCAACCCCCCAAGAACAAAGTTTGGAGTTTTCACTTCCACCTTAACAGCAAGTCAGGAAAGGTGGCTGAGGGAGTGTGAGCTGGGAATCTGGGCACATTGAAGAGGCAGCATGGCAGGAATGTCACATGCAGTAACTAGGACCTCTAACAGCTGATCACAGAGCACTCAGGCAGGCCTGGGCGGGGAGCTGTCTCTCCAGTCCTGCTTCTTGCCAGTTAGTCCCCATGAGGCATGAGGCAGGCACTCCGTCCTTGATCTCCCTGACCTCCCCACTCACCCAACTCAGGGCTTTGCACCTGTCGCTTACTTGCTCTGTGTCCTTCAAGACCTAGGTAAAATGTCACCATACCCTTTATCACCTCAAAATGACAAATGCCTGGCTGTTACTGTCGCCAGACTGAGAGAAGGTGAGGGACAGGGACCATGTCTTATTCATCCGTATACTGCAGGTATGCCAGAGAGTAAATGTGCTAGACGGGTGCAGGGACATGACAGGAATGTGTGGGAGACCAGGCTGGAGGCACAGTTTGGGGCCAGCTTGTAAAGTGTCACAGGAAATCCCACATAACAAGTGTTCGGTGAAAGCTGAATGAATGAATGATCAAATGACATGCAACAAAAAGATGTTATCATTTAAGGCCAAGAATCAGCAAACAGCCACTAGAAAAAATAAAACTAGCCAATTCATGATCCTGATTTTGTTTTCTACTTACAAAGCATGTTAGTTTCAGTAAGAGTTTATGAATTCACTCTGTTTATCCACTCAAGAGACTGATGGTACCTAAACCTGGGTTGGTTGGGCCAAATGCTATACATGTAAAATGATCGTATTAGTAAACTGCTGAAAATACCTTCTCTGACTTGTCACCGATCTGGGCCATGTGCAGGCAGAATATCATATCTGAAATCATAGACTTGACAACAGACATTTTTAAAAAAGAACCAGAATTCATAAGCTGATGATGGCCTTTTCATGAGGCAAACCAGGGCCAGTCAACAAACACATGAAAAAAAGCTCATCATCACTGATCATTAGAGAAATGCAAATCAAAACCACAATGAGATACCATCTCACTCCAGTCAGAAAGGCAATTGTTTTGGAGAAACCAGAATGTTTTTACACTGCTGGTGGGAATGTAAATTAGTTCAACCATTGTGGAAGACAGTATAGCAATTCCTCAAGGATCTAGAACCAGAAATACCATTTGGCCCAGCAATCCCATTACTGGGTATACACCCAAAGGAATATAAATCATTCTACTATAAAGACATGCACACGTATGTTTATTGCAGCACTATTCACAATAGCAAAGACATGGAACCAACCCAAATGTTCATCAATGATAAACTGGATAAAGAAAATGTGGTACATGTACACCATGGAATACTATGCAGCCATAAAAAATGAGGTCATATTCTTTGGAGGGACATGGATGAATCTGGAAGCCATCATTCTCAGCAAACTAACACAGGAACAGAAAACGAAACACCGCATGTTCTCACTCATAAGTGGAAGTTGAACAATGAGAACACATGGACACAGGGAGGGGAACATCACACAAACAGGGTCTGTTGGGGAGTGGGGGGCGAGGGGAGGGAACTTAGAGGACAGGTCAATAGGTGCAGCAAACCACGATAGCACACGTATACCTATGTAACAAACCTGCACATTCTGCACATGTATCCTGGAAATTAAAATTTTTTTTAAAAAAAGGGAAAAAAATGGTCTTTTGGCACTGCTCCTGGGGATGCTTCCAGGGGTCACCAGAGCTTCCTCCTGTGCACTCCAGGGCAGGGCTGAGTCGAATGAATCGGGACAGGGACTTGGAGGAGGATGGCAGTGACGGTGCAGCTCTCATGGAGAGCAAGCTGGAGAGGCAGCTGCAGGCAGGGCTGTGTCCTTTCTGAGATGGGCTTTCTTCTCAGGCCTTTCACTGTCCTGTCACGCCTCCTCCCACCCCCAGTGGACCCTTGATGCAAAGAAGCCCCTACTCTCCCCACTGTCTAATTTGGCTCTCCTTTGTCACCAGAGAAGGTACTTTCTCTTTGTCTGGGACACTGTGCTGAGTTCTCCTGCTCTGTCCAGCCCCTTTGGGTAGCTGAGCCCTCCCATCCATCCCCTCCTTTGGGATTCACCACTTTCCTAAATGCTACTTTTCTGACTGCTTTGTCAGCTCCCCACACCAGGGCCCACAGAAAAGTAACCGCTCAGCCCAATGTCTGACATCTATGACCTGCTCTCACTTGGCTCAGAAGGAGAACAAGACAGGCATGAGGTGTCACTGCGGAGACAACATCAGAAGGTGGGGTTTTAGAGGCCAAAGTAAAGGTCATGAGTTGAGTTCAGAGGCCAGGCGATCAGGTAAGTTGAGCATAGGGGGGCCAAAACAGCCCAGGATGAAGAATAGCAAAGATGCTCCTGGCTAGAGTTGGCGTGGGAACTGTACTAGTCTGTTTGCATTGCTATAAAGGAATACTGAAGCTGGGTAGGTTTACAAGGAAAAGAAGTTTATTTGGCTTGCAGTTTGCGGGCTGCACAGGAAGCATGGCGCCAGCATCTGTTCTGGTGAGGGCTTCGTGGAGCAGCCAATCCTGGCAGAAGAGGAAGGGGAGCTGGTGTGTCACATGGTGAGAGAGAGAGCAAGAGAGAGAGAGGAGGGAGCTGCCAGGCCCTTTGTAACAATCAGATCTCACAGAAACTAACAAAGCAAGAACTCACTCATTACCGCAAGGGCAGTACCAAGACATTCATAAGGGATCTGTTCCCATGACCCAAACCCCTCCCACCAGGCCCCACCTCCAACACTGGGGATCATATTTCAACATGAGATTTGGAGGGCGCAAAGATCAAAACTGTATCAGAATAGGTGACCAGAGCGGGCCGGACCCTAGGACTGGGCCCAATCTCTCACAGAGGGTAGGTTCTCAAGACCAGGAGCCCAGGTTTACCACCAGACCAACTCAGGCACCGTCAGCCTTCTGACTATCCAGCTTGGTTCAAAGAAGCTCATGGCTGTACATCTCCAGCAAGCAGCTGAGTTCTGCAGAGTTCTGGGAAGACGACTAGACCTGTGGTTCATAACCCAAGGATGTAATTCTGATTATAGTTTTTTCAAAATCCACATGCCAGGACTTCCCTCTGGACCTATCAAATCAGAATCTCAAATGATGAGTGTGGGGTGGGATGCGCAGGCATATATGACTTTATTATTATTATTGCTATTATTAGGAGATAGGGTCTCACTTTGTCACCTAGGCTGGAGTGTAGTGGTATGATCCCAGCTCACTGCAGCCTCAACCTCTTCAGTTCAAGTTATCCTCCTGCCTCAACCTCCTGAGTAGCTGGGACTACAGGTACATGCCACCATGCCTAGATAACTTTAAAATAAAATGTTTTGTAGAGACAGGGTCTTGCTATGTTGCCTATGCTGGTTTCAAACTCCTGGCCTCAGGTGACCCTCGTGCCTTGGCCTCTAAAGTATTGGGATTACAGATGTGAGCCACCGTGCCTGACTCACTAATGACTTTAGAATGCTGTCCAGGCGATTCAGATACAGCAGCCCACCACATCCCATCTCAAGATGGGCACCATCTTGGTTGTGTGATTTTGAGGCTAGAGACCAAGTTTTTTAACTTGCACTTAGCATAGTTCCTCATGCATGATAGGCCTAAAATGAATGAATGAATGAATGAACAGACACTTCTGGAGACTAAAAGAATGTGGACTATGTCAACAAATACAGGAAAAAAAAACAGACTTTCCAGTTGTAAGCAAGTCTCCCAGTCACCCATTCACAGCATCAACAAATACAACAACACTAATGCACATTTTATCTACTCGTGTGGCTCGGCAATATGTGGTATTACGGAACGAAAGAAGGATTTGTATTAGCATCATGGACGAGAGTGTAAAATACAAGAAGGCACTCCACCCACTCACAATTAATTATATAATCTGAGGCTTAAGTCTGGCTTTGGAAATAATGGGAACCATAATTACATGTCCGAAGCCCAAAATGGAATCCCACAAGTGTTTGACAAGTAGAACATAAGGATGATGGAGTGGTTTACCCATAAGCTTGACCACAGGGCAACCCTGATGAGTCAGGATTTTAGGCCGTGGTAGGATTTTTCATTATCCTCCATTCTTCTGCAGTGAGTACATTGAGCTCAGTGCCACTTGATGGATGTGAATTGGTTTGTGAATTCAGGCTGGCCTGCTGTCTTCGTGCATCTGACCCGTATACAGAATGGCCATGCAAATTAGCATGGGGCTCGGGCCAGACAAAATTAATCCAGATCTAAAAGCAATAAAGTAAAAGGTGTCAAAGGGTAAAAGAAGAGGAAACTATGACTGGGAACAGTGACGCTTTATTTTTCAGGTTTCTCTGACTCATGTGATTTTTTTTTTCTTTTGTCAAGAGAAAACTCACAAATTTAGGAAAAGTTGATCGGAATGTTTCCAAATATTTATGGGATGAGAAAAAACTGTTCATATTGAAAGCTGGATTAAGAGATTCAGATTTGGGCCATCCCTGATATCACATCTAAAGTGGGCCACCGTGCCAGCCCCTCGGTCTTGATCTCAGCACCCTGTTTCACCTGGACACAGTGGCCATAGTGGGTCATTTCATTCATTAGTTTTGATGGCATTTGTCTCTCTCATTGGACTGTAAGTTCCTCGAGGCTAAGAATCATGCCTGGGCTGGGCACAGTGGCTCACACCTGTATTCCCAGCACTTCAGGAGGCAGATTGCCTGAGCCTAGGAGTTCAAGACCAGTCTGGACAGCATGGCTAAACCCCATCTCTACAAAAAATACAAAATGTACCCAGGAGTGGTGGTGAAGGCCTGTAGTCACAGCTACTTGGGAGGTTGAGGTGGGAGAATTGCTTGAGCCTAGGAGGTTGAGGCTGCAGTGAGCCATGAGAGCATGCCACGGCCCTCCAGCCTAAGTGACACAGCAAGACCCTGAGTCAAAAAGGAGAAAGAAAGAATCATGTCTGTCTTGCCCACCTCTTATTCCCAGTATGTGGCACACATATTCAATAAATGTAAATGCTCATTAAACTAATGATGGGACATTGCCTGAGGATTGCGGCAGCCTTCCTCTAATAAGAGCAGGCCACGAGGTTGTCAGTGTCCCCAGGCCTACGGTTTGCAGTGTGCCTGCACCTCATAGAACTCCCTGATGGCCTTGAAGCTCTCACCTTTCTGCTCTGACCCAGGATACCTTGAACAGTAATTCGGTTTTCTTTTATTGACCAGGGCAAGCTGCCTGAGAAATGGAGATAAAAGGCAGAGGCACACAGGCAAACCCAAGAAGGAAAGGCAGGGACTGGTTTAAAAATGGGCTGGATTCAGAGGGCAGATGATCAAGGGAGAGCCAGGTATGCAGTCCCAGGCCTGAGGGGCCAGACGGAAGACCATATGAAGGGCAAGGAGTCAGGCAGAAGGCCAAGGTTACAGCGAAGGAGACGTGGGCACTGAGCTACCCTC
This sequence comes from Piliocolobus tephrosceles, assembly GCF_002776525.5. Classification (NCBI taxonomy): domain Eukaryota; kingdom Metazoa; phylum Chordata; class Mammalia; order Primates; family Cercopithecidae; genus Piliocolobus; species Piliocolobus tephrosceles. The sequence goes on from NC_045442.1 coordinate 100,385,298, forward strand.
TTTCACAGAGCATGCCACTTCTGTGCTTTCTCTATGGGCAGTAGCAATAAAAGCAGTAGCAATCATAATAACAAACATGGACTGAACTCTTACTATGGGTACTGTGCTGTGCAGAGTATCCTCCTTATGGGAGTAATTGATCCATGCTAAGGATTGGTCATTGATAGAGGTCAGAGGTTAAAGAGGGGAGGGTTTGACAGTCAGGATGGTATTTGTGCTGGAGAACTAGGAATGCCGAATCCGCTGTCAATCGGTCCTCCTCCCATGAGGTTTGATTGTGTGTAATAACACAAGGGGAATAAGTCTAAAAACACACAAGGAATAGCAATCAAATTACCACTGTATTGTTATTTCCCAACTGCCCCCAACAGATGCTCTCTGGTTAAGCTTCATTGGAGCCTGTGGTTGAGGCTTAAGGCCAAACAGACCTCCTAATCCACCACCAAGACATCCCTTGCAAGAAAATAAAACTCATGGTACTAACACATCAAGAATGTTTGTAGAGGAAAAAAAGAGGATGAAGGAAGGCATGTTAGGTAGAGCACAGCCCTGACCTAACTGTGGAAGCCAGCAGTATCCTGAATGAGGCAGATCGGAAGGGAGACTCCTGGAGTGTCCATCACATTGCAAGCAGCAATCCCATCCATCATCAAAGGAGGCCAACAGGTGGCCTCTGAGTCTGACTGTCCTGATAGCAGTGCTTCCTTGGAGGAGTCTGTCTCACGAGAAGCAGTAAGGCCAGGAGGCAGGTGAATGGGCACAAGCATGAAGACATGGGAGGGAAGCATCCCTCCCCAACAATAGTAGTAGTAAAAATAATGACGATCAATATTTCAATATGATCACTTTCAGAGTGCATTTAAATGTATTGTTTAATCTTTATAACAATCATATTGGATAGCTGCTATTAGTCTCGGAATTAGCAGATTGGTAAAGATTGCAAAGTAGGTGGCAGAGAGAGCATTCACTATCAAGAGGGCAAAGCCCACCAGCTTGCTGTCCAACACACTGGTTGCTAAGTGAATCTAGCTGGGGGAAATACATTGGATCTAAGCACAAAGCCTGACACTGTGCCAGGTGTCCCGCTCTGCCAGGAAGTGACGGTTCTCCTTACCTACCATTGCTGGTCCTTCTAGGGACCTACCTCTAACACACTGGCTGACTCCCATTTACAGAAAATTCTTGATCTCACTGGGCCTTTCCAATTTATGATTATATATAACTTAAAATTTTTCCAGTCTTCCATTAATTCCCAAACACAGAGATGACTCACTAATTGAGGATTTATGGCAACAAACGCCATCTAGATAGATTGGTATAACAGCTTTCACTGTAAGTAAACCAGCATGGTCTAGGTGCTGGAATAGACAGATCAGTGAAATAGACCTAAGAATATTGTTACTTGTTATAAAGAAAAGATGACATTTCAAATAACTGATAGAAAGCATGGATTATATAACAAATTATGATCAAATAATGGATTTGCAAGAAGAATAATTCAGTTATATCTTTACCTGATTCCTTATTATCAACATACAGATGCATCAAACAAAGCCAGAAATGTACTGGGTGAAAACACAGATAAATATTTGTGTAATCTTGGAACGAGGAGTTTTCTTACCCCAAGATTATCTTGATACAATATATAATTTTAAATTTCCTGTGGCAAAAGATCACAAATGACATTTAAACAGAAATAAAGAACTGGAGAAAAATTATTTGCAAATGATATGATGGACCGAATTAATACCTTTACATATACAGAGCTCCTACAAATCAATAAAAAGAATTAAAGAGCCCAATAAAAATGAGAAAAAATACATGTAGGCTGCTTATAAAAGAAGAAATGCCAAACATATGATAAAATATTCAACCTTGGCCGGGCGTGGTGGCTCACGCCTGTAATCCCAGCACTTTGGGAGGCCGAGGCGGGCAGATCACGAGGTCAGGAGATCGAGACCATCCTGGCTAACACGGTGAAACCCCGTCTCTACTGAAAATACAAAAAAATCAGCTTGGAGTGGTGGCGGGCACCTGTAGTCCCAGCTACTCGGGAGGCTGAGGCAGGAGAATGGTGTGAACCCGGGAGGTGGAGCTTGCAGTGAGATCGAGCCACTGCACTCCAGCCTGGGCGACAGCAAGACTCCGTCTCAAAAAAAAAAAAAAAGATATTCAACCTTAAGTTTGAACTATATTAATATTCACAAATAAAATAATAAATGAAACAGTAAAGTGTGTGTGTGTGTCTGTGTCTGTCTTTGTCTTTGCCTATCAAATACAAAGAATAAAGAGACTGAGAAAACCTACTGTTGAAATGGGTATTCTCATGCCCTGATGGTTGCTTAGTTTTTACGTAAATTGGCATCATTCTTCTGAAGGGCAGTCTGGAAATACATACCACAGCTTAAAATATGCACACTTACCCTTAGTCCAAGAATGGCAATTCAACAAATTTAATTATTTTGATTGTGGTAAAATATATATACTATAACATTTACCATTTTAACCATTTTACAGGTAAATGTAAAATATTTTTGTTCTACTTTATTTTTAAAAAAATATTTTACATATCTGTACACATATACTCAAATTACCACTTTATTGTTATTTCCCAATTGCCCCCAACAGATGCTCACTGGTTAAGTTGCGTTGCAGCCTGTGGTTGAGACTTAAGGCCAAACAGACCTCCTAATCCACCACCAAGACATCCCTTGCAAGAAAATAAAACTCATCAAGAATGTTTGTAGAGGAAAAAAAGAGGATGAAGGAAGGCTTGTTAGGTAGAGCAGAACCCTGCCCTGACTGTGGAAGCCAGCAGTATCCCGAATGAGGCGGATCAGAAGGGAGATTCCTACAATTCTATCTCGGACACATATATATTTTTTAAGGTTAATTACAGCTTCAATTTTACTTGTTCAAGCTGTGAGGCAACTAACATTTTAACCATTTGTGAGTATGCAGCTCAGTGGCATTAAGCAGATTCACATTGTGCAATCATCACCACCGTCCATCTCCAGAACTTTTTTTTAATCTTCCCCAAGTGAAACTATGTACCTATTAAACACTAACTCTCAGCCAGGTGCAGTGGCTCATGCCTGTGATCCCAGTACTTTGGGAGGCCAAGGCAAGGGGATCCCTTGAGACCAGAAGCTTGAGACTAGCCTGGGCAACATAGTGAGAACCTATCTCTACAAAAAGTAATTTAAAAAAAAATTGGCCGGGTGTGGTGGTGTGCGTCTGTAGTCCCAGCTACTTGGGAGGCTGAGGCAGGAGGATTGCTTGAGTCCAGGAGTTCCAGGTTGCAGTGAACCATGATCACGCCATTATATTCCAGGTTAGACAACAGTGTGAGACCCTCTCTCAAAAGTAATAATAGTAATAAAGTAAAAGCAAATAATCAAACACTAATTTCTCATTCCTCCCACCACCCTAGCCCCTGTCAACCACCATCCTACTTTCCGTGTCTAAGAATTTGACTATTCAAAAGATTTATCTTAAGAAGATAATTGTACAACAGTAAAATACATGTGTATAAAAGATATACTCATTCATTCAAAAATATTTCCTGAGTCCTTACTATGTGGTAATAAACAAGATAGAAGAGGTAACTAGTGTCATGCCCAAGTCATGATCCCGAGAAAGAAAGTAGAACGTAAACAAGCATACAAGCAATGAAACATTCGGTTGGGATAAGCAATTACAAAGAAGATAAACAGATCAACGTGATAGTAATTTTAGCGGGGGCGGGGGGTACTTTAGGTTTTTCAAGCACTGTTTATAATAGCAAACAAATTAGAAAAAGCTAAATGTCTAAGCAACATTCCTGCTAAGGCGTTGAGTCCACCTGGCAGGAAGTCAGCATATGACAGTTCATCTTAGACAGTAAGAACCTTTCTCAGAACTAACTCCATTAATTCAACGTGCCTTCTGTAGAGCATTTTCCTGGAGAGAAAGTTTCCAACATTTGGGGGTACAGAATAATTTAGCAGGGGTACAGGCCAATGCTTCTTTATTCTGAGAAGGAATGTGTAGATGACAGTTTCAAGTGTTTGATGTCCAACCCTCCTAAAACTGTAAAATAGCAGTGGGCTGATCAAGACACTGATCTAAATCTTGTTTTGTGGTTTTACTTTTGTTCTGGCAGGCTTAGCAACACTGGAAAAAAAAAAAATTACAGTGTGTGCAAGGGAAACAGATTCTTTCCTCCTTCTTGACTAACTGACAAGTTGGAGATCAGGCACAAGTAAAGAGTGATGGCATTGCTTGTGATATAGCTGGGTTACATGGAACAATTTAAACAGCATCAAGGGCCTGGCCTACCCTTAGCTTAGGCAGGAAATTCAAGGGTAATATAACACTTTGCTGTTAAGTAATGCCATTGGATTAAAAGCATGTTCAGGATGACTTTTGGCTTTAACTTGGAATTTCTGTTTCATTTGCTTCCAAAAAGAACTTTTTTTTCTCCTTAAAGTTCTTAACTTGTATTTCAAAAGTTCTTGTCACTATATAAATATGATATCTACAAGCTGGCCTTGAATAAAAACTGTATGCCGTAGAATATGCTGAAAAACAAATTTGGGATATAAGTTTTAGCTGGAAACGTCTGCAGCAGCAGCTTTGCATAATGTAAAGAGTAAGTCGCAGGTCAGACGTATGAACCCTCCTACCTATTAGCTGTGTGACCTTGGGTGGATGAATTAACCTTTCAGGTTATAAAAGGGGAAACACCATAGTACCCACTCAGAGGTTCTCTGTGAGGATAAAATGCAAGCACATGAACTAGCACACAGTAGGGCTTTTTTCTTCTTTCCTAGGCTTCATAACTGAGTGTGGCATAACTGACCTGGAAGAGCAAAGGACTAAAATGAGAAAGTGAAATGTAGTTTTGTCTGAGTAACTTGAACATGGTCCGATCGATCTTTCTTTTGGTTTTAACCCATGTTCCCTCGTGCTACCTGAGAAGCTGAGCTTCGGCATGAGTTGAATTTCTGTCTTTAGTTTCGAAAGGATTTACACTAACTAGAGCATCGCTAGATAACTCAGGGTGATGAGAGAGACTCATACCCATGAGAGAAATTGCTGCAGGATCTGAGGATGTTTAGCAGGGAGAAGACTGTGTGGGGACAGCAGAGCTATCTCCAAAATATTTGTAGGGTAATATCATGTGCAAAAGAAATTAGATTTATTCTGCATGACTTCAAAAGTGGAGACTTACTTTGGTTTTATAGATAGAAGACATTTATGAAAAATAAGATTGTTACCCAGGCATGGTGGCTCCCACCTGTAATTCCAGCACTTTGGGAGGCAGAGGCAGGAGAATCACTGGAGGCCAGGAGTTCAAAACTAGCCTGGAGCTGGGCATGGTGGCTCACGCCCGTAATCTCAGCACTTTGGGAGGCCTAAGCAGGTGGATCAATTCGAGACCAGCTTGGCCAAGGTGGTGAAACCCCGTCTCTACTAAAAATACAAAAATAACCCGGGCGTGGTGGCACACGCCTGCAGTCCCAGCTACTTGGAAGGCTGAGGCAGGAGAATAGCTTGAACCTGGGAGGCAGTGCTTTCAGTGAGCCAAGATCTCGCCACTGCACTCCAGCCTGGGTGACAGAGCGAGACTCCATCTCAAAACAAAACAACAACAAAAAAAAAAACAGCCTGGGCAACATAGCAAGAACCCATCTCTGTAAAAAAATTTTAAAAATTAGCCAGGTATGGTGGCACATGAGTAGTCCCAGCTACTCAGGAGGCTGAGATGGGAGGATCCACTTGAGCCCAGGCGTTAGAGACTGCAGTGAGCTATGATGGTACTACTGCACTCCAGCCTGGGTGACAGAGTGGATCCTTGTCTCTAAAAAATAAATTGGTTACTTTAAAAAAAAAATTAAAAAAATCTAAGGTAGAAAGGGTCCCATCACTAAGGGATCCTATCAGAGAATCGTTATGCACTCCCTAGGGACCATACAAGGAATTCTGTATTGGAAAAGGGTTGAATGAGGTGACTTCAAGAGTTCTTTTTCAGGCCAGAGAGGCTGCAATTCAGATGGCTCTGTAAATGCAAGGTTTTACCACAGGAACTTAAGGCAGAACAGGCATAGCGAGGTGTAAGGCACACGCAGGAGCACACAGATTGTGCTAATGCATGAACTTTAACCTTCTCTAACAAAAGAATGTCATGCCACATTGGGAAAAAAAAAAAAGAAAGGTCTTCCACTGCTAGAAATGAAAACATTCATACTTCAGTGTATCGTATTTTATAGGTTCATGTAGACACAGGGGCCAAATGAAACTAAACCAAGATCTTAGGCATTAAGTTACATTTTAATTTTACCTTTTCCCCTCTGTGATTCTGACATAAGCAGTAAAAATGAACCTGGACCTTTGACCTGACCGACAGATATACTTTTTAATTAAAAAAATGTTTTGCCATTCACCTGCGAACCTCTACTGATTGTTTCAGAGTCTTGGTCAACTGCTTTTAACAGCGAAACATTAAAGCCACTGCGAGAATAAACAGGAAGCTGGTGTTTAGGTGGGAGTTCCTAGGAATTTTATATCGCTGACCACAGACGCCAAAAGAGAAAGGAAATAGGAAAAACAGTGCAAATACCTGGGTGACTAATGACTGCACAGCTCAGCTGGCTTTTCTGAACATTTCATGGGATGTCTCTCCAGGGGAAACACCCTGAAAATTTTTCAGGACTCCGGGTGGCATTGAAGGGCCAGAGAGGAGTGTTTACTGCACGCTGTTGGCTGGCTGGTTTTGTGGGTTTTGTTCACCGTCTACTGGGCAGAGAGCCTTTCTGCCGATGTCGCCAGATGCCTCTCTCCAAGCGAATGACCCATTTGCATGCGTGGTGCAGACATTTTCTGGAGCTCCAGGGCTCCCAGGCCTCCCCAGGCCTCCCGATTCTAAAGGATCTTAGGGCCACCCCTTTCCTTGTTCACATGGACAGCGCCTAAGAGGATTTAGAATCAAGAGGGCACATTTGCACTGCCTTGTTCTGAAGAGGCAGCTGGAGCGCGGACCGGCCTGGCGCAACCCACCGCGGGTCCCGGGGGACCGCATTGTCCTCGGAGGGGCCGCCACAGGGGCTCCATTGTGAGCGGGGCCGGCCTTTTTTCTCCTGCCCTCTGTCTCCCCGGGCCTCCCCTCACCACCCCCACCCCTCCTCCACGCAGACTTTTCTCTCAAGCTGCCGGCATCCCCGGCTGCCGCATTTCCAACGCAGGGGAGCGGCGAGGCTCCGGGCTGGCCATCTGCACGCGGAGATTGACAGCAGCCCCGGAAGGTCAGCGCCTCAACCATTTCTGTCTGAACAGCAGGCCACCCAGGCCTCGCAAGCAAAACAGGGACATCTGCTCCCCTTAATTTAGAACACTGGTTCTAATTTCTCCGAAGCCCCTTGCTTAACGCCCTCCTCAGGCTGCGGGGGAAGGGGCGAGGAGGGGCAGGGCAGACGCGGCTGCCCGCCCCCGGCTCCGCGGCTCCCGGGGAGAGCAGCTGAGTCTGGCGGGAGTAGGGAGGGGGGTTGGGGTGCGGAGCCTGGTCACTCACGTGATCCGGGTGACGTGGCGCGGGGGAGGGGCGGGAAGGCCGAGTGGGCACCGGGCCTACCACGCCTGGGACGCACAAATACAGCGGGGTCTGCAGAGGAGCAAGCTGCGCTGGCCCGGGAGGCCCTTCTCCTCCGGGCAGATGGATTTCAGACTGCCCCCGCCCCTTGAGGGGAAGATCAAGGGAATGGGCAGAAGAGTATATTGCAACTACAGTGGAGAGGGGGATTCATCTCTGCCCTTGGCCTCGTGCGGATCCCTGGACTGGGACAAAGTCCTGCCTGGGTAGTTGACATCAAAATTAATCGTGCCTTGGCTGCTTTGTGTGGGCAAAAGGATGAAAGAATTACACTTCTGTTGCGCTTCCACCGCTAGATCATAAGCTCCTTGTAAACACACTGCATCTGTGTCTCTAGCATCTTCCACAAATGTTTGGAGAATAGGCCGGGCGCGGTGGCTCAAGCCTGTAATCCCAGCACTTTGGGAGGCCGAGACGGGCGGATCACGAGGTCAGGAGATCGAGAGCATCCTGGCTAACACGGTGAAACCCCGTCTCTACTAAAAAATACAAAAAACTAGCCGGGCGTGGTGGCAGGCGCCTGTAGTCCCAGCTACTCCGGAGGCTGAGGCAGGAGAATGGCATGAGCCCGGGAGGCGGAGCTTGCAGTGAGCTGAGATGCGGCCACTGCACTCCAGCCTGGTTGACAGAGCGAGACCCCGTCTCAAAAAAAAAAAAAGTTTGGAGAATAAATTAATGTGTGGTGGGGGCGCGGTCCCTGTGAACTCTAACTGTGCTCTTTTTCTGTATGACAGAAAAGGAGACATTGCAGAGAATCAACCTGTGTCTGTAGCTAGAGATTCGCTAATTACTTTGTTCCCTCTTTTCCTCCCTCCCTCCCTTCCTCCTTTCCTTTCACTAACATTTTGATGGGTGCCCCATGTGTGCTGAAGATCAGGCAATCGACCAGGGATACAAGAAACGAGACTCCTAGCCCCTGAGATGCTCATCATGTGGTGAGGGGTGCTGCATACAAGCAAACAGCTCACCAGGGCTCTGGGTGACAAGTGCCATGGATAGCGGTAGGGCGGCCCTCAGCCTAGCTCCTGGGGAGGGAGGATGTCCAGGTGGAGGCTGGAAGGGTGAGTAGAAAGTTACCAGGAGAAAGGCCCTTTGCCCACATAGGTCTCTCTACATAGCCCACCCCAATCCATTCCCCTCCCACTCATTCCTCAGGCCTCAGATGAAATGTCACTTCCCTGGTGCCTGGGCAAGATCAGTTCCTCCAGTTACAGGATCCTGTAGCTCTTTTGTCTTCTCTTTTGTAATACTCATCACATATACAACTGGGCAAAGTTCACCCTCCCCACTGGACTGTAAGTTTTGTGAGGCAGACACTGGCCATTCTGTTCATGGATGGAAACGCCACACCCAGCACCGTGCCTGGCCGCTCATGCCCCATAAATACTTGTTGAGCCAATGAATAGTCTGACTCCTCTTAGTGAGAAACCCATGCATACATTTTCTGTTTGGGATGCCAGGACAAGCTGTGATGGCTGCACTCTGAATACCAGTGGGAATTGCTTGGTGCCAAGGGGCTGTGATTTCAAATGTATTATTTTGTGATATTCTGCACCTCTGTGATTTTGAAACTGCCTTCTTCCAAATGAGTGTCAAGCAGATGCTTCTCAAAAAGGGATCCTCAGGTAAACAGGTTTCTTTACCACAAGATTTCACAGAGCCTGTGATGCGCTCATGTGCACTGTCCTCAGGCAGATAGTTTGTTGAAGAAGCATCTAGTAACATTTGCAACTGGGGGCTATCGATGAAGCTCAATGTTAACTTTGTGGCACCATTTCCCCCCAACTCCTCCTAGGCTCTGAGAGATAGAAGGAGCTGGGATCAAGGGATCTGTACAAGATTAATTTGCCATAATAAAGGTCAACTCCTTCCCTTGATTTCTTTGTCACGCCATGTGACAAATTGTTGTTTTTGACAAACAGAGCATTGAGGGAGGCTGAGGTGGACAGATCAGCTGAGGTCAGGAGTTCGAGACCAGTCTGGCCAACATGGTGAAACCCCATCTCTACTAAAAATACATAAGTTAGCTGGGCATGGTGGCATGAGTCTATAGTCCCAGCTACTCGGGAGGCTGAGGAAGGAGAATCGCTTTAATCTGGGATGTAGAGGCTGCAGTGAGCCAAGATTTTACCACTGCACTCCAGCCTGGGCAACAGAGCCAGATTCCATCTCAAAAAAAAAAAAAAGCATTGAAGATGTAGATTAAGGAGGCATTGGGGTACTCTATAGTGTCACCTGAGTTTAAATCCAGCTGTGGCACTTCTTAGCTATATGACTTTGGAGGACTTCCTTAGCATCTCTGTGCCCAGGTACTTTATTTGTACATAGAGATAATAGTTTCTAATTTACAGTCTTGTTAAGACTTTAAAAGCTCTTATAGGCATGTAGAATTCTCATGGTAGATATAAATTTTATTTAAATTGCCAATAATTGGTTAATTAAAAATTAAATATCTAACCTCTAATAGGTTAATTTAACTAATTAAGCCTGATGTATTAATGGAGAGGGATCACAGTGGCCGATAGTCTGAGGGACTAGGTTTTCTCTGCTTGCTGCCTTTGAGCTTGAGTGAAGCCTTCTGCGCCTTGGCCATTTGTTGCTTTTCCAGCTAGAAGGATTCCAAGTCTTCAACAGTATTACTGAGCTCTTCCTCTCAATAAGTTTAAGTTGTAATTTCATTACACTTCATTCTCAAATAGAAGAGTTGAGCAGCTGTGTAGCAAGATCCAGAACACTTTGTTTACAATCAGTTTTCCAAGGATTGGCTTAGTAGCCAGTGGCAAGTTTCTCAGCAACAGGTTTATGAGCCAGAGAAGCTTTTTTTTTTTTTTTTTTTTTTTTGGAGACAGGGTTTCGCTCTGTTGCCCAGGCTGGAGTGCAGTGGTGCAATCATAGCTCAGTGCAGCCTTGAACTCTTGGGCTCAAGTGATTCTCCTTCCTCAGCCTCCTTATTAGCTGGGACTACAGGTGTACACCACCACGCTTGGCTAATGTTTTAATATTTTGTAGAGTAGGGGGTCTTGCTATGCTTCCCAGGCTGGGTTTAAACTCTTGGCCTCAAGCAGTCCTCCCGCCTTGGCCTCCAGAGGACCATATTATTTTAAACAATAGAGACTGTTTGCAATGAAAAAGAAAATAGAACCGTACCTTATTTGTTGTAGCTTAATTTGGCCGTAAAAGAATCAATACTGTATTTTCAGAGAAGAAAAATTTTCAGGGGCCATATATGAGAACACAGTGTAAAAATTCACATTGTTTTCAAACTGTATTTGAACCACCTTGTCTAAAAGAAAGTTGCTTCTGGAAAGTCAAAGATGCTCTGGAAATGAGTGAAGATATGCTTTCTTACCCATGTGTATAAAATGAACAGTTTTATTCTTTCAACTCTTTATTTTCTCTATAGGATATTAACTAGGGCTGCATGTGCTAGACTAGATGTCGGAGTAAATCTGTTTTCAGATACAATCTCTGGAGCATTCATGAAAGCTTCGTATTTTGACAGAGGAAGCAAAGAACATATTTTGCAAATGCTGGCTCTGTTCATGGATGGAATGGTGCTTGAAACAAGTATCCTGCTGACATTACTTAACTCTTACAGGGGTCATTACTTAGGGATCAGCAATTTGCTAAAGATGAACATATTCTAAGAAGATGGTTTTCAAGCAATAACCAATTTTAAACCTGGACTGTGCATCAGGCACCTCTTGGGTATGACTTCAGTGCCTTTGGGTGTTCCTTGTCCCTCGTTCCAGCTACTGATGCAGGTTCTGAGCAGCTTCCTGCTGGGTCCTTGCTTCATGCCTTTGCCTCACACCTCTACTGGAGCTTCCAGAATCTGCCCTGGAGCTTCGCTGAGCCATAGGGGGCCCATACATTCTGCCCAACCTAGGAGTGAGCAATGGAGTCTAAGTGCTAATGGATTAATGTTTTCCTTTCTTCCCCCAGATGGACAGCCCTGAAACATCTTTCATGCAACTCTTCAGGCAGCCCAGGAAGAGCCAGGAACCATTCGCCAGGAGCTGTGGCCAACTTAATAACTCATCCTTGTATTGGTTTCCATCCTCTGTCCTTCATCCGTCTTGTCTCTGACTCCTACTCGCTGGATCACACATCCCAATAAGTATTTGCACTCAAGCCTTTGTCTCAGGATCTGCTGTCTGGAGGACCCAGACTAAGTTCAAGTCATTTTTGTTTTTGTTTTTGTTTTTGTTTTTTTTGAGATGGAATCTCACTCTGTTGCCCAGGCTGGAGTGCAGTGGTGTGATCTTGACTCACTGCAACCTCCGCCTCCCAGGTTCAAGTGATTGTCCTGCCTCAACCTTGTGAGTAGCTGGGATTACAGGTGCAGCACCACGCCTGGCTAATTTTTGTATTTTTAATAGAGACAGGGTTTCACCATGTTGGTCAGGCTGGTCTCAAACTCCTGACCTCGTGATCTGCCCGCCTCGGCCTCCCAAAGTGCTGGGATTACAGGCATGAGCCACTGAGTCCAGTTGCCATTTTTTTTTTTTTTTTAACCAAATGGAGTTACACTGTCTAGGCTATCCTCACACACCCCCACCATCTCAGGCAGTTTTCCAAATGCAGAAAGCTCAGCCCTCTTTTCACCACATGCATCTGCATCCTGCTGTGTGCATGAAATGGGTGATGGGATAACCTGTCTCCTTGCATTGGATGTGGTGGGTCTCAGGGAGAGTGCTGAGTCATGGTGACTTGGCAACAGTCACAGCGGGACCCAGAATGGAGTTTGCAGTGCAGATCCAGCAACTGGTTGGGAACTCTGGCCCTGTGCTTTTGTCTGCTAACTTTAACTTGGCTCTGTGTTATTTTTCCAAGCCATATTTTTAACTTCCTCCTAAGTTTTTTTATTTGTTAATTTCATCCTGCTCTATTTGTGGATTTGAGGGGTATAAATAAGCAAAGATTGGTGTGAGGAGACCTTTTTAAAAAACCTTGTCTAAAAGTCCCAAAGTCACGTTGAATACTCTTACTATATGATGCGACTTTTAAAAAATGATGAGAAAATTGTGATTTTGAAAAATAAAAGTGTAAAAACTTAACTGTCTTCATGAGATGATTTAATCACTAACAAGCGTGGAATAAGATTGTGCCATCCGCAGCAGAGAATTATACAACTTTGAACAACAGTTCTGGCATGCTATGGGGACCTTGTAGAGACCCAGTATCTGACCATGGGACACAAAGTGACCATGAGGCCAAAGCAGCCCATCAGGATCTGGGTTCTGTCAGAACCACTATGTCATGTCATTGGATAGGCCCTGGAACAATCCATTGTAAGACTGAACTGGTACATCTGGGATTAAACCTAAGCAGGACCAGAGGGCACAGTCAAGCTGCACAATAGCCATCCACTATTACTATACCAGCACTTCCCTCTCAGCTCACGCCCATGGCCATATGTAAGACCCTTATGATTAACTGATTCAAGAGGAAGGAGCTCAAGCTTCCTTCATGGATGGGCCAGCTCTGTACATCTGTGCAAGCTGAAAATGAATGGGAACTGCACTACAGCCCCATTCAAGGGTGGTCGAAAAAGACAGTGGATGGTGGTGTCCCTGGTCATACCCCTTGTTTTGAAAGAGAAGTGGCCTGGGGTTGTGATATATGCAGACTTATGGGCCATACCAAATGGCTTGACCAAATGGGCAGGGGTCTAGAAGGAGACAAATTGGCAGATTGGTCACAAGGAGGTCTGGAGTAGACACGTGCACAGACTACAGGAGTGTTGAAGATCTTTGTATCACATGTTAACACCCACGAGAGAGGCACTAAACATACAGATAGACAAAATGACTAACCAGTTGATAGCAGTCTCTGTCATCATCCACTCCAGTGCTGGCATGACAGTGCATGAATAGAATAGCCATGGTGGCAGGTATGGAAGCTATGCATGGGCCCTCCAGTGTTGGCTCCCACTTAACAAAGCTTTTCCAGCCACTGCTACTGCCAAACGTCTAACATTCTAGCAGCAGAGAGTGATACTGGGGTCCCAGTAGAGCCTATCCCTCAGGAGACCAACCGGACACTCTGGCAAATTCACTACACTGGATACCTTCCACCCTGGAAGAAACAGCAATTCATCTTAACCTGAATGGGCACATATCCATATCCTGGGCATGGGTTCACATTTCCTGCCCTTAGCATTTTGGCCAGTACCACTATTCAAGGGATTCCATGGTTCTAAATCCACTTTCATGGAGTCTGTATAATACCACACCAGGGCAAGAAGTCCACTTTTCAGCAAAGGAGTTGTTAGGATGGGCGCATGCCCATGGACTCCACTGGTTCTAGCATATGCTACAACACCCAGGGGCTTCAAGCCCCATAAAGCAATGGTATAGACAGACCTGTTGGGACTTAGCCAATATGCCAGCTCAAAAGTGATGCCTTGTCAGGATGGGGCACCGTTCTCCAGGAGTCAGAATACATCTTAAATCAAAGACCTTTATATGGCACTGTGTTCACATGGGTCAAATACATGAGTCCAGGAACCAAGCAGTGGAAACAGGAGTGTCTCTGCCAGCCATCATTCCCAGTGACCTACTTGGAGAATCCTCCAAACACTGAATTCTGTGGGTTTTGAGGTACTCATTTTTTAAGGGAGAATGCTTCTGACAGGTGACACAGCAACAGCCCATTGAATCATAGCTGTGGCTGATCCATAGGCACTGCTTGCACCAAGGGGACCACAGGCAAGAAAGAGGAGTCGCCATCTTGGAAGGCATAATTGAACCTGATCATCAAAGTCATCAGGAAGAGGGAAGTCTACTGTAACATACAAAGAAGGGAAGAATACACGTATGACCTCAGTGATTTACTTAGGCGCCTCTCAGTACTTTCTTCTCTGATTTTTAAAGAAAATAGACTGTAGCCTGTGAAGGGCATAATGACCAGGAAGTTCAGACTCCTCAGGGATGAGCAACTGGTCTTAACACCAGGAAAGCCACAGACATCAGAAGAGGTGCCTGTTGAGAGTGATGGAAATCTTCAATGGATAACAGAGGAGAGAGAAGATAAGTGTTAGTATCACCCTTAAGTCACCTCTAGCATCAGGATCTATAATTTGTCCCACTACTCTTCCTCTTATAAGTTCCTACTAGGAACAGAGGCTCACGAGTATCTTGAAGGAAACTTTCCCAGAGTCTGTAAGAGGATACAAGCCCCGCAAGGGATGGACTGTTGTGGATGCTTTGATGCATTGTCATGATTCCTACTCAGGAAGATTCTAGTTGAGAAATGAAAGTCTTATTTCCAAGATGCTGCAAATGCTGTCGGAAGATAGCCCTCAGCTGCTAGCCTGTGGGGCTTGCCCCACCTAGAGAATACAGCCTGCATGATCTGAAGATCACACCTCCTGCCAGGAATGACTTGTACCGAATGATCAATATGAAAGTGGAAAGACCTGACCTTCTTGCTCTACCTTGAGACAATTCTAAATCCCAGATCCAGAGCTTCAGGTGGACTGGCTGATGTTTTTGCTGAAAACTGCATCGCATCTTAACTGCCCCCTCTGTCTCATCCTACTTGTCCTTCTCCCTTCACAGGTATTGATCCCCAAAGCACTCCTTAATAAACTGTTTCCCTGGGACCCTTACCTGCAAAAGCCAGTGAAATTTGGGTCATCATCATATGAAATGATTTGTATGCATAGGTTGATAAGGTCAAGAAAAAACTTTTATTCTAGAAATAGTCAATTTCAGTAACACCAAACTATAGAATTATAAGCCTCTTGCTAGTTGTCAATTGATGCTGATCAAATATACATATACATAGCAAGGTGAACTCTTTCTGAGAACTCCTGGATGCATTCAGTCTGAGCACATCTAACTTTAGATGCCAGATTTTCAACCCTGATTTCAATTCTCAGTTTGGATTTTAGCCATTTCCTGAAAGATAATGCACTTTCACAGAGCTAAGTAGATGCAAACATTCCTTAGAGTTTTGACACATGGTCAGAAACTTTATGAGAATTTGTAGATTCATATATTCATTTCTAGGATCCTAAGGTTTTGTACCTTCTTTGCATGCATGGCTTGTTTTTCAGCCCAATCAGTTCTTGAAACCAAACCATACTGATATAGCATATGTTTAATAATTCAGATATATGCTGAGGTTAGCATTCTGTGGGTAACTACAGAAACTTAAAACCATGATTCTTTTTATAAAATCAAACTCTATGAATCTTTTCTTCAATTATAACTTCCTATTCACTTAATATAAGCTCCTTAAAATCTCTGGAGATTTTGTGGAGCTCGGGGAAGATCGGAAAAGGGAGTCAGTATGCCCCCAGCTGCCATGTGTGTGCTCACGTGTCAACTTACATCAGGGTATCTGGACAAATCAGTAATATGAGTTTACTTCCTTGCCACTTTGAGTTCCGGTCTTGACTCATCAATGAGAAAGTTCCATCTTGGGGGCCTTTAAGAAAATAACAAAGTGGTTCCTCTGAGTTCTTTTATGACCAAAAGTTACTGATTTGAGAAAATACTTCAGAAAGCCTCTTCCACAGGTTTGCACAAATTCTCCTGACAAATGATGCAATGGAACTTGGGCATGCATATCTGTTTTCTTGACTTGGGTAAAGAGAACTTTTCCCCCATTTTCCTATAAGCCTTCTGAGACACATGAATTTCCTCTTTGGATCAAACTTCCCAGATCTTTTACTGGAAGAGGCATGTGGCTTATTCATTCTATGAATTGCACATGGCATTGCACATGGTCCCAGGCAGGCCACACCTCAAGCAGGGTTGGTTGCTTCTCTCCCTTTTCCTCCCCACTTTCCTGCCATTCCCAAACTCTGTCCTTCGTGATTTAGATAATACTGTCAGCTCAAGTAGCCTCTGGTTAAAAGGACTAGAAGAACATTCTCTCATTCCCCCCAGCTCTTAAAGGTAGGGGTCACGCTCCTGCTGTGATGCTGGAAGGCTGCAGAGGCCAGGGGCATGTGCGTGGACGTAACCTGCAGAGGCATGGGGAACCAAGCAGTGAGGCTGGGTGATTGAGTCCAGGTTCTGTCTGAGCCTGAGTAAGAACTAACGTCTTCTGGGCCCATGTGCTTTCTCAATCAGGCTAGGTCATCCTTCCCACTGAGACTGCCTTCACAATTGATTTAGCCCATGCCAAGGGAGTTGGTTTATGAAACTTATTGCAACCAGTCCTTGTGTTTGCCTCCTCAATATGCCTTTTGATGTCAAAGTACTTGCAGTAGCACTTTTCCTCTTCCCTGCAAAAACGTTTATACTTTCTCCTGGACTTTTCCATTGAAAAACTTACTATTTAAATGTTTAAAAGTAACCTTTCCCAGTCTTGGCAAGCTTGTCATTTTCAGCTCTGATTAGCCATCTGATGGTCTGTGCCTTGGGCTTCTCCCTCTTGTCAGGCCTGATCCTGCTCCTCATGTGTTCACACTGGAGTAAGGTGGCAGCTGCAGGCTGGCGTGTCCGACTGGAATTTCAGGCTGCTCCCTATACTCAGATCAAAGGAACCTTCCTCAGTTCCTTCCTGCACACTCTGCGTAAGAATCTAGAATGGCATCCTAGTGCCTACCTGGTATAAGCTCCATACAATCGGGACTTGATCTTTTTCATCACTGTTTCCTTAGCTGCTTGGACAGTGCTGTTACAGGGCTGACGCTCCATGACCATTGGCTGAATCAGTGAATGCTGCCTCAGGCTCAACCAGCACTCACTGACAGGCACAGCACCAGGCTCTGAGTAGGTACTAAGATGCAGTGTCTCCATTCTTGCAGAAGATCAGAGTTGAGGATGCAGGGAGAGTGGAGGGATTGATGGTTAACCAGATCACTTCAGTACAACTTAGTAAGTGCTATGGGCTGAGGCACACCTGGGGCAGGAATGCAGAGGTGACGCCTTGCGGAGTAGTAATTCACCAATCCCGCCACGCTCCTCCGCTAACTGTGGGCTATTTGCCATCTGCTCTCCTACTGCCCTTATCTTTTTAATCTAAGTTCTCCTTACTTCCCAGCAAGCCAGACCTTCTGTTCCAGGAACGCTAATCTGCTTTCTCTAACCCCCAAGGACTTGCTGGGTACTGTGTGGCTGCTTTTGTCCGTGCTAGCCTATCTCTGTGAATATATGTTCATTACAGCCCAAAAGGTCTTGCTCAGACCCATGGGGTCTAGGCAGCCTTTCCTAGTGAATTCTCTTCTGATCCCTTTATTTCCCTCTTACTCAGAACTTAGGCTTTTAGCTTGTGCAGTGTAATTCTGTGGACTCAGATAAATCACACTGGCATTGAGCATGATTTGGATGTCTATAGATAAAAATAATATCAAGAAAGGTATCAAGATTCTCCTCATGTACTTTTATAAAGCCAGGAAATGTAGTATGCACAGCACTGCATGTCAATGTGGAAATCAACACAGTGGAAGGTGACTACTTCCTTTTCACAGGGACTCTTAGTGTCCCCATTGTCACTATGTCAATGTGACATGTCACAGACACACTTCTTTATGTAAATTTAGCACTGTTTATAGATATAAAAGTTTGGAGAATGGGGATCTGGATGGGAGATGTATTAAATGGGCTTCGTCACCACTGTTCCCACCACTGTCGGGTTTTTGTATTTGACTCCCAACTGGGTTGTAGTTTCTTTAGGAATGTTTCCATCTTTGCATTCCAATAGAAGAATAGTTAAGGAAGCAAAATAATAATAACAACTTTGTAATTGTGAATAGTGCATTACAGTTCACATCCAAAGTAAATGTGACCTCCGCTGAGATGCCTTCCTGAATTCCTAGGAGACATGTTGTCACTTTGTGCTCCCAATGTGTCTTGTGACACCTTCAGGGTAGCACCGCCAAGAAAGTATTGTGGTTGATGTTTCATACCTGACTTCTTGGCAGATAGACTTCTTCAAGGATGGGGAGCTGGGCTTCCATATTTGCTGTGTGCTGCTAGGACCTGAGTCACAGCAAAGCTCAGTACACTTTAAAAATACTTTTTTTTCCCCCTGAGATGGAGTCTGTCACCCAGGCTGGAGTGCAATGACGCCACCTCAGTTCACAGGCAACCAGTTCAAGCAATTCACCTGGCTGCCTCCCCAGTAGATGGGATTACAGGTGCCCACCACCATTCCTGGTTAATTTTTATATTTTTAGTACAGATTGGGTTTTACTATGTTGGCCAGGCTGGTCTCGAACTCCTGACCTCAAGTGATCTGCCCACCTTGGCCTCCCAAAGTGCTGGGATTACATGTGTGAGCCACCGCACCTGGCCAAAAAAATATTTAATAGGTAATAAATGAATGAATGAAGAAAGGAAGGAATGGTGTTTCTGTATTACGTATTTGATAAAGGGATGTTATAGTATATGCTTATTATGATAAAATAAAAATAAAAGCAGATCAATCTAATGGTAGGAAAAAATATTTGTGAGATGAAGTGTGAAGTTATAGATGTAATTAAGTTTCTAGATTTTCCTAAGAGTTCTTTTGTGCCTAGAATCAACAGTTAGGAGTTAGTTGTATTAACTTGGGCCAGCACCTCTGCAGAGTTATAAAATTGATTCGATTAAGTCTTACCTTTCTGTAAGAGTTAGGAAAGAAAAAGTGTTTGAAGATTTTTTAAAGTATAGAACAAACAGTTACCGTGTAAATTCTGGAGTATTAGGTGCTTTTCTGGGTATTTCCTCCTTCATGCTAAAATGTTAGTCTCTGAGTTATGCACTGTAATAATAGATTCAACTGAAAAAAAGTGTTTCTGGCACTAATACATAAAATATGTGCATGCAATTTGAGGACTGAAAAATGAATCATTCTTTGGGGGAGAAAAAATGGTATGAAAGTTAGTACCATTCGGGGGGAACAGAACGTGATTATCTACAAGGTTAGCTGATTTTAAATACTGATTGCCAAACTCTTCAATAAAATATGAATACTTATCATGGCAATCCGCATCACATGTTATATATCCTATTTCAGGGGTGATGTGTACCTTCTTAAAGAAACATACACTAACTAGGTAATGTCAAGCATTACAAAGGGAGTGGAAATTGAGACTGAAGTGCTTATTTTCTATTGGTTGCTAAACTGGACTTTAACCTCTAGGAAAAGACTAAAACTATAAACAAAACTCAGTATCCATGGTAACATGCATAAGAAGGTAATTATTTTTTCTTTACATTTTTAAATTTCAGAGTTTAATAGCATATTATATGCATTGCCTCAGGCCCACAATCCCTCCAGTTGGCCATTAAGTATTAGGAAATGCCCTCTCTAGCAGTCATTATTGCTTAAATAAAATGCCACTTACAACTCTCCTGAACAAAAGAGCTACAGTGCCCGTGGAAGGTATACCTTGAGTATTGTGGTGATTTGGCACAGGGAGCAGGTACCCCTAGAGCAGTTGGCCCAGAAACCAGGTTTGTGTCCTGAGAACAACCTACACAAGGAAGCCTTTTCAGTTGAGGTTAGACACAAGAAACAGCTCTGTTCTTTAGGGGAACATACCAGAAAAAAGGCTCCAAACCCACGTCCTCATAGGGTCTGCAGTAGGAACTTTTCTTGGTAAATCCAGTTTTTATTAACTCCATCTTACTGTAGCGAATCACTCCCGGATGTACCAATTGGGAGTTTGGGTTTGAAATGTTTAAGGAAGACTCACATTCACAATACACTGGCTGACTGAGAAGGTTTATACCTTTATAGGGAGAATTTGCTTACGAAATCGAGCTAATGTTCTTCCTACACAGGCAGAGTGATGACAGCATTTATAGCAATCCAGAAAATGCAGTCCAAGTTGAAACCAAACCTCCTTTTGCAAGCTACAGAGGCCCTCTTCTCGACGTGGTACACTTGGATGGCTTAGCCCAGACAGGTGTCAGCCTCACAGCTTCGGCTTACCTGCAGAGACACAACCCCAGTAAAGCCGTCCCCAGATGACTTGTGCAAACAAAAGGAAAAACATGTGCTGAAAACTAGAGCTAATCTAGGAAGTTCTAAATTTAGATTGGATTTTTCTTCTAAGAGTTTATTTGTAAATCAATTTTTGGAAGCTGGAGCAAACATTTTCCCATAGAAACATTGTAATAAATGTGGCTGTGCAAATTTAACCCCTAATGAAAATGAAATCCTACACATGAGCAAAAATATCTTTATCCACTGCATTTTTTGCCACACTTTTTCAGCTACATTGTGAATTAAATGGGTTTTTTGATGGGCTCGTCTGGGAGCTAGACCACTGTGTGCAATGGTTTCTCTGGGAAATTAGTCCTCACTCAAAAAGCTGGCTGTGAGAAATTTTCCTCTTGCTGCCAAAATGTCACAGAAAAGAAAGAATTCCTTCCAACCGTTCTGGTGACACCACCCAGAAGTAAAAAGGGGCAGCCATCTTTGTGTAAGGGACGTTTGTAAATTTGGTGTTTGTATTTTAGGAACTGCCAGCACTTAATTTAGAAAGTATTACAACTGGATTAGGCTAAAAGTGAATTCTACAGAGCTTAGACCAGGAAGTTGAATAAGAAAACATAAACAGTGAAGCAAAATATAGAACAGAGATTTGCTCAGAGATAAACACTGGAACTAAGAACGTCATGGTAGGACTTTGAGCAAGACCAATATTCCAGTCCCAAACAAGGCAATGCAAACATTTCTTTACTAGAAAAAGAAAAGAAATTCAAGGGCTGAGAAGCAATGGACTGTGATGCTGATCACAAGTACTTTCTCTGAGCCACATCTTAGCTACTTGCCTTTTCCCTGCCCCCCACCAAAAAAACAAAAACAAAACAAGCTGTGGGTAATAGCTCTTGTTCTAGACAATTCCTCTAGTTGTTTTTGCTCCCCAACCCCCACCATGGCAAGAGAGATCAAGAATTATTTTTAGCTAGAATGAGGAGTGAGATGAGACAGTGGGCAAAGAGCAGAAGATGGAGCTATGACCCATGAGAAAAAACAAGAATCAGTGTAAGAAGTTGTCAGGGGCAAGGGTCCTTCTGGAAGAGAGAGAGGCTGTAAGTTGTGATTTCTGGAGAAAGGAATTACAGCAGAGGCTCCAGGAGCAAGGCAGGAAAATGCTATGAAAAATGAATAAAATAGTGCGTGGACTCTTCGAGAAAAAAACAAACAAACAAAAAACAGTAAAAATGTTGGCCAGGTGCAGTGGCTCCCACCTGTATACTCCCAGCACCTTGAGAAGCCGAGGCTGGAGAAACACCCAAGGCCAGGAGTTCAAGACCAGCCTGGGTAAGATGAATGAGACCCCATTCTACAAAAAAATTTAAAACAAAAATCAGCCAGGCATGGTGGCATGTTATGGTAGTGCCATCTACCTGGGAAAATCGCCTAAGCCCAGGAGTTTGAGGCTGCAGTGAGCTATGATCTGTACTCCAGTTTGGATGACCCTGTCTCAAAAAACAAAAAATGATGTGATGAGGTCAAATCTCTTGTGGCAGCCATGAAGGAGCAGAAGGTAAGTTATGAATCAGGAACAACAACTGTGAAGCTAACCAAGAGATCTCCCAGGCTGCCAAAGTTGGGAGTTGGGCCCCAGTTTATCTAATAAATATCCAAGGCTCAAGGAAGGTACCAGCGCTCTCCAAGCTACTCAGGAGCCACTTGACTTTCTGTTCTGATCACTCTGCCCCATTGGAGTGTGGGCACCTCTGAGAATCATGGGTTTATAACCTCAACTCTAGTTCTGACCCCGGGGGACCCCAGTGGCTTTGGGTTGGGATGCAAACTCCCTTTGATTTTGAGGAAGTGGAGAGGAATTCATACACTACATTCCTTGTCATCTCATTTGGGACAGTTATTCATTTGGGACTGTTTGTTCCATTTGCTACCTACCATTAAAAGAAAATGGCAGAAGGGAGAGATTTTTCAAGCTGTTTGAAAAACGCTTCTCAGGGTAAGTTAGGAAAAGGCCTGATGCTATAATTTATGATTTCCATTGCACCAAAGCACTAAAGGGACAGTAGGCAGAGATGCTGTTAGACGAGAAAAGAGAAATCGTAGTGTGATGGTTGAGATAGATTGAAAGCGTAAATTTATATCAATAGTAGGAAGATTTTCCTGTTCTTCTGGACCTGAGATTTTGAGCATCTGTAAGACTAGTCTCTAGCTTATTTTCTCAGCGCTTAATGTAGAGGCTTAGCTCTTTGAAATATGCTAATTTTAGGAAAAAACCTTGCTAACTACTTAGCTCCAAATAACCCCTTCTTGGATGAATTAAGTGACGAGGAATAGGAAAGGCGATTGAGGAAAAAAAAAAAAAATCCATTCCAATCTAATGAGATTGTTGGACACTGACTTTCCCAATAGACCCTGGGACAACGGCCATTGTAGCTGTGCCCTTGGGGTGCAGTGACTTCTCAACTCACGATGTTTGAAAAGCGTGGTTCAGGCAACATGGATCACAAAAATGTATCAGTCTGTGGAGTGTTCAGCCCAGAAAGTTCATGCTCAGGTGAACACTCCCCTCACCATCCATATCAGAAAGACTTGCTTGCTTTGTGGATTGGCTTATGCTGGAGTTCATTTCAAAACAGAATTTGAGTTGGGTAAAAAAGGTTGTATGTGCTCTCCTGTTGGTTATTTCGTAAACTTAATTACGTTTATTAATGTATATTATCAGGGTGATTTTTATAAAAAACCTCACTGATTTAGATACACTAGACAGAGAAAATCATTCTGAATCAGTGATTATCTGGATTATGAAGCAAGTTTGAGCACAAAGGAAGACTGATTGTTTTAAGTAATTCCACTTGACTCTTTAATACACTTCCTTAAGCAGCAGTTACTGAGGGAGCTGCGTAACAAAACAGTAGAGGGATTTTGTCTTGGCTCATCTACCAGTATTTCAATTCCATGTCTGCCCTTAAATTGGGTTGGGTAACATTCCCTCTGCCTGTGACAGTCACAGATCATCAACAGGTAGGAAGGGACAGAGAGCTCATCTAGGCCAAGGGCAGGCAAACTTTTCTGTAAAGGACTAATAATAAATATTTCTTTTTTGTGTTTTGCTTTTTGAGACGGAGTCTTGCTCTGTCACCCAGGCTGGAGTACAGTGGCGTGATCTCAGCTTACTGCATCCTCTGCCTCCTGAGCTAAAGCGATTCTTCTGCCTCAGCCTCCCCGAGTAGCTGGGACTACAGGCACGTGCCACCACACCTGGTTAATTTTTGTATTTTTAGTAGAGATTGGTTTAGCCATGTTGGCCAGGCTGGTCTCAAACTCCTGACCTCAGGTGATCCGCCTGCCTCGGTCTCCCAAAGTGCTGGGATTATAGGCGTGAACCACTGCGCCCAGCCTCAATAGTAAATATTTCAGGCTTTGCAGGACATTGATCTCTGTCACAGCTCCTCGACTCTGACAATGGCAGCAGAAAGCAGCCATAGATAATGCAGCAACAAATGAGCACGGCTGTGTCCCAATAAAACTTCATTTACAAAAACGGGCTGCACGCTGGATCGGCCAGCCTCCAATCTAGTCCAACTTCCTCACTTTACAGATAAGGAAAAAGGAAGCCTGAGAAGACTGTGTATTTCCCAAAGTCGCTAGAAAATTAGTAGCAAAGCCAGATCGCAAACCCGGAAATGGAATCTAGCATCCAGCTTTATTTCTGCCATGTCACCTCAGTTCTGTATTGTTTCACAAGGCTTCTTCTGCCCGGGAGATGACATAAGTTTGAGTTGAAAAGGAGGAAATTATGCTCTGGCAATATTATATTACTTCATAAAAAGCACTTGGAGGAAGAAAAATATTGATTAGGAGATTGTCACTAATTATCTACATTCTTCTCGGTGCCATTGCTGTATTTCAAGATACTAGCAAAGCAGTGAGCCATGGAAAGATTGTCAGACTAAAGTTAAAGTATGTCTCACTTTAACACTGCTTTTCACTAGGGGTGATTTGTGGTTTTTTTGTTTTGCTTTCGTTTTTAGAGACAGGGTCTTGCTCTGTGGCCCAGGCTGGAGTATGGTAGCACCACCATAGTTCACTGCAGCCTCAAACTCAGGAGCTCAAGCTATCCTCCCACCTCAGCATCCTGAGTAGCTGGGACTACAGGCACGCACCACCACACCTGGCTAATTTTTAATTTTTTGTGTGTGCAGACAGATGTCC
Organism: Piliocolobus tephrosceles; assembly: GCF_002776525.5. Classification (NCBI taxonomy): domain Eukaryota; kingdom Metazoa; phylum Chordata; class Mammalia; order Primates; family Cercopithecidae; genus Piliocolobus; species Piliocolobus tephrosceles. The sequence goes on from NC_045442.1 coordinate 100,410,028, forward strand.
TGCTATGTCACCCAGGCTGGTCTTGAACTCCTGGCCCCAAGCTACCCTCCCACCTCAGCCTCCCAAAGTGTTGGGATTACAAGTGTGAGCCACTGCTCCCAGCCCACTAGAGGTGATTAAGAAAGCTAGCAAACTAAGATTTCCAGTTCGCAAAGGAAACTGATAGCCTCCAAACTGAAGTTCTTAACATGGGATATGGGGGTTCATGACTTCCTGAAGTCCATGTGGAAGTTTCTGTGGGTGTGCTTTTGTGCTCAGGGCAGGATACATCATTTTTTTCGGTTCCCCAAAAGGATTTGTAGTCCCCCCGCCCCGCAAAAGTTATGAGGTTCTAAATGGTGAAATATTCCTGTTCCAGCCAAGTTTCCTAAAGAGAAAATAAAGATGCTCCCTTTCCTCCCTGTTCCCTCAGTGGTGGTTCTGCAGAAGGCTGGCCACGCAGAGGAAGGGAAAATCCTCATGATTTGGTTGACACAGACAGAGTCACGAGTATGATCAGACCTCAGAGGACCCAGATGCCGTGCTGCTCAAAGGCAGTGGGCAGCATGCTGTCACTGCAGATTACTAGCTGGCTCAGAGCAGAACCCCAGTCAATGACCGGGTACCCGGAAGGTCAAATTCAACCACCAGAAGCTACAGCGTGCATGGGCTTGACTTCTGGCAGCATGTTGGATTGAGCTGACTCAGCTACTCCAACTACCCCAAACATGGAGAAGTGTTGGATGAAACAGAATTTTGTGTAAAGGTTGTTGTTGCTGAGATAAGGTCTCACTGGGTCACCCAGGCTGGACTTCAGTGGCACAGTCATAGCTCACTGCAGCCTTGAACTCCTGGGCTCAAGCAATCCTCCCATCTCAGCCTCCCCAGTAGCTGGGACTACAGGTGCACACCACCACACCCAGTGGATTGTTTTTTGTTATTTATTTATTTATTTATTTATTTTGGTAGAGATAAGACGGGGCCTCCCTATGCTGCTCAGATTGGTCTCAAACTCCTGGCCTCAAGCAATCCCAATCCTCTTGCCTTGGCCTCCCAAAGGGTTGCAGTTGCAGGTGTGAGCCACTATGACCAGCTTGTTGTTGTTTTACTACAAGTTAAAATCAAAAGAAAGGAAGGAAACTCCCACATACCAGAAGCAAAAAGTGAACTCAAATCAAAATTTGAAGCTACAGCATCCCAGGAAGCTAAAAGCTAGGCATTTAATTCTCATGCACAGAGAAGAAACATGGCCTGGAGTTCACTTAAGGTGAGGAGTTAGAGAGGGATCTCAGCCTAACACCAGAACTCTTAAAGGGCTGCTCGTCTATGAGAAGGGGTCCAAAAAACTTCACCCATAGTCTGTTAGGCATTAAAGAAGCTTTCTGGGTGGCCCAAAGCTCTAGGAAGGAAAAAAAATGCCTACTGTGAATAAAGTTAAAATCCAACTTTTCATTGCGTTTGCAGGAGTGGACTCCAAAATTATACTACTCATGTGGATTGGGAGTGCCTCGCTCAGGAAAAAATAGTCTAACTGGAGAATGTTTCATGTCCAGAAGGTGCTGCACAGAAGCAGGGCAGATGTGTCACAGCCCACCATATATGGACTCCAGAGAAAGCTCCCCGCTTGAAGATGAGTTCCTACCATATCTCAGACAGAAACTCATGCGTGCACACTTACACACATAAACACACACATAACTCAAACACTGTGAGTGAAACAAAATCTGAAGATGAGTGAACACGTTGGAAGAGACTACAACACAAGCATTTTAAAAATATAAAGTAGGATATAAAAATCATTAGGAAAGATTACACTTAAAAAAACAGGGTTAAAAAAGAATCAGATAGAAATTATAGAAATAAGAACTGTAGTCATTGAAGGTAAAAACAACGTACACCTGTAAAAGAACAGTTTCAGTGTAGCTGAGGAGAAGTTTACTGAACTGGAAGGTATCACACAGAACGCTACACAAAAAGTTACAGGCACTGGAATCCATTTTGACAAAGCCCAGGGAATCCAAGAACAGCCTAAGAATACCAGCCTACGACAGCGGCCCCAACTCCAGGCCTGTCTGCCAGCAGACTAAGGTTCCTAACAAATCTGGCCAGAATTATTTGAGGAGGTAGATGGACCTAAGCCTGAAAATTCAGGGCCCTGGAAACTCTTGATGAAAAAGCTTGGGGAAAAGGAAGCTATCTTCCAGACAGGCCTGATTTACCCACCATTACCTGTCCTCTTGGTGCTGGCTGGTCCCGAGGTTAGCTCCAACCTTGAAAGGAAGAGGGAAGGGCCCATTTTCTCTCCCAGCTTCTTATCCGACCTGCAATCCTCCAGCTGAGTAAAACCTTGCAGGCATTTCTGGGCTGTCAGGGATGCTTCTTTAAGAGGCTTCCATGAGCAAGGCTTTATCCCAGGAGGTGGGGACATATCTCAAGGCCTTTGATAGACCTGATTAGGAACCAGCAGAGAAGCTGGCTTCTACCTCTGAGCAAGAGACTTAACAAAATGATGGACAGTCGGATGCTAAATCTCAAGGTCACCTTGAGCAACCCTCCACTGTGGAATCATCTTGTAAGCAGTCCATCCCTAGTTCCTAATCTACTGTTGGCCAGACCTCTGAAAACGAGTTGCTATCTCACCCCTTCTAACTTTGACCTCCAATAACTGAACCACATTCTCTTGGCTGCCTCTCCCAGACCTGGTACTCACCAGTGGCCCCAGCTTGGCTGCAACCACCAGCTCTGATGTGGCCACATCCCAAGACGATGTTTTCATAGCCAAGCAGGATCTTCCCAGAAAGCAAAGCCCCTATCCATCTTTGCTTCTATCCTGAGAAACAATTCTTTTTCTGAGAAGCTCCTGACATGTAAGAGAGGTAGGGGAGCATTAGGGGAAATACATTTGCAACAGGGGTCCTGGAGTAACTTGATTTGGAGGTTGGACATGAATTTTCACAGGCCATTACTTGGAGAATCCCAGAGAGCTGGTTATTAGCATTTTGCAGAGATCTGAGCAGTGCACACTAATGGCCAAAGAATATAGTACCATGAACACCATAATGGTGCCACAGCATCTCTGCAGACAGCACTCCCATTGACTTCAGAAGCACCTAGACACCAGGTGATGTTAAAATGCTCTCTGCCTTCCTTCTTTGTTCAACAGGCACAGGTTCCAAAGCTGAATCAGCAAGAAAAGCCAGTTATGGGACAAAATGAGGACCTTTGTTATCTTAAATTACTGGTACCATCTAACTCCCTATATAAAGCATAATGTCTCTTAATAAAATAACCTTGCTTCCATAAGTATGTAGTACATCATCACAGCGATGATTTTATTAAGCCACTAGAAGGTACCCTTAGAGAGTGTTAAAAGGTTGGCACAAAGAATGTCAATTTCATAGGAGAAAACTTAGTGTCCAGTTTTCTACAAGAAACTAAAATCTTGACTCCTCATTAAATGACATCTCAAGGCCAAATTTGTAGTCAAGGTATTCTTTATTAGAATTCAAGATAAAAGCCCAAAGAAATCCCCCTAGAAGGCAACTTCTAGCAAAGTATAATGAGAATAAAATATTCTCATTAAAATTCTCATAAAATAAAATAAAATATTTTCAGTTCACTTTGGCTGCTGTGTTAACAGTCCCAAGCAGGAAGACAATCTATTCCCATTTGTTTCTCACTATTCCCCATAAAGGAGACCTGATACATTTTGGATCTGGCTTACAGTCTTGATGTGTGCACACACATTTTCTGAGGCCTTTTCGTGGCAATGCAGTCAGGGGTCTGGACCATTTAGAGGCTGGGTGGGATGGAGGAAGCACAAACCCCCTTTCTGTCAAGTGCCTGCTAGGACAGAGTAATGGCAATGACTCAGAGCTGCCTGGGCTTGAATCCCAATTTGACCATTTATCAGTTGTGTGACTTCGGGCATTTCACTTAACGTTTCTGTGCTCTGGTCTTTTCTGTAAAATAAAGATAATAACAGGCAGTCTTATAGATTTGTTTTGATAATCAATGTATAATATCTGTAAAGTACTTACCATGTAATAAGCTAATTATTAGCTAAGAGACCCTTTCTTCATTTCCAGAGCAAGTATACAATTTTACATACCTAAGAGATGAATTCTTCCTAAATTCCATGGGCAGAAGAAGTCCTTTTATGGCTATGTGGCCACTGAGGAAGATACAGACATTCCCAAGAATATTTGGGCATTCTTACCTGAAGGAATATATTTTCATTAAACAAGAACATGAGCTTAGTGGACTAGGGATGTATTGTATAAGTGAGGACAATTTAAGCTGTCCTAAATGCAGTGAAGGTAGGATTAGCATCTCACTCACAGAGTTATGGGAGTCTTCAATAAACTATCCCACATAAAAGTGATTAGCACAGTGTCTAACACAAGATAAGTACTCGATATATGATATTTGTGCATGTGCCTTGATATGGATCTGTGCTTCCACCCAAATCTCATGTCGAATTGTAACCTCCAATGTTAGAGGTGGGGTCTGGTGGAGAGTGATTAAATCATGGGGGTGGATTTCTCATGAATAGTTTAGCACCATCCTCTTGGTGCCATCCTTGTGATAGTGAGTTCATGTGAGATCTGGTCATTTAAAAGTGTTTGGTACCTCCCCCCTAACTCTCTTATTCCTGCTCTGGCCATATGAGATGCCTGCTGTCTCTTCACCCTCCACTATGACTATAAGCTTCCTGAGGTCTCACCAGAAGCCAAGCAGATGCCAGCCTCATGCTTCCTGTCAGGTTTCATGTCAATTTCACAGGAGAAAGCTTAGTGTCCAGCTTAGGTTCTGCTCATGCAGAACCATGAGCCAATGAAACCTCTGTTCTTTATCAGTTACCCAGTTTCAGGTATTTATAGCAATGTGAAAATGAACTAATACATGCCTGAAGCCATTGCACATAGCCTCCTGTCCAAAGCTCACCATGACCCATTGGAATCAGGGGCTCCGAACAATCAAGTGAAAGCTGTATAGAATATGCTAGAGCTGGGGCTGAGCCCAGGGCTATGGGGCTGCATGCTTCCTTCAACACTCCTGTTTTTCACCTCTTGGTATTTTGAGAGCCTGCAGGCCTCCTAATCCGTTCATAAGATGTGGCCACCTTATAGCGCTAGGAGCAAGGTGGCTGGTAACTACCTGAGTGACTCCAACCTCCAGGCCTTCAGCAGTGTCAGGCTGGTGGGCTTCTTAATAAGGGATCACCAACAAGGAAGAGCTGTTCCAAGATCACATGATGTTTCAGTCCTCCAAACCCCGACCCCTGAAAGCACCTCATAATCAAGAGTGGCGGGGTGGGAGGCGGTGGGTGAGAAATCAGCTACTCCTATAAAATGTTTTAAACACACTAATTAGTGGGCCAGCCATTATAATGCAACCAAACCCCCTCAAACCTCACATAGCAGGCATTTCGTAACATTGTTGACTCAGGTTTTAACTAGAGGATTTTCTCCTCCCTTCTCCCACTTGCTGCTAATCTATGGAATTCATTAGCTCCTATTCATGGTTACAAATCACTGCAGTGACCTGTGACAGGGTTTCTCATTTAAGATTACCGAAAGACCTAGATGGGCAGGATGATCCAGCAACCTAGCTTTCTTGTTATTCTAAACAAACAAATAAAACCATGAGATCAGAAGATAGCTCGCTAAAATATCTCTATGGAACCTGCATTTGCATTTTGTAATTTCCAGAGGAAAAACACTGGTGAGTTTCAGGTTGTGGTTGCATTTACAGATGGATTAACCCCGGAAGCAGCTGACTGACACTGCTTGTCAGTGACACTTTTCAACGCACAGAGGATTTTCTTTTTTCTTTCTTCCTTTTTTTTTTTTTTTTTTTTTTTTATTTGAGATGGAGTTTTGCTCTCTCACCCAGGCTGGAGTGCAGTGGCACGATCTTGGCTCACTGCAACCTCCGCCTCCTGGGTTCAAGTGATTCCCCTGCCTCAGCCTCCTGAGTAGCTGGGATTATAGGTGCGTGCCACCGTGCCCAGCTATGTTTTTTTTTGTTTTGTTTTCTTTTTTTGTATTTTCAATAGAGACAGGTTTCAGCATGTTGGCCACACTGGTCTCAAACTCCTGACCTTGTGATCCGCCTGCCTCGGCCTCCCAAAGTGCTGGGATTGCAGGCATGAGCCACTGTGCCTGGCTAGCAGGAATATCCCAGCCTTCAACACGGTATTTCTAAACCCTAAAGGAGAATGCTGGAGACTGTCTTTCCAGATAATGATACTATCTTAACTTTGGAGAGTGTTTTCATATTTACATAGCACTTTCACAATGTTTTTTTTTTTTTTTTTTTTGAAACAGGGTCTCGCTCTGTCACTTAGGCTTGAGTGCAGAGGCACAATCAGCTCACTGTAACCTCAAACTCCGGGGCTCAAGCAGTCCTCCCACTTAAGCCTTCTAAGTAGCTCAGACTACAGGTGCATCCTACCATACACAGCTAATTTTAAAAAAAAATTTTTTTAGAGATGGGGTCTCACTATGTTACCCAGTCTGTGTCCAACTCCTGGCCCTAAGTGATCTTCCAGCCTCAGCCTCACAAAACAGTGGAATTACAGGCATGAGCCACTGAGCCTGGCTACTTCCACAATTTTTCTTACTTGATCCCAGACCCAATCTGGGTCTGGCGTGAAATGTTTCATTTCCATTAACAAGTGCAATGACGTATCAGAAAGAAAAAAAAAGGTGATGTTGGAGGTGAACAAAAGGAAGTCAGGCAGGCTTTCTTTACAACACTGGCCTTTCTGCTTACCTGCAACCTATCTGTGGGCCAGGTATGCCCAGCGGGCTGGGGCATGGCATTGAGAGCAGAGTTCTTCCTGCCCTTTAAGAAACCATTCGTTTGGCTTTCTTGCCAAGAGAGCTCTCTGACCTCAGAGGGATACATCTTTTACTGCCTGCAAAGGTGTTTTACTGACTTGGGTTAACATCCACGGGGACTCATTTGAACTCGCGCTTACGGGGGAGCCAAATAGTCTACATACCACAGTGGAGAGTGAGGGGCTGGAGAAAGCATTACAGGCCTGGAGGGGCCTTAAGGAGGAATAAGACATGGAACCCTCCCCCAACTGTGGATGTAAACAATCCACAGGTGGAAATCTGGCCTAATTTTTTCTTAAACCTTTCTAGGGTGCTGATTTTCTTTCTTTTTTCTTTTAAAGACAAGGTCTCACTCTGTCACCCACGCTGGAGTGGCGCAGTCACGGCTCACTGCAGCCCCTAACTCCTAGACTCAAGCTATCCTCCTGCTTTGGCCTCCCAAGTAGCTAGGACTACAGGCATGTGCCAGCATGCATAGCTAATTTTATTTTACTTTATTTTGTTGTAGAAATGCAGTCTCCCTACCTTCCCCAGGCTGGCATTGAACTCCTGGCCTCAAGCAATCTTCCCACTTTGGCCTCCCAAAGTTCTGGGATTATAGATGTGAGCCCCTCAGATGGCCTGGCCTAATTTTTTCTTTACAAAAAAAAAAAAAAAAAAAAAATCTCTAGTCAAGAAGACACCCTGCCTGGCCTTAGTTAGCAATGTGCTCTTGCTTAGGTAGACTTGGCTGCAAATGCTGCAGAGGTATCCACACCATAAGACTGGGAGAAGGAAGTGGGAAGAGATGAGATGGGGTCGGGAACCAGAGCAGACCCAGCTCAGAGGCCGCCCAAGTGCGACAAGGGGGCAGTCAACAGCCCGAATAACTGCTTTCAAAGCAGAGCAGAAACTCTGGGGTATCCCCATAAGAATGAGCATTTTTCTCCAGGTTATTGAGCAGCTTTCTGATGGTTCTGCTTCCACCCCTGTGCTTCTTCAGGGCACACGTCAGCCACCGGGATCCTTTTAAACAGATCATGTCACTCCTCTCCTCCAAACTGATGCCTCTGACGGCTCCTGGCTCACTCCGTGAAAGCCCAAGTCCCTCCCAGGTCCTGCAGGCTTCACCTTCCCCCGGCCTGGGTCTGGGGCCTCATCTCCAGCTGCCTCCTTGCATCTGCTGCTGCTGCTGCCTCCTGCCTGATCCGCCACAGCCAGCCTCGCTCCCGTGAGGGCTCTGCACCTGCTGCACTCTGTCAAGAATGCTCTTTCCCTGGAAACCCACGGTCTCATGTCCTCAACTCCTTTACATCTTGGATCATATTTCCCCTGTATTCTATTTTTATTTGTATTTTTTTGAGAGACAGGGTCTTGCTGAATCACCCAGGCTAGAGTGCAGTGGTGCGATCATAGCTCACTGCAGCCTCACACTCCTGGGCTCAAGCCATTCTCCCACCCCAGCCTCCTGTGTAGCTAAGACTAGAGACATGCACCACCACCCCCAGGTAATTTTTTAATTTTTGTAGAGATGGGGTCTTGCTATGTTGTTGAGGCTGGTCTTGAACTTCTGGGCACGGCCTCCCAAAGTGCTGGGATTACAGGTAAGCACCATCCCACTTATTTTCTCTTCTTAAGGCAAAATGCTCCCTAGCCCTCCTGGTCTCCATCACCCTGTTGCCTAATTTTTCACAATGTCATTCATTTTTTAACCTCCAGATTTACTCATTTATTATATTCATTGTCTGTCTTCTTCCACTAGAACGTGAATTCCCCAGGCACAGAAACATCTTTGTCTTGCTTGCAGATACATCCCCTGTGCCAGGTAGCATTGGTTGAGTAAACATGTGGCTTGGAGGTATTTGTTCCAGCAGGCTGGATGCAGAAGTGACAGTTCTCAGTTCCAGACTGTGGCTGCTCCAAGGTGCCCAGTGTTCCATTCGTGTTGGAACAAGACCCTGATGGGAACTACAAATGCCCACATCAGTGTCCAGGCTTCTGGGAGAAGGGCTGGAAATGGTAGACAGGGAATCTGGCTCCAGCTAAGCCAGCAGGGAGTTGTTTCAGCAAATCTGAGGCAGAACACCACTCCTATAAGCTGCAGGGAAGGGGTAGGGTGGGGTGGGGTGGGGCGGGGGCTCCAGGACTGGTGGGAAAACATAAGCCAGGGTTGGGGGGCAGCAAGGCTCACACTGAACCCCTGCACTACCCACAATAGGTGACCTCAAATCTTGCCCATCCTGCTCAAAACGGGCTCTAGCACTCAGCAAGATGGTTCCAGGTTAAGGTCTTCGGGGCTCTCTAGGAAGAGTCCGGGTACAGAGTACCAAACCAGCTACACAATCTGTAGGGCCCAGTGCAAAATGAAAATATGGCGCTCCTTGTCTAAAAGTTATTAAGAATTTTAAGATGACAAAAGCAGGGCATTAAACCAAGTGCAGGGTTCTCCCGAGCCCAGGGCCTGTGTGACTGCACAGGTCACATGCCCACGAAGCTGCCCCTGCTCAGGACTGACTGCACTGATGACTTTTCAGAGATGTACCTGCTGGCCAGGCACAGTGGCTCACGTCTGTAATTCCAGCACTTTGAAAGGCCGAGGTGGGTGGATCACCTGAGGTTAGGAGTTTGAGACCAGCCTGGCCAACATGGTAAAACCCCATCTCTACTAAAAATACAAGAATTAACCGGGCGTGGTGGCACACGCCGTAATCCCAGCTACTTGGGAGGCTGAGGCTGAGGCTGAGGCAGGAGAATCGCTTGAACCTGGGAGGAGGAGGCTGCAATGAGCCGAGATTGTGCTACTGCACTCCAGCCTGGGTGACAGAGCAAGACCATCAAAAACAAAAACAAAAAAAAAGAGAGAGAGAGATTCCTGCTAGAAAATTTCTCATAACAAATCCAGCTCACTTATGCCCAAGATGTGCAACGTAAGGAAACAAGGAAAGAAACCCTGGGGTGTAGCGGGAAACAATCTCAGAGAAAACCTAAAGGCACTCAAAATTGAATCCCTGCAACTAGTAATAGGATCTGATGAGCTGCAGGATGGGGGCAGCTGGGAGCAGGGGCAAAACGGTGACATCAAACATCCACGGTGGCCTCTGGGGCTGTCTGTGTTCATGTCCATGGGAAATGAGCCTCCAAGACTCCAGCACATTCTTCATTCCACAAGTGGTCAGTGACCAGCAACAGGTAAGCAGAGAAGTGGAAGCAGGAAACTGCAGTTAGAAAAAACAAAGCTGGGTTGAGTCACACGGTTGTGGCTTGAAGTGCTGGGAAGCCCAGGGCCTTTTCCCTTGAGTCAGCTGAAGGAGTGCACATTGCTACCATGACCTTACTAACAGCACTCAGTAGGTGTCTACAAAGAAAAGCCGATGCTGAGCCAGGTACCACCACCTTTCATTTGCATGGCACCTTACAGTTGAGAAAGTGCTTTGGTATGCATAATGACTTCAGTTGATTATCTCAATAACCCTATTAGGTTAGCAGAGTATCACTGTCCCCAGATGGGTGGACTGACTCACCCAAGGTTGTTGGCAAAATCCATTCAAGTCCAGCACTTTTTTCTTCTCTTCCATAATGCTCCTGTCACTGGTGCCTGCCATCGTCCCAGAGTTCATGGCCCGAGACTGGCAAATGCCGGCCAGGGCATTACAAGCATCCATGTTGACTAATTGCATCCAACATCCCAATATCTTGCCAGTGGTACAAAAGGGATAGGTGAGCTGCTGGGCTGCGCAGCACCTACCACATCCTCCAGAAAAGGTACACGGTCAGAGGGATTGGACGTTTCTCTCATACAAACATCACAGGAGCTGCTTTTGGGAATCATCTGTTAAATGTGAGCTACAGATTACATCAAGATGAACAGAGCGTTGTGATCCTGAGTGACTTAGTATTTTGAAACAGCCTGTTAACCTTTTATCAGAAGGATTCCTACAAAGCATTAGTTTATGGCACTGAAATGTGGGCAGATTATTTGCCAAATCACATTATTATGCATAGCAAACTGTTTTGCAAAAACTGGTACCTGCGGATGCACAGTGGGTTTGAGTTAAATATGTCAATCATTAACATTTTCTCTAAAAATTAACAAGTGCAATTAGCACGTATCAATGAAATAATCCCTTGAGTTCACTATTTTTTAAGCTGAATCTCCATTTGAGTCACACAAAAAGAAAATGAATCTTAAAATCATTTCCATTTTAGCAGAGGCACATGTTAAAAACAGCTGAACTCATTTTTCCCTCCTCAATTTCTGCAAAATTCACTCCCAGGTTTACTTACTATGCCAAGTTTCAGAGCTGAGCAAATTTTTATGGTCTAGTTATAAACCCTAGAAAAACAAGGTTTATAGGAAATGTTGACACAACCTTAACTAAAGTGGTGCTAGCTGACACCTCTATATTTTCAATTTGGGGATTTCTACTGGGAAAGTATAAACGCTAATTCAGCAAAGGAAGCCAACTATAATAAAAAGGTTGTAGTCTTCCTGTTCACCCCATGAAGTTCTACTTCAAAAGATGCCAGTGCAACGTGGAGGTGAGTTAGAGTTAGAATGGAGTTAGCATGGAGAGCACCTGCAAATCGCTCAGCCTCCTGGTTACCTATAAACCTCGCCTGGGAATGCATGACCTCACCATGAGTCATGGCTGCCCACAGCAGTGCAGTGGGAGAGACGGCGGAAGATGTCAGGTCTTTACGCAAAGGTGTCTACTAGTCTCTCCCTGTACACCTTCTAATCTATCCTAAATGGAAACCCAAGTTGATTTTTCACAGACCGGTAAAGCGAGCCACTGAGACTCGGAGAAGCTAAAAAGATGAATGCTGGAGTGAAGGCACGCCATGGAAGGTTGACTTTGAGTGCGGTGGGCTCAGACTGTGGTAGCAGTAGGGCACCAGGTGTAAGCGCACACTGAGCCATCGGGAGGCAGGGCCAACAACAATGCTGATTTCCCCAATCCTGCTAAGCAGCCCAGATGAGAAGCACATGTGTTCAATATTTAGGCTTTGATTTCTTCCCCCTCTGAAACAGGAGGAGGTGGGAGAAGGGGTAACTTTGATTCAAGTCCAGAGATAAAGACTGACACACACACGGACCATAATAGGGGACAAAGTGAGTTAAGCGGAAGTAAATGTTTTAAAATCCTCAGCTAGATAGACTAAACAGCGCTGGCCCGGGAGTCAGGAGACGCAGCTGTCTGTCTGTCCGGGCGTTCCCACTTGTGAACTGAGACTCCAGGCAGTCTGAATGGCCTCCTCACGTCCTGTCCCAATTTTGTCATTGGTAAAATGGAGTTCAGCCTCTGTTATGGGACAGTAGTGAGGAATAAGTAGAGTTATGTCCCTGAAAGTGATTTGTGAATTGTAAATTGAAAGGCAGATGGGAGTATTATTTTGTATTGATTGTATTTCTACTTTGGAAAACTATGTTCAGAAAATGGATTTTTTTTTTTTTTTTTTTTTTTTTTTTTACTTTAAGTTCTGGGATACGTGTGCTGAACATGCAGATTTGTTACATAGATATACAGGTACCATAACATTCAGGACATAAGCGTGGGCAAAGACTTCATGACTAAAATACCAAAAGCAATTGCAACAAAAGCCAGAATTGACAAATGGGACCTAATTAAACTAAAGAGCGTCTGCACAGCAAAAGAAACTATCATCAGAGTCAACAGGCAACCTACAGAATGGGAGAAAATTTTTGCAATCTGTCCATCTGACAAAGGTCTAATATCCAGAATCTACAAGGAACTTAAACACATTTACAAGAAAAAAAAAACCCATCAAAAAGTGGGTGAAGGATATGAACAGACACTTCTCAAAAGAAGACATGTATGTGGCCAACAAACATATATAAAAAAGCTCATCACCGCTGGTCATTAGAGAAATGCAAATCGAAACCACAATGAGGTACCATCTCACGCCAGTTAGAATGGCGATCATTAGAAAATGGAAATATTTTCAATGGAGGGACAAATCCATCAGGATAATGGGAATAAGAAAAAAGCCTCCCTAGCATTGCTTTTAGTTCATCCTGAAGCTGATTTGGAAGGGAATTCACTGCTGACAACTTTGCTTTTGTGTTAAGTCGAGTAGTCTGCTTAAAAGGCCATTTGAGTTACACTCCAAATGCCATCACATATGTCTAACCTTCACCAGCTCACAAGGGACGACTAACTTACATATCTTCATGAGCAGAAAGTATTTTGGATGATGATTTTTTTTCCTCCCAGGTTTCTAAGCCTGTTGGCAGCATTTTCCCAGGGAGTTTTCAAAAACTTTCACGAGATATCCCCATAGCATTGGCAGAAAGGCATGAAACTTACTTCAAGACAAATGCTTAACTTCTGCGGACCCTGTTTTTTTATTTTCGGGTTGAAAAGGAAGACAGTGAGTTTCTAGATGTACCTGTCAAGACTAAATGATTGTTCATTTCCTCTGAACTGGGAATAACGTAATAACATGCAGCTGGGGAGCTAGGCGGTGTTTCTTGCGTTTTCCTCTTTCAGAAGCTGAGCCTCTTACCAGCTGGGAAATATTACTGTCTGAATGTGCTGAAAAACTTAGGGTAAATGAAAAAGAACAACAATATTCCAGATGTCAGCAATCACTCTGATGGTCTTACCTGTACCAACCTGAGAATATTTTAATAGAAAACGTTGACAAAGATTTACTTAATTCAAAATGAACTCCCGAGTTGGGGAGAAAGAGTTTATAATGCCTCAAAAACCCCTGCTGTAAAATTGAGCTGATAAGAATTAACCCTGCAAAAATTATGTATGCCAATGACAAGGTAACTTTGGGAGAAACAATTGAAAATAATAAAGTATTTTCACCCAAGAGCAACAGAATAGTACAAATAAAAGTATCCATGTCTTGCTAATGCAGCCATTACCTGTAACCAAATAAATAAAATAAAACCCTGCATACATGTAATGCTGAGCTTAAAACTGGATTTCAACAAAATGAATCCCAGGCACTTATTTTAAATGCATGCTTATGTCTTATAGTATAATAAATTTTGCTCAGCGTTTCATTAGCCATTATACTACATATTGTGATTATATCAGATATTAGATGCTGAGAGTCAGAGCCAACATTTCACTTCAGGTGGCTCTCATTCCAGCTCATCGTCACAATTAATTAAAGCAAGAGGAGGTGGGGTGGAGGCGGAGAGATGCTATATGGGTCTCCAGCTTTTCCTGGAAAGGTAAGGATGGAGAAGCTATGGCAGTGGGCACGTCTCTGCCAATAGAATCTTATAGCACCATTTCCCAGTGGACCCAGGCCTGCGCATCGAAGATAAGAAACTTAGGTTTGGGAAAAGTGGAGGAGTGATAGAGCTGGCCTGGATCCCCATGAGTCTGTGGTTCTCAGCCGCGGCTAGGGCATCAGAATTACTGGTAGAATTTAAAATGAAATGACTGAATCCCATCCAGACATGGTAAAGCTCAGACATCTGTATGTTTAAAACAGGTTTTTAAAAAATTATTATTTCTGTAGGTTATTGGAGAACAGGTGGTGTTTGATTACATAAGTTCTTTAGTGGTGATTTGTGAAATTCTGGTGCGCCCATCACCCAAGCAGTATACACTGTACCCAATTTGTAGTCTTTTATCCCTCACCCCCTTCCCACCCTCTCCCCCTGAATTCCCAAAGCCCACTGTGTCATCCTTATGCCTGTGCATCCTCATAGCTTAGCTCCCTCTTATGATTGAGAATATATGATGTTTGGTTTTCCATGTTTTTTTAAAAAATTAAAAAACTACAATTGGTTCTGAATGCTGAGTTGGGTTGAAAACCATAGGTAGGTGGTAGTTGAGAGTAAACTGAAAGGTGAGTTTGACAGTCTCACACTTTATCTCAGTCTCTTTCATCCTGCACGCATCTCTCCCAAAATACAGCTGCATGTCCTGAAGTATACCAGAGAGACATAAGATGATGAGGATGACAATATTACTACTAATAAAATAACATAGCGCTAGAGTCCTTCTGGGACTCTTCCCCTGCCTGACAAAGCACTTGCACATCCATGACGTTATTTCACCCACACTCCCCCTTCTCTCCCTCAGTGCTGGGAAGCAGACACTGCAGAAATCATCATCCCATTATACAGATAAGAAAATGCCACATCCTGCTAAATTCCCTAACAGCATGAATGGGCAAGCTTACTCTCATTTTTCATCCTTCCCCAGATGCAATTCCTTACACGTGACAGATGTTTTGCACCATCCCAGGGCCAGGAGGCAGGGACTTTGCTCCTGTGTGATTTTCCACTCGCGTAGCAGAGCAGAGAGAACCCAGCAGTCGAACACTTAGCTCTCAAGTAGACTGCAAATGAAGAGAAGTAGCCTTGGGTTTTGTTTTAACCCTAAAGGGTTGGCTTACGTCCCAGTATGTATGATAGATTTTTGGCTTTCCATTTTAGACAAGTCTTTTTCTTAAGTTAACACATCATGCTTCCCATGTCTATTTCATTGTTTCCTGGGATTCAACAGAGAAGAGAGAGGAGAAAGTGATGTAGTAGGTACCACTGAGCAGCAGGTCTCCCCTGGCATGCCTCTTGGAGCAAGCGTCATGGTGGACTGTTCACCTGCCAGCTTCTTTTACATCACACGAAGCAAGTGGTCCCCAGGTTAAGGATGGAAAAAGAGGCTGAGAAATCTTCCAGTCATGTTTGGGTTTATTTCTCTGCCACCTGAGTAAGTTTTCAGTAACCTTGATCTTATGATTCAATTGTTCTGATGGAAAAAAAGAATGATCACAGCATTGGGGGGTGATGAATGTTTAGAACTGAAAGTTACCCTTCTCTGGGGAAGATTTTGTGAAAAATAGACTTGAGGATAAAGAGATTACAAAGCTTGGCCCTACAAGCTGTGCTTTTGCTGATACATTTGTCTAAGTTCCTTCATATCTTATGTTAACCATTTTTTTTTTTTTTGAACTAGAGTCTCGCTCTGTTGCCCAGGCTGGAGTGCAGTGGCACAATCTCAGCTCACTGCAACCTCTGCCTCCCAGCTTCAAGTGATTCTCCTGTCTCAGCCTCCCAAGTAGCTAGGACTACAGGTGTGCACCACCAGACCCAGCTAATTTTTGTATTTTTGGTAGAGATGGGGTTTTGTCCTGTTGGCCAGGCTGGTCTCGAACTCCTGGGCTCAAGTGATCCACCAGCCTTGGCCTCCCAAAGTGCTAGGATTACAGGTGTGAGCCACCGTACCCAGCCTACATCTTATGTTAACATTTAAAAAACCCATCTCCCTAGATAAGATTGTCTTTTGGAGATGTGTGATGTTATGAGAGCTACCACTGTGGCCAAAAATGGAGTGTTAACACGTGATCCATCCAGTTCCTCTCAGGTCACTATTTCAGAGACCGATAAAAACAGACTGTATTGTTTAGTTTGTGCCATCATACAAAAATATATTTACAAAAAGTGAAACTCAAGTTTTTAACTTAGTAAGCTGATCATCCACTTTATCATACTTTTCCTCTTATATATGTCATTTAAAAGTTTGATGGCCATGTTTAAATCACATCTGGTTTTCTAATAGCACATTGAGAAACTGTTTTTTACAGTAATACAAAGATATTTTATAGAGAGTTGAATATATGGAATGTAACTAACCTTTTAAACCAGGTATGTAGAGCTACCCTCTGGGACAGAAATGGCAAATGGGTTTCACCTGAGCACCAGCCAATGGGCCGCTCATTGAAGTGTTATCTCGAAAAAGCTGTTCTGGGCTCAGCAAGAAAGGGTGCCAAGACTGATTAGTGATGCCGGCCATGGGAGAAGGACCAGCGTTTGGAGACCTGTACACCATTTGTTTGCCATCTTGGCTATGAAAGGAAAGGGGAAATACACCTGCTGGGAAATGTACATTTCACTGGGACCTAAGACTTGATATGTATAAAGAATTACTTTGATGGATGGCTTTTGCCAGAGCAAAGACTCGATTGAGCCTTTCAAATAGTTATAGATTTAAGAGCATTATTTAAGATGTTTAATGCATATCTAGGTGTCTAAAAGTGCAAGGAGTATTCATTTTTCTCAACACACTTACAGTGTTATTTGAAATTCTGGAATCGAGTCTGTCATTGTTACAGTAGTGAATGTCAGTCATGATCTTCCAATTATGTAAGCAGCTCACAAATAAGGCTTTTTCCTTGAATTCATCAGCATTTGGTCACGCTTCAGCCTGGTCATTTTCATTAATGTAGTTTTCATTGCACTCAAAGCAAATGTCATCATTTACAGTAGTGATTATGATGTCCAAGGGGAAGTCATAAAGCCTGTCATATTTCTAAGTTCCTAATCTTAGAGAATTAGTGAGGATACAACTCCAGCAAAGTCATTTGTTTCCTGTTAAAGATAACGTAAATGGAAAAGCAAATGGGGATCATCCCTCTGGAGAAACCATGAGCTTGAGATGATTAATGTTGCAAAGAAATAACTTTCTTATTGAATAAATGTTCTTTTCATCAGAGTGAGTTCTATTAACTTGCAAAATGTAATTTCGGGTGGAAGAAAACATTTCTCAATTACATCGTAAATAATGACAAATTTAAACATGTCTTTAGCCTATTTGCTACCAAAGATTCATCACTGTAGATCATTTTCATGTGTGTTTTTTAGTTATACACTAATCCTTTTACTTTTCAAATGGGTGGACACTTTTATTGTCTACTGATTGGGTCCTTGAAGACATGGATTCACCAATAAGAGTTTTGGTTCTGGTTCACTTGTACGGCCAGGCAAGTGAACAGACATGAATGAAACCCTCCAAGAATTTATTTGTTTCTATTACCCCTTTTCTCCCTTAGCGAACAAATCCATTCTCTGGGAACCTCAGCAAATTCATAGTCCAGTGTTTCCAGCAGCCATCTAATCACGACATCATGATTTCATCACCTCCTCCGAACCAACATGAGCCCAGCATGAAGTCTCTTCTAACTCGCACTCTTCTTCCTTTCTCCATAGGCATTCCAGGCATGAGGTTTCTGTTGTTGCTTGGTTTTGGTTTTTTGCTTTTGCTGTAAATTATGAAAGTGGCTTCCTTGAGTTACAGGAGGAAACAGGACATGAGTTTTCCAAATTCTTACATTGCTCCTGGGAAAGGGCGTGTGATCTCTCCTGCTTCCACATAGAATTAGTCTTTGGTGATCTTGGGGACACCAGCCTAGAGCCATGTGGGAGGTAAGGAGTTCCTCCTTTGGGGTCATCGTTTTAGAGATGAGTGTATTCACTAAAGTGGAGAATTGTAAGTTATGTATATGTGGGGCCTGTGGGAGAAGAGATATGGAAGATGATTTGTCTTTATTCAACCCTAGTCGCCGGCACAATATGATGCTCCTACCAAAATAAAATAAAATAAAATAAAATAAAATAAAATAAAAAGCTTTCACTTATGTAGATATTCTAAGCTGAGTGGGTAGAAAGTGATCATTTATTCTCGTTTCAGTATTTGGCAGAGCCTCTGTCTCCTTTTTTTCTTTCTTTCTTTTTTTTTTTTTTGAGGCAGGGTCTTGCTCTGTCACCCAGGCTAGAATGCAGTGCTGCAATCACAGCTCAATGCAACCTTAACTCCCAGGCTCAAGCGATCCTCCTACCTCAGCCTCTGAAATAGCTGGGACAGCAGGCATGCACCACCATGCTCCGTTAATTAAAAAAAATTTTTTGTAGATTTGGGGTCTCACTATGTTGCCCAGGCTGGTCTTGAATTCCTGGGTTCAAAGGATCCTCCCACCTTGGCCTTCTAAAGTGGCTGTGCTGGGATTACAGCTGTGAGCCACCAGCAGAGCCTTCTTTTACAGCCTGTTGCAGGACTGCTTGTTGCCTATACGGCATCCATTCACTCTCATTACCAACAATGTGCCCAGTGAAAAGACTTCGTTTCCTGGACTGCCTTGCAGGTGTGGAGGGCGAGGGAGCACTGAGATATAAGCCTATGATGTTGGGTGGAACTTTTGATATTTGATTATTCCTGCACTACCTCAAGGGAGGAGTTTCTCCTTTCATCCCCTGTCAATAGGTTGTTGAGCCCTAAAAACCGGTCTTAGTTCATGTTCCTGCAATTGTAAGGCTTGCCCTTCTAGTGAGTAATTTGCGAAATGTTATTGGGAAATGGCAGGGGGTGGGGGGATTCTTTTCCTGTTAATACAGCAGCATATAAAACACAAATGGAAAGATCCACTGAGGATCATACTAATTTAAATCTGATTAAAACACATTGCCTTGAAAAAATTTACGTATGATAAATCTGAGTGTGAAGGCCACAAGTTTCACCATTGTAGGCATCAGCAAGGAAAAATGTTGGCCAGGTTCACTGGCCCACACCTATAATCTCAGCACTGTAGAAGGCTGAGGAGGGAGGATTACTGGATGCCAGAAGCTTGAGACCAGCCTGAGCAACAGAGTGAAACCCCATCTCTACATAAAAATTTTTAAATTAGCTGGGTGTGGAGGCACACACCTGTAGTTCCAGCTACTTGAAAGGCTGAGGCGGGAGGATAGCTTGAACCTGGGAGTGAGAGGTTGCAGTGAGCTATGATAGCACCACTGCACTCCAGCCTGGGTGAAAGAACAAGACCCTGTCTCCAATAAATAAATAAATAAAATATTAATCACCTAATAGTTACTTATAGCAATAGTGCCAGGTATAGGGAATCGAATCATAAGCAAGAAAGATATGGTCCCATTCCTTCTCAAGTTGACAGTCTAATGGGGAAGACATAAAATAAGCAGGCTGAGCATGGTGGCTCATGCCTGCGATCCCAGCACTTTGGGAGGCTGAGGCAGGTGGATCACCTGAGGTCAGGAGTTCGAGACCAGCCTGGCCAACATGCCAAAACCCCACCTCTACTTTAAAAAATACAAACATTAGCCAGGTGTGGTGGTGGGCACCTATAATCCCAGCTACTCAGGAGGCTGAGATGGGAAAATCGATTGAACCCGGGAGGTGGAGGCTGCAGTGAGCTGAGATGGTGCCACTGCACTCCAGCCTGGGTGACAGTGAAACTCCACCTCAAAAAATAAAAATAAAATAAAATAAGCAGTCAAGGTGGAAATGTACAGTTGCTCAGGCTGTGCACTGCCCAACTTCAGGGGACATTATTTACATAGAATGTGGTCTAAATGGTGACCCCCCAACAAGGCATGGCCTGTACCACCTTATGGTGGTGGCCCTTTAAGCAATTTTCTGAAAATGTGCTAAGTAACTGGCAACAGCAGATGTACTGAGCCATGGAAGCACCTGGCAACACCACTTGAACTAGTCTAGGAGGTGGTTTCCTGGAGTAAATGACATTGAACCCAAGACTTAATAATCAGCCTTAGTCAGGTATGCTAAAAGCAGGAAGAGTCATCTAAGCATCTTCTTCTAGTAGTTTCTCTTCTCAGAGAAGCTGCATATACCAAGGCCAAGGACCAGGGGTTCTGAGGCTGAGCTAACTATAGAACAATGATAAGGGACATCTTAGCAGTTGAATTCTGCTGTTGATGTGGGAGTTTCATTTTTCTTGCTTGACAGACCCAGGTCAGCTGCACCAAACTTTATGGATTCCAAGCTGTTTTCTAACAAGGTCTCAGCAATGCTTTTCAATATAGTGCAGTTAATTCAAAAACTTTGGCTAAACATAACTTTCAGAGAAGATCCCCTCTCTTCAGACAGATGGTTCCAAAAGGTGGACTCCTATTGCTGCCACCCACCAACTTTATCAAATGTCAAGCATTTTGGTTCAGACAAACTCAATCTGATTGTGACATTTCTCTGCTTAAAACCTTTTAATGTAGTGCTTCTGGGATTAAAAAACAAAAATGAAAGACACCTTGAGATAAAGTTCAAACTCCTTAGCCTGGCCTACAAGGTACAGTAATCTTCCAGAGGGCAGTGGTGATTTTTACATCATCACTTTGCACAATGGCTTACATGGAGTAGCATTATGGAAGGGATGAATGGATGGATGGATGGATGGATCAACAGTCAGTCTTGCCCTGCCCACAATTTTCCCCTTCAGTCTACTCCAATAAGAGATGACTGTCTTCCTGATGCATGTTCCTGTTAGGCCCTCAGTGTTCACAGGAGATTGTCACTTCTCCCACCACTGACTGACTAGTAAAGTTTTAGTCCCAAGCATTCTGAAATGGTGGCACTCCAGGCACAACCAATCAAAGTGTTATCATCTCAAAATCCCTGCAACCTGACACTTATCAAAACTTGGTTTATTACTCTAAAGAGAAAAATCACACAAGTATAAAAAGATGTATGCACAAAAAGATTTGCTGCGGCACTGTTTATGTTTGGGAAAAATCGGAATGACCCAAATGTCCATGAATAGAGGGCAGGGCAAGTAAATTAAGGAATATAACATATGGTAGAATATGGAGCAACCTTAAAGTTGAGGGGGGTCTGTTACATTCCATCAAATCTGCGATAACTTCATCTGTAAGATACATCATTATTTTATTTATTTTATTTATTTTTTTGAGACAGAGTCTCACTCTGTCACCCAGGCTGGAGTGCAGTAACGTGATCTCGTCTCACTGCAACCTCTGCCTCCTGGGTTCAAGTGATTCTCCTGTTTCAGCCTCCCGAGTAGCTGGGATTACAAGTGAGCACCTCCATGCCTGGCTAATTTTTGTATTTTCAGTAGAGACAGGGTTTCACTATCTTGGCCAGACTGGTTTTGAACCCTGGGCTCAAGTGATCCATCCACTTTGGCCTCCCAAACTGCTGGGATTACAGGCGTGAGCCACCATGCCCGGCCAAGATACATCATTATTTTATGATAGTAAGAAAATGCTGTCAATTAAATGACACAATCTTTGTTGTTACCTCGAAATTTTATTTTCTACTAACTAGCTCTTAAGGCATATTTTTATTATATAGGCATATTTTTATTATATATTGCTCTTGTGCATACATGAAAATGTATATAAGCATAATAAATTGGTTAATATGTTCCTGAAAGTGCCTCTCATTTAGAATCCAACCCTTCCAGATGCTCATCAACTCAGAGTCATCAGTGTCCATGCATTTCCATGCCGTATTGTCCTCTCTGCCATCAGGAGACTTTTCATGCTGTCTTTTTAAAGAATACATAAAAAAGACAAATCTATCAAGTTCCTAGCTGACTTTGCAGTTACGTAGGATTGGCCAACTTTGGACTTTGCGAATATTGATAAATCAGTTTGCTTTCAATAAATCATCTCCCACACTCTTCCTTCAATAATTTTGTTCCTAAGGGTTAGAGAAAAATTCACCTCTTGCTCGTGGCTTTTCTCCTAAGCCATTAGCATCCATTCTGAACCTTTTGATGTTTTTGTGAATGTGCCTGGAGCAACTGCTGCCTGGCCAGACACCATCACATGGATTATAAGATGCAAATCAATTTCAGGCATGCAAAATGTTTTTTTTTTTTTTAATTAGGATCACTGAAATATTTCATATGTCCACAGCATGTTAAGGAGTGATAAAGAGCATGTTTCAGAATAGTACATACAGTAAGTGCATATATGTAAGATGTATAAAAGTATGTACTTACATCTATTTGTGTCAGTATGAAAGGCATAAAGATGCCTAGAGGGGTGTCCATCCAAATATTGTCAATTATCATGTCTAAGCCAGGCGTGGTGGCTCATGCCTATAATCTCAGCACTTCGGGAGGCTGAAGCAGGAGGATTGCTTGAGGCCAGGAGTCTTTTTTGTTTGTTTGTTTTTTGAGATGGAGTCTTGCTCTGTTGCCCAGGCTGGAGTGCAGTGGCACAATCTTGGCTCACTGCAACCTCTGCCTCCTGGGTTCAAGCCATTCTCCTGCCTTAGCCTCCCGAGTAGCTGGGACTACAGGCCCACGCTGCCACACCCAGCTAATTTTTTGTATTTTAGTGTTTCACCGTGTTGCCCAGGCTGGTCTCGAACTCCTGAGCTCAGGCAATCTGCCCACCTCGGCCTCCCAAAGTGCTAGGATTACAGGTGTGAGCCACCACGCCTGGAGGCCACGAGTTTGAAACCAGCCTGGTCAAGTGAGACCCCATCTCTACAAAAGTTATAAATAAATAAATAAACAAACAAACAAATAAATAAATTTGTTATTTTTACCAGTTAGTATATTTGGGATGATTATACTATTTTTTTTGTATTTTTCTGTATATTTAGCACTTTTAAATTTTACTATAAATGTGTAGCATATTTTCAAAAGTAACAAATTTTTTTGAGAAGAGATAGTGTTTACGGAAAATTGCCCAAAACATATGGATTTCACTTGTATCTATATAAGTCTACACTTAAGAACAAATTTTATGAGGTCTGTAATATCCCTAAAATTATACCCATATGTTTAATCTCCCTATCACACTGAACGTAAAATCTGAGCTCCTCCCCAGGACCTATATGACCTGCCCACTAGGCTGACGTCACATGCCACCCGTGTTCTGCTGCCTCTCTCTACTCGCCACACCCACCTGCAGTCCCTGAACCCACCAAACTCATTCTTCCCTGCCTCACGTGTGCCTCTGACAATTAGGTGTCAGCTTAGCAAGGGAGGCCATTCCTGATCCCCCAATCTAAAGTTGGCTTCCCTTCATTCTCTCTCCTGTAACCCTGTTTTGTTTCCTTTCAAGCACTAATTACTATCTGGGAGCCATCTCAGCTATGTCTCTGTTTCCTTGTTTGCAGTCTGTCTCTTCCTTGTGGGCAGGACCACTGACTGTCATGGTAACTGTGAAATCCTCCCTGTGTGGGTTAGTTTGGCTCCTCAAAAAAAGCAGATGACAAAATGAGATCAGATGCAAAAGAGATTTACTGGGAGAAACACCGTGAAGAACGACGGGGAGGGAGCAGGAGGAGTCAGAGAGAGTCTTCCCATCGCAGTGCAGGTTGAGCCCTATGAAGGCAGACAGGGAAAGAACGGAGATCCGGTGGGAAGACTGACAGACAGCTGTGCAGTTCTAAGGCGGTTTCCTCTAGGTCCATGTGTTGTCCTCCAGCCAAAGTTGCCCATTTAAGGACTCTTGTATCCTGCAGTATTGGGTCAGCACCGTCACCTGGATCTACTGTGCTCCATCACTGGCAGGGACGGGGAGCAGCTCCAGGGATGGTGGCCTTGGTGCCAGTATTGCAGTGGAACCCAAACAGAGGGGACAGGGGCTCACCACAGCAGGAGATCTGAGCAGCCCATTTACAAGGCTGCCATAGCCTGGAACAGAGTGAAATCTTTTCACATGTTTGTTTTTAACAAATGAGTGAATGGAAAGTTTCCCAAAGTGGCCCATAACTCAAAAGAGGAACTACTACTCTAATATTCTCTCTGAGATAAGTTATATGCTCATACCATAGGATTTTTACTGCCACAGTTTATTTTAATGAGTGGGAGGATAGTATTTTGACTTGCTTCCTCTGAATATTGATATTAGAAATATCTCCAAAGAATGCATTGCCTTTTGTAGTTTAAAAAGGCCATTGAGCCAAAGAATGCGTTCCCTTTTGTGGTTTAAAAAGGCCACTGAGGTACTTATCATTGTATCACCCAGTGCCTTCTTCATGAAGACCCATGAGGAAAATATTCTTTCTAATCTCAGTACCAGGAAGAGTTATGCTTTATCTGGGCAACTGGATTGTAAATTTAAGTAATTGACAATGTGATCAGAGTTTGCTTTCTTTTTTTCTTTTTCTTTCATCTGTTTTGCACATGCACCTGAAAGCTTGGAACCTAAGCTTTCAGGAAATGGACTTGTAGTCCATTTTCAGCAAATGTGTAAGAACTCCTACAAATATTTCTGCATATTTCAACAAAATTTATTTTATTTTATTTTTAGAAACAGGATCACCCTCTGTCACCCAGGTTGGAGCGCAGTGGCATAATCATAGCTCACAGTAAACTTGAACTCTTGTGCTCAATGATCCTTCCCCTCAGCCTCCCAAGTAGCTGGGACTACAGGTACCCACCACCACACACAGCTAATTTTTATTTTAAAAAATGTTTTTAATACAGACAGGGTCTCACTATGTTGCCAGGCTGGTTTCAAACTCCTGGCCTCCGGCAATCCTCCCACCTCAGCCTCCTGAAGCATTGGGATTTCAGGCATGAGCCACCTTGCCTGGCTCAAATATTGATTTTAGACCAGCCTTACTCGTGGGTTAATCTTATTTTCCTATCCTTAGTTATCTTGCCCCAAGTTCACAACATACCTTTTTATACTTGATCTTCTTGTTTTAGGTATATTTTAATAGGCCACTTTATATGCTTTGAAATATGGTGGGATCTGCATAGATTGGTTGTTGTTTAATGCTAAGCATGGTACTATGCATGGTCTAGCCCCAGCCTTCAGCCTCACGTCCCACCACCCCTCCTCCCCAAAGCTGCCCTGCTGCTCACAGCTTCCCTCTTATTCCCTCATTAGAGTCTTTACCACACTTTATTACAAAGATTCATGTAGGGGTCCCGTCCACCCAGAAGCAGAGCATTTGTTGCAGCCCTACTGACTTAGCCATGTCAAAAAGTAAAACCTCGATTATGTCACCCAGTATCATGCTCGCCTGAACCCTCTCCCTTCTTCTGTCTTCAACACCCTCCACCGCTGATTGCGGAGAACTCTCATTTTCCATTTTATTCATTTCTAAGTGGCTTGTAATTTTTATAGGTATAGTCTCTTTATCACCGGAGGAAAGAGGGATAAAGACATATTAAAAGCTATACCTGGGTTAATCTCTAAGAGGTTTGAGTCTTATCCCTCCAACCATCATTTTAATAAAGCTTTAGAATGTTAACTAAGATGTAGCTCTACAACAGTGAGTACTAAAAGAACAGTTAGACATTTATTTATTTATTTATTTATTTATTTTTGAGACGGAGTCTGGCCATGTGGCCCAGGCTGGAGTGCAGTGGCCGGATCTCAGCTCACTGCAAGCTCCGCCTCCCGGGTTCACGCCATTGTCCTGCCTCAGCCTCCCAAGTAGCTGGGACTATAGGCGCCCGCCACCTCGCCCGGCTAGTTTTTTGTATTTTTTAGTAGAGACGGGGTTTCACCATGTTAGCCAGGATGATCTCGATCCCCTGACCTCGTGATCCGCCCGTCTCGGCCTCCCAAAGTGCTGGGATTACAGGCTTGAGCCACCGCGCCCGGCCGACATTTATTTTAGTCTAGGGCTGAGAATGGAAGATCATATTATAGACAAATATTCACTCACACCAATTTCCTATATATATTTAATCAATAAGATAAACCAAGTAAGAAAGAATACCAAAAAAAAAAAGAATGTCCACATTAAAAATAGAACCGAGTTCCATTACTGAACAGCTAAATCTCTTCATAAAAGTAAACGCATTTGACCACTGCAACATTAAGGAAAAATTCAGAGAATCTGAGTGTGGACCAGTTGAGATTCATACGAAATCAAGAGAATGAGCAGATATCTTATTTAGAGTGATTGATGGCCCCTGCTGAGATGAGCAAGTGTGAAAAAACATATGCCACTTGGTTTCATGTGTTTTGGCTGCCAGATGGTGCCTAACCCCACCTCACTGCACCCCTGCCCCACTCTCACTCCCACCCATGTCAATCCCTGCCTCATCTGAAACTCTCTCTGGTGCCTGTAATCCACTCCCCACCAGTACTGGAATAGGGGTAGTGGTGGGTGAGGCTCAGGGATGAGGTTTAGATGTCCATTTTGTATATTATCTGGTAAAATAAAAAGCTTAAATTAGAATGATTTGTTTTCCAGGACACATGACAGCATCTAAATGTCATCTACCTGTCTCTCCTACTAGAAGTTCACCTTTCTATCACCAAGGCGGTTCCTGGAATAGAGTAGTTATGTAATCATGTTTGTTGTATGAATGAATAAATAAGTAAGCAAATACATGCTCAATTCATAACAACCCAGCAATAAAAGGGAATAAGGTGAATTTGGCATAACCTGGTCTCTGTGAATCCAGGCTTTCTTCCAGTGTCCATGGGTTATCTGTAGAATAGGCTTGTAGAACTTGCTGGAGGGGCCCATCAACTATCTCATTTTGTTATTTTTGAACCATACCCTTTTCTCTTCTTGGGGAGCTATGATATCACTTGCTTCACTGTGGTCTTTACTGCTCCTCTTTTTCCAAAGTTATCCCCAGTGGAACTGTGATCATATCTGCAGTCACTTTTCATTACCCAGATCATAGTTTGTCTGATTTTTACAGGCCAGACTCTCTTCAGGCTAAATACGGTTTTATTCATACTTGGACTCAAATCTTCTCATTAAAAAATGTATAATTTTATATTTTTACTATGAAAGTAATGTAACCATATTACCCCACAAAATCCACAAAATAGGAATGAAGGGAGAAAAAAATTCACTCATAAGCCTAACACCATGTTGAATGCAACCGTGATTTGGATTTTGGTAAATTTCCTTCCAATTCTTTTTCCCAGAGATCTGTTCACATAGCTTCATGTGGCTGTGTTCAGTATACATACATTTTTATTCCTTTATTTTGTTTAATCAGTCAAGAAAATATAAACTATTTATTTATAGAAAAATAGAAACTAATATTTATTTATTTATTTATTTATTTATTTATTTATTTATTTATTTATTATAACACTAATTATTTAGCAAAGAGAATTTGATTTTATGGAAAAGGAACCCTGAAATAAGACAGGCATAGTAACCCTAGGAAGCAGCTCCACCCCGGGACTGGAGGAAGAAAGGAAAGAATTTGCGTAATCGGAACCTAGAAGTGTGCGGGGGAGGGGTGTTGCAGACCTGGGGCCTGCGCTTCTGGGGAGCGGATGCCACCAAGGCTCAAGCTGACACTTCCAAGAGGAGGGGCGGTGGGGCTGGTTCTAGATGTGGCTATAAAGTTGGAGGCTGGAGCCAAGGGCTGGTGAGACCAGCTGCCTGTCCAGAGGGAAGGACCACGTGGGTATCTCTGCCAAGACACAACAGAAAGGGGCATGTCCCTTTTCTGCATTCCTGCCTTCAATCTCCCTCTAGTGTCCTCTGTTGGTGGAATCAAACAGGAAGCCAGCAGGCAAAGTAGAAATTTGATTTGCAGAGTTCCAGGTTGGGCACCACAGAGCAACGTGGGTTCCAAGACGGAGACCACAGCTGAATAACCAACCTATAGCTTGAACTTTGTTTTCCTGTTACTACAAGGCCTACATTTTGAGGGTCTGGGGAAAGGGAGCACAGGGGTCTTGCTCTTTTACCCAGGCTGGAGTATAGTGGCATGATCATAGCATGCTGCAGCCTCAAACTCCTGTGCTCAAGCCATCCTCCTGCCTCAGCCCCCAAAGTAGCTGGGACCACAGGTGCATGCCTCAATGCCTGGCTAATATTTGTTTTGTTTTGTTTTGTTTTTTGTAGAGGTGGGGGTCTTATGATGTAGCCCAGGCTGGTCTCAAATTCCTGGCCTCAAGTGATCATCCTGCCTCAGCCTCCCAAACTGTTGGGATTAGAGGTGTGAGCCACTATGCCTGATCCACAGCTTACATTTTTCATGACCGTGCCATATTTTGCACAGTGTACTTCGGTTTTTAAACCATTTCCTTATTGTTAGATTCTCTAGCATATGGCCAAGACATTGCTTTTGAAAATAAAATTCAATGGAAATGTTTTGTTTCTTGTTTGTTTGTTTGTTTTCATTCTTTCAGGATAAGTTTTCAGAAGACTAATCTCTCAGTTAAAGGGCATGGAAAGTGTTATGACTCTTACTTCAGAATGCCAAATTGCCTTTCAAACCTGTTGTTTCCATTTCTGGTATCACCACCAGCATGGGAGAAAAGAGGAAGATATTAAGAAAGTTAAACCCTGGGCTGGGCGCGGTGGCTCACGCCTGTAATCCCAGCACTTGAGTGGCTGAGGCCGGTGGATCACGAGGTCAGGAGTTCCAGACCAGCCTGACCAACACGATGAAACCCCGTCTCTACTAAAAATACAAAAATTAGCCAGGCATGGTGGCATGCGCCTGTAATACCAGCTACTCAGGAGGTTGAGGCAGGAGAGCAGCTTGAACCCAGGAGACGGAGGTCGCAGTGAACCAAGATCGTGCCACTGCACTCCAGCCTGGGCGACAGGGCAAAACTACGTCTCAAAAAAAAAGAAAAAGAAAAAAAGAAAGAAAGAAAGTTAAATCCTGCCACATCTACAGACAATGCTGTACTCCTGTATGATTCCACACATTGCCTTTAATCCCCAAAGCCTTCCACTTTGATTTTGTAAACAAATAGATAAACAGACAGACACTTTCCCCATATATCTTACAGCAATTAAGCCCTATGTCAACACTTTTGCTAACATTCTAGACTAGTGTGTAGTGATTTGATTTGCAAATTTTTTGGCATGCACCAGCTTTTTGATTTAGGCAACTTAGTGGAAGAAACTTCTTTTTCCTTTTTCTGCTCATCTTTAATTGTTCCTTCAGCTCATGCACCACAGGGGCTCAGCCCTCGCTAAGAGCAGAAACTATTCAAAGTAGTCCAGATCTTGGAATGATGGCCTGAATTCTCCTAAATCCACAGGATTAACTACTGCAGGCTGGGATCCATCAGTTGGTGAGCTTGAAGATAAAAAATAAGAAGGTTAATTTAAATATAAAACTCATGATGGGCTGTATTCATAAGCAGGCTCACTTTTTCCAAAATGATGATTTGAGACAGCACAGGTAACTATCTCTGCTTTTGAATGTATATTCTTACCTTTTTATTTTTAATATTTAAAAAATAACCTTGTTACATTTGCTTTCTTAAGATATTAGTGATCTGGAAGACGGAAGTCTGTAAGGGATTTCTTAATATCTTTGGATAGTGACATTTTAAAATAACTTCCTGTGTTAATTGTCCAGGAAAGGGTGGCAAAAATAACATGGGAAAACAGTCCTACTCAGTGTGCATATGTGGGCATGTGGGTACTAGGAAAAATTTATAACATTTTATTCTTTATGACAGTTCATCTGTATTACCAAATATTATTTGATTCTAGACCTTTATAAGGTTTTTTATTTTAGACCTTTATAATTTAACAGATCAGAAAAAAAATATTTGAGTCTCATTATTTAAATCATGAAATATATATAAATATAGACAGGCTATATATCTACACACATCATACCCACATGTATATATGAAGGGGTTTGTATTCACAAACGATATTCCTTGGAGGGCTAGATTCTGTTAATAGATGACCATTTCCACTTCCTTTAATTAACTTTAATAAGACAGATTTCATGTAGCAGTTTGTTCTATTAAATCTAAGTCATCTCCTCTTGGCTCCCAAATTTATGATCTCTAATTTCAACACACCTCATATTTATCAAAACCATGAAAATGATGGCCTGCGTTTCATGGTGACTTATGGTGTGTTGTAAAGATATTTTCTTTGTTTCATCCTTTGGCCCAGGGAAGTTCGTGGAGTTCTGCTAAGGGCTTTTCTTTTTCTCTCAAAAGGAGTGGAAGAGAAGGGGAGAAGCTCAGGAGCGGTCTCTGCCTGCAGCCTCCATGTGGGCCACAGACTTCTCTCAGTGAGGGAGTGCTAGGGCATGGGGTGCAACCGTCATCATTTATGACTCTTCCCAAGTGACAGGTTAGTTACCAACACAGCCTGGAGAGATGTGTCTGTGGCCAGAATCGGGTTTCAGGGCTGATGACCTTACTCCTTAAATAAATAGAGAAACATTTGGAGCCAATTTTGAGGGACAATCACGATTCTGTAAATATGTGGTGGAAAAGAAAGAAGGAGGGTGGGAGAAAATAGAATTAAGGTCCAGTGTGGTAGTCACACCTATAATCCCAACTACTCAGGAGGCCACGGCAGGAGGATTGCTTGAGGCCAGGAATTTGAGACCAGCCTGGGCAACATAGCAAGACCCCATCTTTACAAAAAATTTAAAAATTTGGCAAGCCTGGTGGTGCACACCTGTAGTCCTAGCAACTTGGGAGGCTTCAGCCTCGTCGTTCAAGGTTACAGTGAGCCGTGGTTGCACCACTGCACTTCAGCCTGGGTGACAGAGCAAGACCCTGTCTCTTTAAAAAAAAAAAAAGAAGAAGAAGAAGAAGAAAGAAATAATTAATGAGTTCACAGGCAAGCTCCTGGAATGGTCTGGAACATGCAGCAAATGCTACAGAGTAGGGCTCTTAGGAGAAGGTGAATGGTAGAGAGGTGGAGAGGTGAAGGAGGAGCAGAGTAGAGGCAACAGAAGAATTCAGGAGAAAACACTACCTATGCTTGCGACGAATATACATTTTGGCGATACACTTTGTTGTCACAAACGTTGTCAGAGTCCAAAATAATACAAGGAACCTAAGAATGCACTTTGGGATGAGAACAAAGGGAGGATTACAGCATTTTAAAAAATTCTAAATGCTAAGAAAATAGAATTGAATGAGTTAACATATGTAGGGTGTAAATATGCTCTGTTTGCTGCTGTTATTGGGAGTAACATATGTGCCAGATGAGGACAAGAGATGGGAGGAAGGGGAAAGGCTAAGATGTGAGAACCGAGGCTGGCGAGCAGGAGGAAAAGCTCCAGGTACTCAGCTGTGTTAGGTCACAGTAGGGGTCCGGTCCACAGGGCGAGTTGCTAAGAAAGTTGGCCAAATATGTGCAGGTTCTGAAAATAGGTTTTTGTTTGTTTATTTGTTTCTGTTGCCCAGGCTGGAGTGCAGTGGTTTGATCTCAGTTCACTGCAACCTCCACCTCCCAGGTTCAAGAGATTCTCCTGCCTCAGCCTCCCGAGTAGTTGGGACTACAGGCATGCATCACTATGCCTGGCTAATTTTCGTATTTTTGGTAGAGACGGGGTTTTGCCAAGTTGGTCAGCCTGGTCTCAAACTCCTGACCTCAAGCCATCTGCCCGCCTCGACCTTCCGAAGTGCTGGGAATACAGATGTGAGCCATTGTGCCTGGCTTGAAAATAGGTTTGACAGGGGCATGCAGGCAGCCCTGGGCTGGTCTTCCTTCTGGATCTCTCTGGAGGAGGTAGGGCAGAGCCTAGCAACCTTTACAGAGCATCCACTCCAGTCATTCTAAAACAAGAATCTATAATTCCACTGTCACCCTCTCCTGCCTGCTGCCTCCTATCCTTTTCATTTGGGACCCCAACTTTTGTTCCACAACTGAAGATGAGATCTTAAAATGTAAATCCTGAGAGTGGACAACATCTTGCCTAAAACACATTCACCAAGTATAATGGATTCACCTGTATCTGTAATTCTTCTTATTAGAACTTGAGCAGGGTGGTGAAAAGCCTTGACTTTGTTGTCCTACAGAATTGAATTTACTTCCCAGGCAGTTAAATGACCTTGTGCAAGTTACTTAATCTTTATGAGCCTGATTTTCTTCATCCATAAAATGGGGATAATAATAATACTATGCTTAGAATTGTTGCAAGGATTGAATCACCTATTATATGTAAAGGAGTTAGTAAATACTGTGAAGTTAGTACATACTGTGAAGTCAGTGGGCATAGGTGTTGCAAAGGTGGATAGGTTAGAAAGCAGGATGACACTGATCACAGGAGGGGAAAAGGTTAAGGACACAATGAAGACCCCAGTTTGGCATGGGCCAACCTATCCAACTTCACTTTGTACAACCAAGCCCTTGGGATCTGTAGCAAACTTTGGACACTGCATTATGTGATACTTAACAATGTCACCCATGTGACTTACGAGCATAACTCATTTTGAAGGTGTTTTATCCCCAGAGGCATCCTCCATTGAGGTATGGAGACCTAGAGAAGGGAAGATGTTATGGTTTAAGTTCCAGGCCTGCTCAATTCAGTCTCAAACTTCAAGATGTCTGTGTGAAGTTTCTGAAGAAACAGAAACTCCTTACTAACTCAGATAATTAAGTGGTATAAATACTGAACCTTAGAAGACCTTAAGTGAGGTCATTTGCAGAAACCTCCAAGCTAGAGGGGCTATTCCCACTCCAAAATGTCGGCACCTATTGGAAAAGCCCCAGCGTGTTCCCTGTGCTCCCAGCCTGCATGCCAGAATATTTGCCTCAGTCCATATCTTGCTGGT
Source organism: Piliocolobus tephrosceles (assembly GCF_002776525.5). Taxonomy (NCBI): domain Eukaryota; kingdom Metazoa; phylum Chordata; class Mammalia; order Primates; family Cercopithecidae; genus Piliocolobus; species Piliocolobus tephrosceles. Next base: position 100,442,836 of record NC_045442.1, read on the forward strand.
CATTTCCCTTCCTTACCTGCTCCTGATTGTCCAAGGCCATGGCCCTAGACCTGTTTCCTGACCCTCTGACCTGTGGACTCATACTGTTTCATTGAGCTGAGCTCTGGCTTCCTTCCTTAGCTCCACTTTGGACTGCCCCTTGATCACATTGCTTCATGGTTGCTCCAAAATGGGGTTCAGAGTCTCCCTGGTACCAGTTCCCATGCCAGAGGGTGCTTCAGCTTCACTCTGCCTCCAGGAATGAACCCCAGACCCACATCATCTTTTATCCTGTAAGAACTGAATTTTAAGTCACTTAAAAAAAAACTAAGACTTGAGAATTTGGTCATTAATGAGAACATAAATATGGATCATATAGTTAGAAAGGCCATGTGTACACGAGAATTGACCTCTCTAGGCATGCACACAGTGGAAATTAGACCTCACTTACATATAATTAAAGAACAGTAATACAAAGTAGACCTTTGCATATGCATCAGTCAATCCAATATTCAGAGAGAAATTTGCTGTAATTGGTTGATTAGAAAAGGGCAACATAAAGATGATGTTAATGGCTTCGCATAAGCTGACATGGTGTTCCAGCCATTCCTTATAATGACATTCCAGGCCCGTGTCCACATACCAGAATACGCAATATTTTCTGAACATTGTTTTTTTTCACAGACGAGGAAAATGAGCTCACAGGTTAAACACTTGCCCAAAGTCACAACTTACAAATATTGGAGCTGGAATTTGAACCTAGGTAATCTAGCTCCAAATTCCATGTTCTCCACATCTCCATGATGCTACCTTTCTAAAGAAGGATTTCATTCAAACATCTTGTCAGTATAATTATTTTTATTTATTTGCTTGCTTTACAGGATTATTCAAGCTGGGGTGTTTACTGGACAGGTGGTGCTACCTTATTCAACATGTTCTTTGACTATTTTCAAATGCTAGAATAATAAAGTGTTAAGGAACACTTCAGAAATACAAGGAATCCAGGCTTAGCACTTGCAAGCTAAGAAAGAGTATAATTTATATCAAATACTCAATAGTTTCAGGGTTCTAACCTCTTATTCATATTTGGGCAACTAGGTATAGAAAAACCTAGAATTATGATCTATCACTGGATAGGTCATTACCAGATAATTATCTATTACTAGAACCTTCAATCACTGGATTTTTAAAACCCATTTTCATAGAGGTCACTATCAACAAAATACTCTGAGAACCTGAGTCCCCTCTCTCACTTTTTTAGAGCAACTTCCAGTGGCTGTCTTGGGTTAGTATTGTTTAGATGCAGTCTTCTCTATCCAAATGATTGTTAGAGTGAGGACTATGAGGTGCTCCCACAGTTTCCATTTTGTCTTCTGTACTGTGTTTACCAAATCAGGAAAGTGGACATCCATGCTCGATAGGTTCCAAAAAACATTAGCTCTGAAACAAAAAATCAAGAACACTGTATTCCCTGAAATTTCTGATCAAATACAATTTCACTCTTGATCCAAATGTACTATATTTTGTTAGTAAAATTAATGAGAAAAATATGTGTGTACCTACTCTATACTCAGTGTTCTACGGACATAGGTTTCCATGGGTGTCACTTTCATGACACTGTTCAATAGCTATTAAGGATCTCACAGGTTAGGAACACTCAGTTATGTGTAAGGTCAATTGAATTCTAACATCTCTTGAGCCCCATTCAGCGCAAGACCTGGCCAGGCAAGGTGACATGAGTGAATCAAAGCTATTTAAGACACAACATAGGTGACTACAACATAAGCAAAACAAAGGGACACAACACCAGAAAACTCAGAAATATGTAATGCAGATGTGGTAAAAACCTGGTGATGCACTACCACACCCATTCCCACATCCATGGCAGACATTATCAATCACAGCACTCTTTCCATGAGCCCAGAGTTAGCCTTGAGGAATGATAATGCACCTAATATCTCTCTCATTCACTTGCTTTTCCTTCTTGAATAAAACAAAATGAGTAATTATGAAACTAAACATCAGAGAGTTAAAGAAACCAATGATTAACAGAAATTCTTGAGCTTGCAGGATGACAGATTTTAAAAAGCATAACTTATTAAAATGCTGAAACTCTCTCTACTTGTAAGATAACAAAACTGGCTAAAATTGGTTGGGACCAATATGGCTGAGTGGAGTTTGTGTAGAATTAGCTTGCTGACATCACAGCCTGAATTTCCACCACTTGTTTCCTATCAACTCCCCCTGGATTTGCACATGGGACCCATGAGGAGGCATGTAGAGATAACTGCGCATGCCCAAGAACTTTCCAAATCTCTCCTTTCCTTCCACCAATCACCTGCTAATCATGACATCCATCCCCTAAACCTTTTCTAATAAAATTACTGCCTTAAAGCCAGGACAGGGAGACAGATTTGAGATGGTCTCCTATCTCCTTGTGAATTGACATGCAATAAAAAGCTCTTATTTTTTCAAAAACCTGGTGTTGTTATATTGGCTTCTAGTGAATCAGGAAGCAAGCCCCTTTTCCTCACTCACATTTCTAGCTATCAAGCTGGGAACACCTACTGGATCATGTATATAACTGTCATCAGTTATATACATCAACTGTCACTGGTGTCACAGCAATGAAAAAAATAGAGGCCTTTTGTGGGCGTCTGTTTTTAAGTATCTATGGTTTTCACATTATTCATTTAAAAAGTTGTGGTGCATTCATTTGCACAATTTTGGATCTTTATTATTAGTAAGAAATTACTGCATTTCTCACAACACATTCCAACACACCAGTTTGTTGAGACACCTCCCTTAAGAACAGCTGCTCTAGAGGATTAAACTCCAAAGACCATTCCAGACCAAGGTGAAAGAACAAGTGAACTAAAAGAAAACTCCACCACAACACATTGAGAAGGGATCAACCCTATCCAAAGCAAATTATTCCCTTCCCCTCCACATTCCTGAGCAGCTATGCATGTTCTTCCTACACTTAGATGCTTACAATTCTTGGTCAAGAAGTCAATTATGACAAGTAAGAGCCAAGACGTTGGGTTTTTTCTTTATGGACACCCTTCCTGAAATGTGAGTAACAAGGTGTGGCTGTCCTTGCTGGCAGTATCCTGTGTTCTCACCCTGCGCCAGTCTTGGCGAGTCTCAGAGCATTTCTCTTCCTCTCCAAGAGAAAATCTATTCCAGGAGGCATCAGTGAGCAGTAAGAGACTTCACTGAAGATTCTTTAGGGTGGAGTCTGCTTTATCTCCAGCACCTAAAACATACCCTGGCTCAAAAAAGGGGCATAATAAGGAACAAATGAATGAGTGGGAAATCAATAAAAGTCCCCATTGCACCTGTGGATCTGTTTTGCCACCATGTTGACTAACCCAAATTCTGAGAATGCCTCTAAGATTTCTTTTTTGCTCTTTTTAGAGACAGAGTCTCATGCTGTTGCCAAGGCTGAAGTGCAGTGGCGTGATCACAGTTTACTGTAGTCTCAGACTCCCAGGCTCAAGGAATCTTCCCACCTCAACCTCCCTAGTAGCTGGGACTACAGGCATGGGCCACTGCACCTGGCTGATTTTTTTTTTTTTTTTTTTTTTTTTTTTATACTTTAAGTTCTAGGGTACATGTGCATAACGTGCAGGTTTGTTACATATGTATACATGTCCTGGCTGATTTTTTTAAACTTTTTGTGAAGACAAGGTCTCGCTATGTTGCCCCTGCTGGTGTCGAAGTCCTGGCCTCAAATAATCCTCCCACTTCAGCCTCCCAAAGCACTGGAATTACAGGCGTGAGCCACTGCACCTAGCTTGCCTCTGGGATTTCCACTTTCACATATACTTCCCATAAATCCTGCCCTTAGGTCAAAATAGCCATGCTGTTATCATAAACACATACTTACCATAAATCCTGCCCTTAGGCAAATTCCCTATAGTGCATAAGCCCTGGGTCTGCGGGGTGATGGTGCAGTGATCCACCATCGACATGGCTTCTGTTCTTAAGTTCCTGTTAAATGTTTCTCTCTGAGAAGCTGGATTTATCGGCCTCTTTCTTCAGCTTCTTAGCTCCCTGGGCCTTTGGGATAGGTTTGCACAGACCTGCTTATCCAGGAGCACCCTCCTGGAGCCTCATCTCATTCCCTTTCCTGTTTGCAGGTCCTCTATGTGGGCCCTTCCTGATTCCAGGGTCTCCCCTCACCACTCTGCCATCCGATACCCCCCTCTCCTCTGCAGAACTCTCCCCAGAGATTCCTCCAATCTGCCATCTTCATCCCCAGCACTTCACTCTGCACCTCTTAATTTTTGGGCCAGTTTTTTTTTTAAACTATTTTCTTTTATTTCAATCATTTTTGAGGTACAAATGGTTTTTGGTTACATAGATGAGTTGTATAGTGGTGAAGTCTGAGATTTTAGTGCACCGAGGGCCCTCTTGAGACTCCCCACTTCCTTTGAAAGCAGCAAGAGATTGTAAATAACAAAGTACTTTTCCCCTCACAAATAAAACTTTCCTGTCACTCGCATATTTGTCATTGTTCTGCTTCCAATAAGCAGCCATCTCTTAAAGGGCAAGGGATCTTACCTGTTGAAATCCAATGTGATCTGTGTAGTTTGTGGATGTGGAGGGAAGCCGTCTGTTAATGTAATACTCTGCATCAAGTGGGCTCTTTATGTTTTTGGACTCTCAGAACAACAAGAAAACCTCAGAAATATCAATATGGTATCAAGTGGAATGTGTTGCAATTAGAAGGAATTAAGTTCTTTCCTTGTTTCCCCATAGACAGGGTCCTCTTAGAAGTGGGATTTCATGAACTTCGAGCAAAGAAAATATGAGTTTTCTGAAGACAATAATGCAACAAACACAAACACATGAACTTAGGCAGACTTCACAAAAGTTCCTTAATTCTTTCCAGTAACAGGCAAAGAGAAAGAATTCCTACTTTGCTAGCTCTTTCGTTCTTTTCTCCTACCTCTTCTAAACTTTCCCTATCCCTGTACCCTTTCCATATCTACCCTACACACACGCGCGTGCACACACACACACACACAGAAACATAGACAAGATGTGTTAAGATTACCTGGCAGAGTACTAAAGTCAAACTTGTATGATTTATGGTTAAAAATCTATTTTTCTCTAACAATTTTCTCCTTTAAAAACCAGTTCCAATAGTTCAGCTTCTTCTCAAATGCTCTTTTTGTGGTAATATTGTATATCTCCACTCCCTTCCCTGGAACTTCATTTTTATTTGATTTTATTGACGCTGCTCTATTGGAATGTGTATCACTTGAGCCCCCATGGAGAACGGAGCAGGTGTGAGTAAAGCAAAACATCTTTTGTTAATAGATGTACACCCTGGGAGTTCACGGAGATGCTATAATTTCAATTGCTTTTATGAAAATTCTGTAAATTCCTGTGTTGTGAATTTTGAACAGAGCTTAGGAGACCAACAGTCTTTAATACCAGTCAAAAACATGCTTATTTCTGTAACTGAAATAAATGTTCTGTTTTCTTTCTTTCAAAAAAATAATTGCAGGTATTTAATTGGACTGTTTAAACTGTAGAAAATCATATTAACTTTCAGTCTGGCTCTTGCCAAAATGGAGGTTTCACTGTGGTCAGCCTACAGGAAGATGACTTTGGTTTTCTGGGTAACTTCTTGAAGCGTGAAGAAGAGCTTAGCCCACCTTTATGTGGGGTCGAGAATGACTTCACAACTGCATTGTCCATTCCCTGCTCAAGTGCCTTTGTACATATTTACATTGAAAAACCTAGAGAATGTGAACAGATTCCCCCAACCTCTCAGCTTGAGGGGGTGTTGTTTTATTATAATTCTCTCTCTGGGTCTAGCCCTCTTGGATCCACTGCCACAGAGACTCTGGGGGTGAGGTCAAGCCTAGCTTTCTTCCTGGTTTGGGGCCAGACATGTATGGTGTTGCACTCTCCTAAGCTGGAAGGAAAGATGTAAGCTTGGTATATTACAAAATTGCATGTGTCATTAGCAAAAGATGTCAGAATGCTTTATTTAAAACTTTGTTTTCTCAGGTTGTAGTGCCCAAGTGTATCTTGGCATAGACAACTTCAGCTTCAAAAATTCCAAGACGTATAAAGAGTTTCACATAGCTGAGGCTATTATAGTTGGTTATATGCCACTAACACCTTTTCCCCCTTCTTTCTTACTGAGTGAAGTGATGACTGCATTTCTACTAAAAATTTCATTCTCTTCTCCTGGCAACCAAAGGGTCTATTCTTGATGGGATCATTTGTCTGTTCCAAAAAGAAAAATGTGGAATTTGCCATGGTGTGGGATCTTTGAGGGTTTCTTAGATAAAGCGTTTAGAGTAAAAGCATTCACTATTCTAGAACAAGTTTCAGAAGGATTATCTAGCAGTCTGCCCTGGTAAACTTGCCAAATTGCTGGTACTTGGCTAGAAACCATGGGCACTCTAAGGTCCACCTTCTCCCTGTAGAGCAATAGAGTGTTTTTTGCTAGGAGCTAAGCATACTCATTTCATGTTTGGGAGAGTTTTTCAACCTGAAGATAAACTCCTTTAAAGGATTTGTTTTAACCGACAATTAGACAGCTTCATGTCTACTTATGCTGAAATGAAGGTCACCTATAAAGAAGAAGAGAGATGCCTTTTTAAACATATTCCCTCATGGTTTCTGATGCTACCTGGCAACTGGGTGGTGAACTAACAAGGGCTCAGGGTATTTTACCCTACTAACTTTTCTCATCAGACTCTTATAGGGCATCGCTGCTTAAGTGTAAAGAACTTGAGGATGCTCCAGTACAGCCCAGAAACTTCTTTGGAAACACAGTCTTTATGGTCAGGGACTAAGTCTAGTCTCCCAGGAAGGTCCCAGCCTTTGCTGGTGACCTCAGCACATAGCAATGGAACCCGACTGGACTGAGTGTACTCACGTCTGTCCCCAGAAACCTTGCTTTATTTCCACAGCTACATTACCTCAGCCCTTCAAAGTTGCCACAAGCAATGTTGGAATTTAAGGTCGGTCCCCTTGGCCACAGTGAGTAAGAACATTTGCTGAAAAATAGCAAATGGGTGTGGAAAAATAAAGCGGGGGAATATTCAATCAGAGGGTGCATGAAATCAACAGAGTAAGAGATGTGCCACGATGCTCTCAAAAGTTCTGAAGCCATCCTGCTACCAGTACTGACTCCAAGTGTCTTGGGACCGAAATATACCACTAAAATGGTGTGATCCTTAAGAGAGGCTGTGTGGTGAATGGGGCTGTATGAAATAGCAGAAGTGATTCACAGGCTCAGGTCGGCCTGGCACACGATTCCCCCGAATCACCTGTTCACCTGCCCAGCCAGAGTTCAGTGAATGCAGGCATATGATGGAAAAGTGGGGCAGTGTAGTGAGAGTCAGGGAACCTGAGTTCAAGGTGCTGAACTGCCCTGCATGAGTCCCGTGCCTTTAGGTAAGTCATTTTCATTCTCAGAGCCTCATTTCTCACTAGCAAAATGAGAGGTTTGGACCATTCAGCATCCAGCTCTTTGGTCCCAGAATAGAATCTTCCTGCACATGCTTGCATTGCGATACTGCCCATGACCCAACTCTCTTTCATGCCCAGCAGGTCATGCAAAGGGAGCAGCAGTGACGTGGTAAGTTCAATGATAAGTATACTGGGCTTCTGGGAGGAAAGTATCGGGTAGCCAGAACTTTAAAGAGGACACCCACGTGGGGCAGTACAGCCAAGACCAGCTGCTGGCTTCACCTTCTACCCAGGAAAGGAAGAGATTAGCTCTGACATCTCATTTCTCTGGCAACTCAGCTGCAGGAAACAGCACACCTAACCACCCAGATCCTGTGCTAGTGAGGAGCGGGTGTTTTTCAGCTGTGTCCTTACAACACCCTTCCAGCTCATGCCTTTCTCCCCTGTTGGCCACAGAAATTCTGAGGTAAGTTATTTTAAAGTAACATGAATGCAGTCCTGTAGGTAAGCAGATTCACATTTATACCTCATTCCCATGCAGCAAAATAGCAATTGTGTGTGTCAGGGATAATATTATGGTATAGGTTTATTCAATTACAGCACTATGGCTTGTTCATGGATGGTCAGTATTCATAGTTCTTGAAAATAATTGGAATCTTATTGTCATTTAATGTCCAGGTACCAGAATTTCTAGATAATAACTAATAAAACTGAAACCAGGCATTCTCCAATATTAAATATGTAGGCGAATGTTAAAGTTTTGGAGTGTTTCTTAAAATACAGATTCCCAGGCCATGCCACCAGAAATCCTAGATTAGTAGATCTGGAGAAGCCCGGGAGTTCGCACTGTAATTGGGTACACTAGGTGATTCCAAAACTCGTGGTGGGAGGGGACGCAGCTGGGGAGATACTGATCTCAATCCCAGCCCTCTGCCAGTTTCCCTTTCCCAGACGCCTGTCTCCTGTTTCAGACCTTAACTGGTTCTTCCTGAATCAGCCAAACGAATCTCCTTCCTGTCTCCCATCTCCAAACTTAGTTTATGTGGATTTCCTGGGCACCAAGTCTGAATTCACAAGCAAACATCATCCCACCTGACTCAAGAACGACTCCCATGAGCCTGAGTTCCAGTCTCTCCTGTTCCGTCCTTTAGATTTCCCATTTGGCTGATCATTTGACTGCAGGGAGCTCAAATTGGTACCCTGAATGTTTCTACTTCTACATTATAGTTCAACACCCTAATATTTCTCCTGGAAAATGCCTTTCAGTTCTAGCATGGGATTCCAGACTCTCTTCTCCCAAGGAAAAGGCTCTAGAGACTCCTTGGTCTCTCCACACTTCCTAGACACAGGAGTAGGACATCTCACTCCCGGAACCTAGGGAGCGGGTCCAAGAGAAGAAACTTCCCCAGGGATGGGGGCAGGGTTGTTGCAGGGGTGCGGCCTCCAGATGGCCTCCCCTGGGCTGCTTTTCCGTCTTGGGTCCATTAATTCATTTTCTTCCAAGAATTCTTGGGCTTGTCCCATTGCTTTGATTTCCACTGTACCCACCTGTTTCTTGGGATCAAGGTTTCCTTCCTTCTCTGGCTCCTAAGCCTTGGGATCAGCCATAAATACCGTCCTACTCTCCGACTCCTGAAGTAAGCCACAATCCTTTAATCCTTTTGAAGTTGGAAACAGCTGGAAACAGGCTGAGGGTAAAAAGAGCAGAGACCCATGGATGTTAAGTACAAAGTCTCCCTGGCCACTCTGTTCCCCCAGACACATGTCTGGGGACATATGTCTCCCAGACATATGTCCATGTAACTGAAGCCTGAGGCCAGGGTGCTTCCCGGGACACCCTGCCTTCTTGGGAGCCCCTCCCAAATCCCCTCTCCCTGAATCCCAGACATGTCTTCCTCTACCGGTCTCTCTATCTCTTCAGTAGTCCTTCTCCTGATTTCATGATGTTATTTATTTCATTTCATGCTTCCCTCCACCAGCCCTACCCCCACAGGAGAGAAGAAAATTGGAACGACACTATTGATAGGCCTCCAAAAGATCCCAAGAAAGATCCCTCTACGTTGTAGAGAAGCAGACTGTTCTCCCAGTATCAACTTCTTTTTGTTTTAAACCCAAAAAAGTCCACATTCTCTTCCTCCTGGGAAACAGGGCTGGCACGAAACCATGATAGGACTTTTGGAGCTGGCATCTGAGAGGCACTGGAGAACTAGCGGGTGATGACACCCACTGGCACTCAACCAGGAAGCGACATTTTTGTCTGTCCACCATGTGGCCCTTCTTCTCTGTTTCATGTCACAGAACACTTTCCCACAGATGGTCTCTCTGAATTAATATATCTGTCCATGCCTGAGAGGAGGTTCATCTGGCTCATTCAGGGTTCACCATGAGCCCGCAGAAGGAAGTCACGTCCACATCCACCTATGTAGCCATTCTGGCTGCAAAAGCAACATTTGCCAAGGCTGTTCCATGTAGCCATTCCATGGGCAGCCTCAGGAGCTGAAAGCCTGGGTTCAAAGCCCAATTCAACACTCATATAACCCTCAGCAAGCCACTGAACTTCTCTGTGCCTCTGTTTCCTCATCAGTAAAAGTGGAGCAGTAAAAAAACACCTTCTAAGGATTGCAGTGAGAATCAAGTGGGTTAACCCATAAAAGGCACTTAGTGCAAGGACTGTATTCGTCGTTCACCTCAGTTCTCTAAGTATAAACCCCTCCTCCTACTATTTCACTTCCATCTATCTGCCTCCTTTGCTTACTCCCTGGCTCCCTCAAAACTCGCCAGTTCAATCCAAGTTGTAACCTCTTCCAGAGAGTCAAAAGCAACATGTTTCTTAGTAAGTTGCTTTGGAATTTTTCTAAACATGTATAGAAATTTTAACACCTTTTTGATCATATCAGATAATCTAAAATGCAAATTAACTCACACACAGTTGATCAATAGGTAATGAGGTTAGTAGAACCAGAAAATTGTTTTGGTTCATGGATCTTTCTCTAGGCAAGGGGCGCCATTCTAGCAGCAATAGAATTGGAACCTTCATCAGCAAGGGTAAAAGAAAACCCAGATTGATTACCACATTGACACCTATAAACAATTATTACTATTTTTACTTTAATTTCTGTGCTGAACATGCAGGTTTGTTATGTAGGTATACACGTGCCATGATGGTTTGCTGCACCTATCAACCCGTCATCTAGGTTTTAAGCCCCACATGCATTAGGTATTTGTCCTAATGCTCTCCCTCCCTCCCCTTGCCCCCCAACCCCCAACAGGCCCTGGTGTGTGATGCTTCCCTCCCTGTTTCCATGTGTTCTCATTGTTCAACTCCCACTTATGAGTGAGAACATGCAGTGTTTGGTTTTCTATTCCTATGTTAGTTTGCTGAGAATGATGGCTTCCAGCCTCATCCATGTCCCTGCAAAGGACATGAACTCATTCTTTTTTATGGCTGCATAGTATTCCACGGTGTTAAATTATTTTAAAGTAACATGAATGCAATCCTGTAGGTAAGCAGATTCACATATATTCACATTTATTATATGTGCCACATTTTCTTTATCCAGTCTATCATTGATGGGCATTTGGGTTGGTTCCAAGTCTTTGCTATTGTAAATAGTGCTGCAATAAACATACATGTGCATCTGTCTTTACAGCAGAATGATTTATAATCCTTTGGATATATACCCAGTAATGGGATTGCTAGGTAAACAGTTATTTTTAAGCAAATAAACAATACTGGCCTCTGGGGCAGCCTCCATAGAGAAGTGAAGCCCAGCCTGTGCTGTGAGGCTCTCTTCTTGGGACAGATAGATGCCTCAGGACCCACCTTACCAGCAGCCCAGGGCCTCCTCCACCTGCCCTGTTGATTCTCATGTCAATGTGGCCAGCATAGCTACTCTATTGCTCCACAGCAGCATTTTCTAGCTGCACTGAGCCATCTAACTGGGCTGTTAAGGTTATTGTTTTGGGAACTTTTTGTTTTTATACTGCTCTGGTTACAAAGTTGCATAGTTTTGAGTGGCCTGCTCCAACCACAATTTTTCCTAAATTTGGTTACTTTAGTTCACGGTTTTGCAGAACACAGGGTTTTGTAAGAAAACACATATCAAGTTAAAGCAGAAACACCTGTATTATTATCCCTACTTTGAAGACATTTTCCAGTGTATCCACATTTTCTTTGTAACTGGATTTCAAGTCCTTACGTTAAGTCTTGAAATTACCACAAAGAAAACTTATGGGCTCATTTGTATGGAAATTAGATAGTGTTATAATACTCTTTCACTCAGGTAGTATTGATCCAGTGTGGACTGATTTATAAGATCAGCTGAAGATACTGTCTAGACTTCAGTTTTTGAGCTACATGAGTTATCTCAGAAACTGAGCATGGCCTCCCTCCCTCCCTCCCTTCCTTCCTTCCTTCCTTTCTTCTGTCACTCTTGGATAGGAGGGCTAATTTTATTAAAACCTATTTCTCGACAGCACAGCGGATCGTGCCTATAGTCTCAGCTACTTGGGAGGCTGAGGCAGGAGGATCACTTGAGCCCAGGAGTCCAAGGCTGCAGTGAGCAGTGATGGCACCACCACGCTCTAGCCTGGAAAACAGAGCAAGACCCCTTCTCTTAAAATTTTTTTTTTTTTTACCTGTTTCTTAGTGACCGTTTTATTTTCAGTGTTGTCAGTATGATATATTGTACTAAGAGAATAATTTATATTCCTTGAAGGAGAAATAAAAATGATATTGCACAATGTGAATTTAGAGAGATTACTTAGGTGTTTAATTGTTTGGATATTTCACATATAGGGTCTCCATTACTTTGCCGTGTGATATGTGATTCATTTGCCCAAAATGATGATGACATCAAATCAAAAAAATGTAACTGATGTTCATACAGAATATATCCCTTGCTATGAAATCCATCCAGATCAAATCCTTGTTAAGTCCAGGCTCAGTGGCTAACTCATGTAATCCCAGCACTTTGGGAGGCCGAGGTGGGTGGATCACTTGAGGTCAGGAGTCTGTGACCAGCCTGGCCAACATGGTGAAACCCTGTCTCTACTAAAAATACAAAAATTAGCTGGACATGGTCGCAGGTGCCTGTAATCCCAGCTACTCGGGAGGCTGAGGCAGGAGAATCGCTTGAACCCGAGAGGCAGAGGTCGCAGTGAGCTGGGATCGCGCCACTACACTCCAGCCTGGGTGACAGAGCAAGATTCC
>NC_045442.1:100455572-100605223 GCF_002776525.5 Piliocolobus tephrosceles
AAAGTAATCACGGTTTTTGCTATTAAAAGCAAAATGTAAAAAACCGTGATTACTTTCGCCCCGACCTAATAACATTTACACTTACCATTCTCTTTACATACATTATTTAATTTAAAAATCATCTCAATATCATATAAATTAGTAGCCTATGTTTGTTAAATGCTTATCGTGTGCCAAGTCCTCTTCTTTTTTAAACAAATGCTTTTATTTCCATAGGTTATTGGGAAATAGGTAGTATTTGGTCACATGAGTAGGTTTCTCAGTGGTGATTTTGAGATTTTGGTGCACCCATCACCCAAACAGTACACACTGAACCTGATTTGTAGTCTTTTATCCCTCACCCCCTTCCCACCCTTTCCCCCTCAGTCCTCAAAGTCCATTGTGTCATTCTTATGCCTTTACATCCTCATAGCTTAGCTCCCACTCATGAGTGAGAACATACGATGTTTGGTTTTCTGTTCCTGAGTACTTTACTTAGAATAATAGTCTCCAATCCCATCCAGGTTGCTGCGAATGCCATTAATTCATTCCTTTTCAGGGCTGAGTAGTATTCCATCATATATATATACACATTCCAGTGGTAATTTATTTATCCTCAAATCACCTCTTAGAAGGTAAGTGCTCAATTTTCAGGAAAGGAAATTGAAGCCCAGAGGGGCTAATGTGCCTAAGGTCAGACAGCTAGTGTGTTGTGAAGCAGACACTGACAGCCCAGCATGTGGCTCTAGAGCCTGCAGCACAAATGTCTCCGCCCCTCAGCACCACCATGCTGCCCTATGGAGGGGGAAACATCATTTACATTATGTAGTTGAAGAAGCTGAGGCTTGGAGAGGTTAAGTTTCTGTTCCAAAGCCACAGGTGTTAAGTGGTGAAGCAGGATTTGAGCTGAAAACACACGCACTTGACCTCTTGGGTCCCTCCTGAATTTTATGCCCCTCTGTTGTTGCAGGCTCCTATAACTTCATGTATCTTCTCCCTTGAAGATTTTTAAGGCTTCAGGCAGAAAAACCTAATGCATTGCACGTATTACTTTTAAATTTATATATTTATCATTTATTTCTAAAGTGTATGCAGACATATCTGGTTGAAACAGGAGGTCTTTAGTAAAAAGACATCAATTTGAAAGAATTCTCAAAAAAAGTTCTCAAATGTGTAAAGACTTTTTTTCTCCATCTAAAAACTATTCGAATGAACTGGGCAAAAGACTGGCCATTCCTGATAGCTTTGAGATTCCTTCCAGTTTCTCTTAAAGTTCTCCAGGAAGATAAACAAAAAGATTAAATGGGGAAATGAAAGCTGAGAAGACCATATGCAAAACACCAGCCTGATTCTCCACTCTCTGTATCACTCAAAAGGGATTGTATAGAGCTGCACATTTTTTGGATTAAAAGTTACACACTCCATAGCCCGAACCAAAACAGGACAGACGCTCCCAGAGGAGACTGGGCCTGCTTCTGAGTCATGCATTCTGTTACTGTGAAACATCAGGTTAGCACTAACCAGAAACACAGACAGATTCCCCCACTTTTAAAGCAGTCAAAGCCAGATTTCTGCCGTCCACCCACCAGTTAGCATCTCCTGTTTTGTTTTGATCAGTCTCTTCCACTGTTCTTCTTTGGCCAGAGTGGTGGTAGAAGGTGGATGGAGGAAAACAAGTAGGGAGTACTGGAGAAACAATTTCATAGCTCCCACTGGAAGAAGACACTCACGACATGCAGTTCCCAAAAGAGAAGGGATCCAAATCTAACCCTTTCGCCCACGAGATTGGCCCTAGATAAATCAACTGACCTGGGTTCTATACAGCAGCCCTATTCTCCACCCTGCATAGGAAAGGGATGCTGCCAGCATCCACATTCCCTTTCTAAGCCAGAACCTCCATCCCCCATGTGCTGTGAGCCGAGCCACTCTCGAGAGTTGACAGAAGCTGCCTCACTTGGAAATGTAATGTTCATCCAATGAGTGACACTGTGTAGAAGCCCAGACCCTTGCTTCAAGGGAGGACAATGCTGTGGGGTTGTTCACACTTCAGAGCTTCCCATGGGCTCAGGCTGAGACCAGACTTCAGCTGAACCCACAGTATCATCAAGCTCCATCCTCGGCCACGTGCTGCTGTGTCTCTTACAGGTTTTACCCGCGAGCGCTGTCTCACCAAGTCACTGCACAATAATCTCCGTCCCACGGCCATGCATGGTGGTTCACGCCTGCAAACTCAGCACTTTGGGAGGCTGAGGTGGGCAGATCATTTCAGGTCAGGAGTTCAAGACCAGCCTGGTCAATATGATGAAACCCCATCACTACTAAAAATACAAATATTAGCCAGGTGTGGTGGCATACACCTGTAGTCCCAGCTACTGGGGAGGCTAAGGCAGGAGAATCACTTGAACCCGGGAGGTGGAGGTTGCAGCAAGCCAAGATCACGCCACTGCACTCCAGCCTGGGTGACAGAGGGAGACTCCGTCTCAAAAAAAAGAAAGAAAGAAAGAAAGAAAGAATCTCCATCTCAGGCTCTGCTTCTCAGAATACCAACCAAAACTACTACCCATTCTAGGTACACTTAGTATCTTGTAAACAAAGGTGACACAAAACCTTCCTATATGTATTTTTTTATTTTATAGATTTCAAATTCAATTCCAAACAAACACAGAGTCAGACTGTTCTGTAGTTCTGAAAATGCATTGCCAAATTATTTTTCTACAGGGATTGTCCCAGCCGTACTCCCTCCAGCAATGTTTCAGAGTTGAAGCCAGCACTAGAACTCATCAACGGTCCAAACCAATAAGGTTATGTTATTGCTGCTTTTATTTGTATATCTTGGATTGCTAATGAGGTTGAACATTTCCCCACATTTGTCTACTAATTGCACATCTTTCTTATGTGGATTTCAAATTTGAGAAGAAAATTCCACACCGGCTTTCCAGAAGTTTCAACACCATGAGATTAATTTCAATGTGTGTGAGGGCTTTTCAGTTCCATGGAAGACAATTCCAAGTTTAAAAACTGGGCAAAGTCATCAGGACTGTTTTTCCTGTGTAGAAAGGTTAAAGTAAAACAGATGTGAAACTCGCCTCCAATCTCTTTTCTGACTGTATTATTTGTCAGGGGATGTTAACTCTTGAACGGACATGCACAAGAATGCTGGAGAAATAATTTAATAGTCATCCAGCTTACACGTTACGCCCTTTTACTAACAAAAACAAACACATTAATTAAATAAGCATAATTGTGATAAGTGACTGACTGCCTTGGTCTTATTTCCTCAGCCCATGGCAAATGCTTCTTGTTCTACTGTCCTTCTCATTTTCTTCCCTTTCTTCATCTTCAAGTGCTCTGAAGGTATGTACTCCCCAAATTTCAGTCCCTGTACCTTTTGCTGTTTCCTGTTTACACTCTCCTGTGGCAATGTGTTTTGTTTTGTTTTTGAGATAGAGTTTCGCTCTTGTTGCCCACGCTGGAGTGTAGTGGCACGATCTCGGCTCACTGCAACCTCCGCTTCCTGGGCTCAAGCAATTCTCCTGCCTCAGCCTCTCTAGTAGCTGGGATTACAGGCATGCGCCACTACCCCTGGCTAATTTTGTATTTTTAGTAGAGACAGGGTTTCACCATGTTGGTCAGGCTGGTCTTGAACTCCTGACCTCAGATGATCCACCCACCTCAGCCTCCCAAAGTGCTGGGATTACAGGGTAGCATGACCCACCGCTCCTAGCAGGTAATGTATTTAAACTGTCTGGAGGGATTTTTGCAGATCTTTCCATTTTACTGAGGACTGTCAAATTCCTCAGGGTTCCCCACAAAGTCAGCAGTGCTCTCACATGGGAGGAGAACCTTCACACTGAGGACACGCACTCCTCAGTAAGCACTGCTCAGGAGGAAATGCCACAGAGATAACATGGGTGTTTCCACATCATTCCCGGACCACCATCTGCACACTGATCTGCTGTGTCAAGACAGCTTGCTCTCCATAGCAATGAACTTTTTGCTATGTGCATAAAACAGGAGTTGTTAGACAAATTTGGCCAGGTGTGGTGGCTCACGCCTGTAATCCCAGCATTTTGGGAGGCCAAGGCAGGTGGATCGCTTGAGGTCAGGAGTTTGAGACCAGCCTGGTCAACATAACAAAACCCTATCGCTACTGAAAATATAAAAATGAGCCGGGCATGGTGGCACGCACCTGTAATCCCAGCTACTCGGGAGGCAGAGGCAGAAGAATCACTTGAACCCGGGAGGCAGAGGTTGCAGTGAGCTGAGATTGTGCCATTGCACTATAGCCTGGGCAACAGAGCAAGACTGTCTCAAAAAAACAAAACAACAACAACAACAACAAAAAAAAAACGGGAGTTGTTAGACAAATTCTGCCCAAGGATGTGTGTTTCTGGCCTGTGTTAAGACTAAATTACAGTGGACTCTTGAACAACATGGGTTTAAACCGGTGGATCCATTTATACATGGTGACCTTTGCTACCCCTGAGACAACAAGACCAGTCCCTCCTCTGCCTCCTCCTCCTCCCCGCAGCCAACTCAGCATGAAGACATTCAGGATGAAAACCTTTATGATGGAAACTCCACTTCCACTTAATGAATAGTAAATGTATTTTCTCTTAGGATTTTCTTAATAACTTTTTCTTTACTCTAGCTTACTCCATTTTAGGAATACAGCTTACATATAATGTAGGTATTAGTCTGTTCTCACACTGCTATAAAGAAATACCTAAGACTGAGAGATTTACAAAGAAATGGGGCTTTTGGCTCTGCAGGCTGTATAGGAAGTATAGCAGCTTCTGCTTCTGGGGCAGCCTCAGGAAGCTTCCAAACATGGCAGAAGGCAAAGAGGGAGCAAGACATTTTACATGGCAGGAGCAGGAGCAAGAAAGAGACTGGGGAAGTGGTAACACTTTTTTTTTTTCCTGAGACAGAGTCTCACTCTGTTGCCCAGGCTGGAGTGCAGTGGCATGATCTTGGCTCACTGCAACCTCTGCCTCCCAGGTTCAAGCGATTCTCCTGCCTCAGCCTTCCCAGTAGCTGGGACTACAGGCACGTGCCAGCACGGCCAGCTAATTTTTTGTGTTTTCAGTAGAGACAGGGTTTCACTGTTTTAGCCAGGATGGTCTCGATCTCCTGACCTCGTGATCCGCCCGCCTCAGCCTCCCAAAGTGCTGGGATTACAGGCATGAGCCACTGTGCCCAGCCGCTAACACTTTTAAATGCCATATCTCGCAATAATTCACTCACTCACTATCACGAGAACAGCACCAAAGGGATGGTGTTAAGCATTCATGGAAGACCACATCCACCATCTAATCACCTCTCACCAGGCCCCAGCCCCAACACTAGGGATAAGAATTTGACATGAGATTTGATGAGGATGCAGTTCCAAACCATATCACTACATATAGCATAAAAAATTATACGTTAATTGATTGCTTATGTTATTGGTAAGGCTTCTGATCAACAGGAAGCTATTAATAGTTATGCTTTTGGGCATTCAAAAGTTATCTGTAGATTTTCAACTGCATGGGAGTCGACACTCCCGACCCCCACGTTGTTCAAGCATTAACTCTACTTTCCTATCTAAAACGGGAGATCTCATATCCAATTTCTAGTTTCTCTTAAAAAAAAAAAAAAAAAGCATCTGACCATATTAAGCTCCTAATTCCCATGTGGCAAGGTACTGGCCTCTCTCTTTTTAATTGAGGCATTTACTCTACAGTTTACTACAGTCCTCATTGCTCTCTCTGGCCTTCAACTTCCATACTTTTTTTGCCTCTTAGTACCCTTTCTTCCTTCCCTTCCTTCCTTCTTAAACATCTTCTTGGCTGGGCGCAGTGGCTCGTGCCTGCAATCCCAGCACTTTGGGAGGCTGAGGTGGGCAGATTACCTGAGGTCGGGAATTTGAGACTAGCCTGACCACCATGGAGAAACCCCGTCTCTACTAAAAATACAAAAAATTAGCTGGGCGTGGTGGCACATGCCTGTAATCCCTGCTACTCGGGAGGCCGAGGCAGGAGAATCGCTTGAAGCTAGGAGGCGGAGGCTGTGGTGAGCCGAGATTGCCTATTGCACTCCAGCCTGGGCAACAAGAGCGAAACTCCGTCTCAAATAACAAAAAACCAAAAAAATCCTATTTCCCTGGCTGGGATTCTGTCTCCCTTTATGCGCCCTTCGACTTACACCTCTATGTGGCATGGTCTATTCCATGCAGAATCCTGACTGATGGCACCTCTTCTCCATAGCCTCTACTGACTGCCCCCACCAAGTTAATCCTTGACTCTTCCGTACTTCTTCTCTGGCACATGTATACTTGCATGTATTTACCTATAAACATTGGGCAGCAAATTTATATTGAGAGACTAGAATACAACAGACACTCTGTGAGGGGTTTCACATATAAAATGCTCCAGGGTAGCATGGAGTACATAGTTGGTGGAAAATGCCAGAATCACAGGTTGTGTAGGGCATCATGGGAGGATACAGGAAAGCCCACTCCATCTGAACCAGACTACCTGGAGTAAATGACTCACTTGATCTGAGATTTGAAGGACAAGGAGAAACTAGCTTAGCTAACAAGTTAAGGAAAGGTGAATTTCAGGGAAAGAAAGCAGTACCTGAGAAGGCACACAAGCCTAAAGTTTGGTGGCAAGAACACAATATAGGTCTTTTTTTTTTTTTTTTTAATATCAAGCCTATCATGCTGCTTTGTTTTCATAACCAGCAATGCAAAAATTAAGGAAAAAGTTTTCACAAGCACAGTCAATCAAAATTGGATGAGGACATGCAAGGCTTTCTCACTTACTTGGAGTTAAATAACAACCCATTTTATCCAAAGCTTTTCCAAAGTATTTTCTGGAAGTTGCAATGAAATCAAATCTGATTCCCCAAAACTCCTCGTGGGGATCATTTAGCAAATAAAAAATGTAAGTGAGTAACAATTTCCTCCCAAACTTCCAAATTAAATTTTTTGCTATAATGTCACAAAAATTATTACCTGAATTTATCTTGCAGGCAAATTAGATGACGTTTTACATTCTTTCCCCCATGAAATCACTTTCAAGAATTAAGTCAGAAAGAGAAGAGGCCAATTTTAGCAGCAATTTGCTCTCGCTGTAGCTGGATTTTGGTTAAAACTGCCTGAAGTAAACTTAATACACACTCATATCACGATCTACCTCTTAAAATTTCAGGTTCCACATATAAAATTCCAACTGAATCTGCCAAATATGCAAAGCCCCAATGAAAAGTATTAGTTTTAAAAGTTTGAAGTTATTGGTAGCTTACTTAACATTCTGAAAATGAAATCCCTGTATTCTTCAGCCAAATATCTTTCCTTGTGATAACTTGGAAACTTCAGGATAGAACATGAGAACTTTGCCATGAGCATTCAGGTTCTCACAAAGCAAGGCATGTATTCTAGTACTTTCCATGGGATTGACAACCTTGATAATAATATGAACAAATCTCATATTTGTTTGATTGCCAGGCAGGGTTTTGGATGCTTAGCAGTGAATACCTGATTTTTTTTTCCTGTCAAATTCCTCACTGTGAATTCCACATTATTGGAGCATTATTAAATGCACATTCTTATCAATTTAAACAAAAATTTTAATTATTGCATGTTTTAGAGGCATGGTCACTCTCTGTCACCCAGACTGGAGTGCAGAGATACAATCATAGCTCACTACAGCCTCAACCTTCTGGGATCCAGCAATTCTCCCACTTCAGCCTCCCAAGTAGCTGGGACAACTGGCATCCATACAACACCATGCCTGGTTAATTTTTCTGTTCTTTTTTGTAAGGACAGGGTCTTGCTATGGTGCCCAAGCTAGTCTCAAACTCTGGGCCTCAAGCTATCCTCCTGCCTCAGCCTCACAACATGCTGAGATTACAGGCATGAGCCAGTACACCTGGTCCTGTTATCAATTTTTAATATCTCATTTGTTTGGAAGAATTTTGACAGAGCTTCAAAGACTTTATTAGGTTTAGTGGTAGCACCACAAGCTTGAGAAAATAGTTCCTTTTTTTCTGCATCCTCTTTAACCACAAGTTATGCAGAAGCACATGGTGTAGCTCAAAGTTCTTGGGGGAAATCAGAAGATGTATCAAACTAATGATAAGAAAATGCAGGCTGGGTGCGGTGGCTCATGCCTGTAATCCCAGCACTTTGGGAGGCCGAGGCGGGCGGATCACCTGAGGTCCAGAGATTGAGACCATCTTGGCCAACATGTGAAACCCTGTCTCTACTAAAAAATACAAAAATTAGCTTGGCTTGGTGGTGCACACCTGTAATCCCAGCTACTCGGGAGGCTGAGGCAGGAGAATCGCTTGAACCTGGGAGGCAGATGTGTGTTTCTGGCCTGTGTTAAGACTAAATTACAGTGGACTCTTGAACAACATGGGTTTAAACCGGTGGATCCATTTATACATGGTGACCTTTGCCAAGATCACGCCACTGCACTCTAGCCTGGCGACAGAGTGACACTCCATCTCAAAAACAAACAAACAAGGCCAGGCGCGGTGGCTCAAGCCTGTAATCCCAGCACTTTGGGAGGCTGAGACGGGCGGATCACGAGGTCAGGAGATTGAGACCATCCTGACTAACATGGTGAAACCCTGTCTCTACTAAAAATACAAAAAACTAGCCAGGCGAGGTGGCGGGCGCCTGTAGTCCCAGCTACTCCGGAGGCTGAGGCAGGAGAATGGCGTAAACCCGGGAGGTGAGCTTGCAGTGAGCTGAGATCCGGCCACTGCACTCCAGCCCGGGCAACAGAGCAAGACTCCGTCTCAAAAACAAACAAACAAACAAACAAAAAACAAAACAAAACAAAAGAAATGCAATGATTTGATCTTTTGCAAAACTCAGAGTGTCATGTCAGCAGGTAAGACATTCTAATGTGTGACTTTAGATTCCAAGAAAGAAAAATTCTGGAATAGCTTCTACATATTCATTCAAATAAACTTGTGGCAGCACTCAGAACGCATAGTTCTTTGAGAATTTCTTCAGCATTGTGAAATTTTGTTCTCCAGTGATTAAAAGGGCTACTGATATTGTTTGGCTCTGTGTCCCAAATCCCATCTCGAGTCGTGATCCCCATGTTTTGGGGTAAAAGCCTGGTGCAAGGTGATTGGATCATGGGGGCACATTCTTGCTTTGTTGTTCTTGTGACAGTGAATGAGTTCTCATGAGATCTGATGGTTTTAAAGTGTGAAACATCCCCCCTCACTCTCTCTGCCTCTCCCTGCCACCATGTAAGACGTGCCTTGCTTCCCCTTTACCTTCAACCATGATTGTAAGTTTCCTGAGGCCTCCCTAGCCATGCAGAACTGTGAGTCAATTAAACTTCTTTTCTTTATAAATTACCCAGTCTCAGATAGTTCTTTATAGCAGTGTGACAACAGACTAATACAGCTACTTTATACAAAATCTTTACAGCCATTACAACATCTTCTGTATATGTTCCAATATTAATATTATATATGCAGATAATTGCATTCTGTAATAATAAAGGCTACCCATATAAAAACAATTTGTATAAATTTGATTTAAATGCATTAAAGCTAAGAGAGGGCTACATGGTTCCTTTGACTGGTGTTTTCTTCACATAAAACACACTGAGGAAGTTGAATCCCTGTTGCTTGCAATATACCTGGATCTAACCTTGATATATAAGTAAGTCTCATCAGATTTCAGTGTTTGGGCTGCCATCTTCAGCTGCCTTATAGACGAAAAACATTAATGAGGAGTATTTTCAAGAGTGCCAAGCTGGTTTTGAAGAGTAATTAGTGCTGCTAATGGCAGTTGCTACATGACTGCCTAGTTTCTTCTCATACCTGAATCTTATAAGCACACTATTTGTTCAGTCTATGAGTACAAATATGTTGGAGGTCTAAAATATGCCACCCATTAGAAACCCAAACCTCGATATCATACAATATACCATGTAACAAACTGCACATGTGCTCCCTGAATCTAAAATAAAAACTAAGGCTGGATGCATTGGCTCACATTTGTAATCCCAACACTTTGGGAGGTGAAGAGCGAGGGTCACTTGAAGCCAGGAGTTCCAGACCAACCTGAGCAACATAGCAAAATTCAGTCTCTACGACTATTTTTTAACAAACAGCCAGGCATGGTGATGCATTCCCGTAGTCCCAGCTACTTGGGAGGCTTAGGTGAGAGGATTGCTTGAGTCCAGGAGTTTGAGGCTGCAGTGAGCTATGATTGCACCACTGCACTCCAGCCTGGATAATACAGTGAGGCCCTGTCTCAAAAAATAAAATAAAATAAGATGCTACCTTTTAATAGAGACTTAGGCAAGGTTTAAAACATTTTTTATGATTCTCTGATTTTTGTTATTGTTGTTTGTTTGTTTGTTGAGATGGAGTCTCACTCTGTCACCCAGGCTGGAGTACAATGGCACGATCTCGGCTTACTGCAATCTCCACCTCCCAGGTTAAAACAATTCTTTCACCCCAGTCTCCCCAGTAGCTGGGATTACAGCCACCCACCATCATGCCAGGCTAATTTTTGTATTTTTGTAGAGACAGGGTTTCATCATATTGGCCAGACTGGTCTTGAACTCCCGACCTCAGGTGATCAGCCCGCCTCAGCCTCCCAAAGAGTGATTTTTAATTTACTGTTGGACTGAACTCCATTGTTAAACAATATAAAGATATATAAAGAAAAACGAATCATTCCCCAGCCTCTCTAAAAACTAATCCCTCTGATGTAAATCAAGTTATCCATCTACCCTATTCTTCCTGTACATATAAATGTATTCATACTTACATTAACATACACACAAACATGCAGTGTTTTTATCTTATAAAATAAAATGGTATTATATTGCACATTTTCTTTCAACTTGTTTTATCACTTAACAGTTTCTCATAGATGATCTAGCTGGTCCATAGACGGATGTATAACTCATTTTCATTTTAAGGAACACCATAAACTGAGATTCTGATTTAATTTGCATTAAAATAGGTAAGTTTTTTTTTAATCATACTATATTTCCATCCAGTAACATGGCATAAGTTTTCATTTTGTAAGGTTTACTTTATATTCTTCAAGAAAAAAGATTTACATATAGACACTGTAATTTTTTGTTAAATTTTTAAGTTTTTTTCTTGCCTGTTGGGAAGAGGGCTTTATTTTCCACTTATATTTAACTGCTTTTTGTGAGTATGGTAAATTGTATTATTTGTCATTAACTACTCCCTTCTTAGTTAGAGGACTATACATCCATGCATGTTGGGTATAATTTACAATACTTTCAGAGATGAAGCATGCTTCCTCCCCCCATTTGGGCTGGCCATGGGATTTGTTTTGGCCGATGAATGTGAGTGGATGTGACGTAAGTACATCCAAATAGATGTTTTAAATCAGCTGTGTGATTCACTTGGCCTCCTGAGCTTCTGCTCCATGGCATGGAAATGTCCAGGTAGGGGCTGCTTCTTCAGTCTAGATCCCAGAATGAGAAAGCTTGTGAAGCAGACCTCCCACTGACCCACAGTATGGAGCAGAGTAGCAGCCAACTGTGAAGAACTGGGAAGGGTCTATATTTCACTGTATTTTCAAGCCAATATGTTAACTTGTCAGTTTCATGGATGCTGACTAAAGACACTTGGGTTAGAGACAAAACACTTGATTACAGCGAAAGTCAGAATGTCAGCATGTCTGTGTTGGTTCCCTGAGTCTTCATTTTCAGTGATGATGTGAATAGGCCCAGATGGATGCCTGAACAAATGCTGGGTTGCATTAGAGGAAAGGAACATAGAACTTAAATTCCATCATTTCATAGCAAATAATGAGCAAGCCAGCTCTTTGTCCCAGAGGTAAAAACCACCTCCTCCCTCAAGGTTGCTGTTGTAAACACAACCCTGAGAAAAGGCTGGGTAGGAAATGATTAGGCCCTTGCATGCTTAGCACACCCAGCAAGATATGTAGGAACAAGAGCAACACATGGAGGAGAGTTTCCCAACATCAACCTTCAGCCCTCATGTAATGTCAGTGAGAAATAAATGTTTGCTCTTGTAAGCCACTGTGATGTAATTGTTTTCATATACAACAAAGTTGTAACTAGTACAAAGGACATTTGTATATTTATCTTATATCTTGCCACCTTACCTAATTCTCTTATTTTAAAACATGTTTTTAATAGTTTTGTGGGTTTTCTAGGTATAAAAATGTCTTTGCAAATAAAGTGAATTGCCTCTTTTCCCAAGTATTTATATTATTATGGTTTGTTTGGGTTTTTTGAACCTTCCGTATTAGCCTAAATCCCAAAACAATTTTAATTAAAATGATGATAGTAAATACATCATTTATTAAGTTATTGTGTCTTACTTCCAAAGTCACCCTTTGTTACTCTGCTGGGAATGACCGGGCTGGAACTTCAAACCATATTTTTGCTTTGCAAGTTGGCTCCCATTAAACTTTGCTGATAGAGGTGCTTCACGGAGCTCACAGGCTGAATGAGGAGGAAGAGGCTTGTTCCTTCCTGCATGTTTTTTGGGGGCTTCCTATTTGCTTCTTTTTCTTACGAGTGGCATCCCACCAATGCTTCTTCATCTTGACAGCAGCAGTTCCTTCCTGTAGCAACAAGTGAACCCAATTGACAGTATTTCTAAATTTGGAAAAAATTGCCTCACTGCATCTCCCCCAGAGATACCATCAATACCTTCTACTCAGAGGTCTGAGCTTCATTTCTAAGACAGCCCTTCTCCAAGCTCCTAAGCTTTAATAAATCCAACCTCTTTTCTTGATCCCACCCAATCACAGAGCAGTAGCTGTTTTCTGCGGTTCCTATTTCTGTGATCTCAAGTTCTCTTATTTTTAGCTACCTCATGAACAATTTAATACCTAGTTAATAATTCTTTAGATTAAATTCTCTCTGCTAAAATAACTGGTGTAGCTTCTGCTTCCTGACTGACCCTTAACTAACACATTAGGTATTCCAACTTATTTCCTGATTTTAACAATAGTTGCTTTAGGTATTTGCCTTTTAATATTACAGTTGCTGGTTTTGAGTTTTTGGCTAATCACTGTTGAAGTTTATCAAATGTGTTTCTTGTGTATATTTATAAATACATATATTTTCCTCCCTTAATAGTTAATATAATAAACTAGATATATCTCATAATGTTGACTCATCCTTATATTCCTGGAATTCATAACTAATAGTATAACACATATGTAGTACTTACTACGTATGTCCTAAAACTGTATACACACATACGTATACATATTCCCTTAATAAACCTATATAGGTTTATACAGTTTATAAATATAGTTATAAATACAGTTTACAAATACTTATAATTAGTGTTAATGTTGCCAAATTTGCATTACCAAATATTTATTTAGAACTTATATTCATAACTAAAATTGAACTATACTTAGAATTTTCTATCTTGTGCTGTTATTATTACTTGTTTTCTACCTATCTGATCTCCTCTGTTGAATTGAAAGATTATTAAAAGTCAATGCCTTACTGATATTTTTCTCTTGCAAAGTCTATATTATAGTATCTTGCACAGAGCACATGATTGACATATATGTTGAATGAATAAACACAGGCAATAGATCTGAAAGTAAGCATTTTTAACAAATTAGCATTTATTCTGTAATATAAAATTTTAATTTCATACATTAAAAGTATTTGTAAGGAATAAAAATACTTAACAATAGATAAATGTGGTGTTTAGTTTTTCTGGGCATATGTGTTCATTTCAGAACTCAGAAATCTTTAAAGTTAATGCAGATCCTGTTTCTTTAAATGTCTCTTCACAGAATTTTAAAATTCTCCATTTAGTTAACAGCAATAATTGCTTTTGTACACTTAAGAGTTACTGTATTATGTTTTATGACACAGATTATATCAAAATTAGTTCTTTTTCCAGAAGATTAAAGAAAAATTAATAGAAGATATGCATCAAGGATTCTTAACGTATAAAACCATTTTCAACAGAATGCTTTTTATTTAAGTCAAAATTGGATTTCCATGGTTTGGGGCTTGAGGGTTTTTAAGGTTTTGCTCCTGCAGATTTAAGACTTGTACTGGACATCAAAGGTAATCATGTTACCCCTTCAAGACACTAGCTAAAGGAATTGGCAACTATTTACAATTTAGCTTTGCTTGAGTCCTTCTCTTCAAAGTAGCTATCAACAGGTCTTTGTAATTAAGTTTAAGGACAAGACATGTCCTTATTTATTTAAGTGTGTTTTAAAAATTGTATTTTAAGGACCTTCTGTGAACACAGCACAATACTGGGAGACAAATAAGAAAAGCAAAAATGTATCCTCTATTACCAAGGATCTTACAATACAAGAGAGAGACCATATGCAAACTCAAATTTTATATTAGAAACAACAGTATAAGACAAGAATTTTTTTCAGTCCCAATAATACTAAAAAGAAAAATCCATCAAAATGGAAGGAATAGAGTGCTTACGGGGCACACTGAAGGTTTTTTTTTTTTTTTTCTGTTTGGTTTTTATAGTATTTTGTAGTTGCTTTAATTCCAGGTTCTAATTTCATGTGATTGGGGAGGTAATAATTGACCATTTATGATCATGATAACAAAGAACATTTTTCTCATATCCTCAGGCATGTCTGGAAGCAGTAATGTAAACAATAATAATGGGAATTATTTTATTCATTTTGAAAATTAAAAGGTAAACATTTGTTTTTAAACTTCCTTACAGCCCTAAGGTTTATAACTGTAATTTTTACTATAAAGAAAGATTACTATGTATCCTTATTACTGAAAGACAGTAGTTTTACAAAGCCCAGGCTGGAATTATTTGAGAAAATATTTTTGAATTTATTATATATCCTAAAAGTGACATAAAATATATTTTATCAGTTCATTTCAGTTTATGTACCTCAACCTATGTGGTTTCAATGTGTGTGTATGTATCATACATCTCATTATGGAAAAATCTACACAAAGTTCTGAAAACCATGCAATTTTAATGAAACTCATCTAAACTTTAGAAGTATGTGAGGGTATAGAACTATAGTTTGATTATATTAGGTATAGTTTATATTACTATCCTTCTTTTTTTTTTGAGACGGGGTCTTGCTGTCACCCAGGCTGGAGTGCAGTGGCGTGATCTCAGCTCACTGCAACCTCCGCCTCCTGGGTTCAAGCAATTCTCCTGCCTTAGTCTCCCAAGTAGCTGGGACTATAGGCATGCGCCACCATGCCCAGCTAATTTGTGTGTGTGTGTATTTTTAAAATAGATGGAGTTTCACCATGTTGGCCAGGCTGGTCTTGAACTCCTGACCTCAAGTGATCCCCCGGCTCGTCCTCCCAAAGTGCTGGGATTACAGGCGTGAGCGACCACACCAGGCCTATTATCCTATATTTTTAATCCAAGTTTTTACTTTTCTTCTCTATATAGATCCTTCTTATCATTGGTTTTCTTGGATGATGATTTAACGACAAGGAAAAAAGAAATACATATAGTTTGCCAGTTGTTAAGTGACACAAACATCTATTTTAGGGAATTAAAATGGCAATTTAGGGGAATTTTGTTTTCTTTTTCATTAGGTTTATTAAGAAATGTAAGTTTTATCATTCACATCGATTATGTTATATTTAAAAATACTAGAGCTGGCAATTTAAAAATCCACACAATTGATTTAAAGAAGATGTTTGCAAGGAAAAAAAGAGAGAAGACCCAAATAAACAAAACAGAAACAAAAAAAGAGACATTACAACTAGTTATCACAGAAATACAGAAGATTGGCAGGGCACAGTGGCTCATACCTGTAATCCCAGCACTTTGGCAGGCCGAGCCTGGTGGATCATGAGGTCAGGAGTTCAGGACTAGCTTGGCCAACATAGTGAAACCCTGTCTTTACTAAAAATACAAAAAAGAAAAAAAAAAAAATTCCAGGTGTGGTGGCAGGCTTCTGTAGTCCCAGCTGCTTGGGAGACTGAGGCAGGAGAATTGCCTGAACCCAGGAGGCAAAGGTTACAGTGAGCAGACATTGTGCCATTGCACTCCAGCCTGGGTGACACAGTGAGACTCTGTCTCAAAGAAAAAAAAAAAAGAAAGAAATAGAAAAGATCATTAGAGACTATTAGGAACAACCATGTGCTAACAAACTGGAAAACCTAAAGGAAATGGATATATTCCTGGATGTATACAAGCTACCAAAATTGAATGAGGAAGAAATAGAAAACCTGAGCAGATTGATAACAAGTAATGAGATTGAACCAGTGATTAAAAAGTCTCCCAACAAAGGAAAGTCCAGGATTAATGGCTGCATTGCTGAATTGTATCAAGTTTATAAAGAAGAGCTAACCTCAATTCTCCTAAAACTATTTCAAAAAAACTGAAGGCCCTGGCATGGTGGCTCAGGCCTATAATCTCAGCAGTTTGGGAGGCTGAGGTGGGCGATCACAAGGTCAAGAGATCAAGACCATCCTGGCCAACATGGTGAAACCCCGTCTCCACTAAAAATACAAAAATTAGTTGGGCATGGTGGTGCATGCCTGTAGTCCCAGCTACTTGCGAGGCTGAGGCAGGAGAATCACTTGAACCTGGGAGGTGGAGGTTGCAGTGAGCCGAGATTGCACCACTGCACTCCAGCCTGGCAACAGAGTGAGGAGGAAATTCTCCCTAACTCATTATCTGAAGCCAATATTACCCTGATACCAAAACCAGACAAGGGCACAACAATAAAAGAAAACTGCAGGCCAATGTCCTGATTAAAGATAGATGCAAAAATCCTCAAGAAAATACTAGCAAACTGAATCCAACGGTACATCAAAAAGAAAACACACCATGATCAAGTGGGATTTATCCCAGGGATGCAAGGATACTTCAACATACACAAATTGGTAAACATGATACATCATGTCAACAGAATGAAGGACAAAAACCACATGATCCTCAGTAGATGCAGCAAAAGCATTTGATAACATTCAACATCCGTTCATGATAAAAACACTCAACAAACTAGGAATAAAAGAAACATATCTCAATTTAATAAAGGCCATATATGACAAACTCTTAGCTAACAACATACTGAATGGGAAAAGCTGAAAGTCTTTCCGCTGAGAACTGGAACAAGACAAGGACAACCACTTTAACCACTGCTATTAAACACAGCAAGAAAAGTCTCACCAGAACAATCAAGCAAGAAAAAAAAAAAGACAAAAAGGCATCCAAACCAGAAAAGTAGTCAAATTTTCCCTCTTTGCAGATGATACAATCTTTTATTTAGGAAAATCTAAATACTCTACCAAAAAAAGTCTTAGGTCTCTCTGATAAACAAATTCAGTAAAGTCGAAGCACACAAAATCAACATCTAAAAATCAATAGTATTTCTACACACTAATAACAAACTATATGAAAAGAAATTAAGAAGGATTCCATTTACAATAGCTACAAAAATAATAAAATACCTAGAAATAAATTTAACTAAAGAGGTGAAAAAACTTTACAATGGAAACTACAAAACACTGATGAAAGAAACTGAAGAGGATGCAAACAAATGAAAAGCCATCCTGTGCTCATTGGTCAGAAGAATCAATATTGTTAAAATGGCCATACTATCAAAAGCAATCTACAGATTCAATGGAATCTTTATCAAAATTCCAATGTAATTTTTCACAGAATTAGAAAAAACAGTCCTAAAATTTGTATGGAACCAAAAAAGAGCATAAATAGCCAAAGCATTATGCTACCTCACTTCAAAATCACTTCAAAGTATATTTCTTTCTTTCTTTTTCTTTTTTTTAGATGGAGATTTGCTCTTGTTGCTCGGGCTGGAGTGCAATGGCACGATCTCAGCTCGCTGTAATCTCTGCCTCCCAGGTTCAAGCGATTCTCCTGCCTCAGCCTCCCAAGTAGCTGGGATTACAGGCACACACCACCATGCCCAGCTAATTTTGTATTTTTCTAGTAGAGACAGGGTTTCACCATGTTGGTCAGGCCGGTCTCAAACTCCTGACCTCAAGTGATCCATCCACCTCGGCCTCCCAAAGTGCTGGGATTACAGGTATGAGCCACCATGCCTAGTCCAAAACATATTTCAAGGCTATAGTAACCAAAACTGCATAGTACTCACATAAAAAACAGACACACAGACAAATGGAACAGAAGTGACAATCCAGAAATAAATCTACATATTTATAGTCAATTGATTTTCAACAAAGGTGTCAGAACGTACTTTGGGGAAAGGACATCTTTTTCAATAAATGGTGCTGGGAAAATTGGATATCTACATGGAGAAGAATGAAACTAGACCTGTATTTCTCACTACATACAAAAATCATTTCAAGATGGGTTAAAAACCTAAAAGTAAGACCTGAAACGATACAACTATTAGAAGAAAACATAGGGTAAACACACTAGGACATTGGTCTAGGCAAAGATTTCATGGCTAACACCTCAAAAGCACAGGCAACAAAACTAAAAATCAGCAAATTAAACTACATAAAACTAAAAAGCTTTTGTACAGCAAAGGAAACAATCAGCAGAGTGAAAAAACAACCTGCAAAATCGGAGAAAATATTTGCATATTTCTTCCTATTCATCTGCACTATTCATCTGACAAGGGACTAATGTCCAGAATATACAAAGTACTCAAACTGAACAACAGGAAAAAGACAAATAATACCATTTAAAAATGGGCTAAGGACAAGAATAGACATTTCTCAAAAGGAGACATACAAATGGCCAACGGGTTTGTGAAAAAACGTTCAATATCACTAATCATCAGGGAAATACAAATCAAAACCACAGTGAGGTATCATCTTACCCCAGTTAGAATGCCTATCATCGAAAAGACAGAAAATAACAGATGCTGGCAAGGATATATAGAATAGGGAGCTCAGACACTGTTGATGGGAATGTAAATTAGTCCAGCCATTATGGAAAACAGTACAGAGACTTCTCAAAAACAAACGAAAAAATGGAACTACCATAAGATCTAACAATGCCACTACTGGGTATTTATACAAAGGAAAGGAAGTCAGTATATCAAAGGGATACCTGCACCCCCATATTTATTGCAGCACTGTTCACAATAGCAAAAAATATAGAATCAACTGAAGTGTTCATCAACAGATGAATGGGTAAATAAAATGGAATACCATTCACACAATGGAATACTAGTCAGCCATAAAAAATGAAATTCTGTCATTTGCAGCAACAGGGATGGAACCGGAGGTCATTATATCAAGTGAAATATAAGCCAGGCACAGAAAGACAAACATCACATGTTCTCACTCATGTGTGGAAGCTAAAACAGTTAATCTCATGGAGGTGGAGAGTAAAATGATAGTTACCAGAGGCTGGGAAGGGTGTGGGGTGGGAGGGATGAAGAGAGGTTGGTTAATGGGTAGGAACATACAGTTAGATAAAAGGAATAAGTTCTGATGTTACACAGCAGAGTCTAATGACTATAGTTAACAACAATGTATTGCGTATTTCAAAACAGCTAGAAGAGAGGGCTTGAAATGTTACCAACACAAAGAAATAACACACTGGAGATGAGGGATACCCTAAACACCTTGACTGGATAATGACATATTCTATGCATGTAACAAAATATCACATGTGTCCGGTAAGTATGTACAAATATTATGTATCAAGAAAAAATTAATTAAAAAAAGAAAAAGAAGAAGTTTGTTCAAAGTTTTCTTTTTTTTTTTTTTTTGAGACAGAGTCTTGCTCTGTTGCCCAGCCTGGAGTGCAGTGGCTCGATCTCTGCTCACTGCAAGCTCCGCCTCCCGGGTTCACTTCAGTCTCCTGCCTCAGCCTCCCGAGTAGCTGGGACTACAGGCACCCACCACCACGCCCGGCTAATTTTTGTTTTTTTGTACTTTTAGTAGAGACGGGGTTTCACCATGTTAGCCAGGATGGTCTCAATCTCCTGACCTCGTGATCTGCCCGCCTCAGCCTCCCAAAGTGCTGGGATTACAGGCGTGAGCCACGGTGCCAGGCCTGTTCAAAGTTTTCTTACTAGCTCTCTGGAATGCCAACCAAAGGATGAAAACGTAAAACATATATTTATTGTTAATAATATGTTAAAAGCCCCTTTATTGTATGGCTTAGGGACTGTTCAGTTTTCTCTACAGTTTGCTATTTTTTCGTTTTTAAAATTTACTAGTTTGACTTTTTGTTGGTTGTTCAAAAAATGCTATTTTTGCATACAAAAAATCTATAGATGAAAGGAAGAAAATTATATCAAAAAAATAACAAAAAATTACTTAGGACACTTCCCTAGTTTAAAATGGAAGTTGATACTTTTGAGTTGTCAAGGTTTTTTTGTGTTTTGTGTGTTTTTATCAAAATCTCAGATTTAATGAGAACTATTGAAATTTGAAGATGGTCCTGAATGGAAAAAGATGGAAGACAAAGGTGAAATCAACTAATGGAGAAACTTTAGAAAATGCTGCAGTTCCACAACAACATCTTGCCTGTTTTTGAAAATGAGTCTTTGCAGGTGTGTTTCCTATCTTGCTTTCCTGCTCAAGAAGAATGTTTATCATTTTCTGAATTTACCAGCAATTGGTGTGTGCTGAGAGCTCATTTATTACAAAATGTCGCTAACTCACTCCTGTCCTCTTAAATTTAAAACAGCTGCTACCCACTGCCAGGCTCTAAATCTTCACAGACAGATTTCCAGACTCTCTGTATGCCGGTATTACATTTTTGTTAATAATAATCTCTGTCCATCAAGGTGACAAGGGGACATTGTGCTTCTGCACACATATTTTCTCTGTCCATATATAAAAAAACTAAAGCTTTCATTTTGTTAATACAAACCCATGATTTAATGTTTTTTAAAAAACCACTGATTGTTGGTGCCATTTGAAGCACTACAGTTTAGTTTTGCTTCAAGAATCGTAACTTCCAACATTGCTCCCTTTCCATGGAGTCATATTTTCTTAATATTATCTCTGAATTAGAATAGCTCATTTACTGAGTGAAAGTTGCAGAGGGATCCCAACTAAATGTTAAAAGACAGCAGGCCGGGTGCGGTGGCTCACACCTGTAATCCCAGCACTTTGGGAAGCCAAGGCAGGTGGATCACGAGGTTAAGAGATCGAGACCATCCTGGCCAACATGCTGAAACCTCGTCTCTACTAAAAATACAAAAAATTAGCCAGGCATGGTGGCGGGTGCCTCTAGTCCCAGCTACTTGGGAGGCTGAGGCAGGAAAATCACTTGAACCCGGGAGGTGGAGGTTGCAGTGAGCCGAGATCAAGCCACTGCACTCCAGCCTGGCGAAAGAGCAAGACTCCACCTCAAAACAAAACAAAAAAAGACAGCGAATTTGGAAAAAGAAACTTATTCTGTAATTTTAAATTGGATTGTAATTTTGTTTTTCAGATTAAATTTCCGCAATTTAGAATTTACAATCGTGCCAACAATCATTTGTAAAGAAAGTACAATTTTCAACTTTTTCAATGACCACTTCACTGTCTTAAAATATACGAAAATATGGGCCAGACACGTGGCTCAAGCCTGTAATCCCAACACTTTGGGAGGCCGAGACGGGTGGATCACGAGGTCAGGAGATTGAGACCATCGCGGCTAACGCAGGGAAACCCCGTCTCTACTAAAAATACAAAAACTTAGCCATGCCTGGTGGCAGGTGCCTGTAGTCCCAGCTACTCGGGAGGCTGAGGCAGGAGAATGGCGTAAACCCAGGAGGCGGAGCTTGCAGTGAGCCAAGATCGTGCCACTGTACTCCTGTCGGCAAGACTCCGTCTCAAAAAAAAAAAAAAAAAAGGAAAAAAATATAAAATTAATATGAAAATATTAATTTTGACATAATAATACATTCTTGGATTTTCAAAGATATCATTTTCATTTTACTTTGTTTTTACATTGTTACCTTACCAGAAAGAAATGATTTTGTTTCTTCCCATCAGATTTTCTTCTGGAACAACTGTTCAATTTCTATAAAGAGAGAGTAATGTTTTGAAAGATGCTAAAGATTACAATGTTCATGCATAAGATAAATCACTGAGACAGTAAAAGATTCAAAAGGTACTTCATGTTCTACCACAGTGAAATTCAAATCATTCTCCTCCACAGTGAATTCATGGTTTCTTGCAAGATAAGATCTCATCCTGTTAAGGACCTTATCTTTGAAGAAAAAAGAACATAATTTCTCAAGGGAACTCCAGTATCATAATTCACAAAATCAAAGATATTAATATACACATCTTTTATTTTAAAATAATCATCCAAGGCTTTGGAACCTAGAGTATAAAGTATGGATGGTAAATTGTAATACTGCATAATAAAATAAATATGGAGAAGTGAAAAAATAACTGTCTAATTATTTAAAAGTTTTCATTCAGATGAATAAAATTAAAATGCCCAGTAATCCTTAATTAATACATTTAGAATCCCTTCCTTAGTGATGAGAATTAACTCTGCAATTTAATTTGACACTTTACAGTGTGAAAAAGAAAGATAAAAAAATAAGCCTCTTGGGAATGGAAAGAAAATTTCCAGTCTCTCACCAGCCAATCCAATTTAATCAGGTCTTTCTCTTCTTTTTTCTGAAATCATTCGTGTTTCCACACCCAGCCCTTTTCATTCCCTGTGTTTTATAAACAGAACTAGCTTTAAAGATCTGGGGTTTGGATCTCATTTTGTCTTGAAATGTACACTTACATTTGCTGCTGGTCAACATGGTAGTCCATCATCTCAAAGATTTTTAAAAAATAGACTCTAAAAGAAGATACATGGTATTCTAGATATAAGATACCAGGAACCAAGTATGGCACAAATTTCCAAATGTTTAATACTTTTAACAGTGTCCAGCTTATCTTGGTGTTTATTCATTCATTATTCATGCATTTATTCTTTCATTCACCAAAAATACATTGAGAATCTATAATGCACAGAAGAGAGCATAGGGCCGAGGATATTAACTCCACCTAGAGGCACTCATGGCTTAGTAGGAGTGTCAGGTATGTAAACAAACAAGTTTCAGTTTTAGATGGTATTACAAATTATTATATAAAGAGTTGTATGGTGCTATGGGGAAAAATGAGAAGACTTCCCAGAGCAGGTGACATCTGATTCAAGGCTTTAAGAAAGAACAGAAGGATAAGCAGAAGGTGGGAAATTTATCCTTGGCAGACAGAAGATCATATGCAAAGAAATGGGGATCAGGGATTTGGGGGATGCAGATATCTGAGGTTGCCTGAAGGACAGAGTCAGTGGTGACAGAGGAAGCTGAGGAGAGAGAGAGAAGGATTGGAGGCAAACTTTCTATGCCAAATTAAGGACTTAATACTTTAGTCTGTTCACAAAGGGTTTTAGGCAGAGAAATGACATAATCAGCTTTAAGATTATAGTAGATCAGACTCCCTAAGAAATGGTCTCTGAAACTCTGTGATTTGCATGCAGGAATTCATACAGGGAATAATTTGGGGGACGATACCTGTAAAGAAGCAAAGAGAAGCAGGGAGGGAAGAAGGAACACTGGGTTGCCATGCAATATATGGGTTTGTTGTTTTTTTCCCCTGGTTCCCATCCCCCCCCCTTGGGGTTGTACACAAACTCATAAACAACGGGGAAGAGCCTCTGGTCTTTGGTGCTGGTGGCTGCCACGCCTGATCATCCTAGCCCATGGGCCCATGTAGTCCATTCACAGACGAGAAGCCTCATGCCTCTGGGTCAGATCTGGCCTCAGGATTGTCTGTCCAGAAACCTAACCTAAACTTTCTCAGGTCCATCTTTCCTGGGCACACATACTTCTTATGGTCCTGTGTACAACTGAGTCATTGATAAAACCTGCAGTGTGTGTGAACCCACTGGTAACGCCTCCTTTTTTTGAGACAACGTCTCGCTCTGTCACTAATTTTTAACAAATTATTTTTCTAGAGAGGAGGTCTGGCTACATCGCCTATGCTGGTCACCAACTCCTGGCCTCAAGTGATCCTCCTACCTTAGCCTTCCAGTGTGCTGGGATTACGGGCATGAGCCACTGCACTCACACATGCAATGGTTCCTGAAGTATGGATCCTGGACCAACAGCAACACCTGAGAAATGCTTTTCATTTTAAAGTCTGTGAGGTAGCCCTAATTTACTGTTTTTAAATCTAGAACCTCCACTTTACAATCTTGTAACAACCTCCATCTCCTGGGCTTAAGCAATTCTCCTGCCTCAGCCTCCTGAGTAGCTGGGATTACAGGCACACGCCATCACATCTGGCTAATTTTTATATTTTGAGTAGAGATGGGGGTTTCACCATGTTGGCCAGGCTGGTGTTGAACTCCTGACCTCAAATGATCCACCAGCCTCAGTCTCCCAAAGTCCTAGGATTACAGGTGTGAGCCACCACACCCAGCCTAAACCCTACTAAAAGTAAGTTTCTAGTTAATTCGTAAGTGAAATTACCAATCTAATCTCTCAATCAGCTGAGAAAGGATTCTTGGAACGGGTGGAATTTAAGGAGTTCAGCGCAGAATCTTCTGGCCCTTCTCCTTCCTACAGGCTGGGGGATCACCAGAGCTAGTCTGAAATCCTGGTGACTTTGGGAATGTAGGTCATGCATGACCAAGCAACGGGATGGAAGGAGCCTGAGGCCCAGGCCTCATCCTGGGCAAACTGATCCTGGACCACCTACATCCAGACATTCTTAAATAAAATAAACTTGAATCTTGTTTAAGCCTGTTATCTTGTTGTTCGCTCATTCACTAACAAGTTATCCCAACTAACATTGATAATATCAATAGTAGTGCCAATTGTATGACTAGGCAAGAGACTCTCACCATAATAATAGATTAATTAGATACCCACACTCTATGCAGCCTTGGAGTTTAGTTTTAAATGTAATCAAAAAGCGACTGCTATTACCATTTGTGGTATAGAATAACACATGAACGTGATAGTTAACAAACATTCACCTCCCTTCTCTCATGTGTTATGTGAGAAGAGAGGGGCCCAGGAAAAGAAACATACGGGACTCTTAGCTATGTAAGACTGTCTGTTCTGTGAGTGCCATCAACATAACATTATACATGCAGGGCCACATTGGAAACCCAATTTTCTATTTTACACTTCAATTTTTATTAAGTATTTTTCTCTATTGTTTAAAAATCAAAAGTTGACATCTTAACCGATAATTCCTAATGCACAAAAAGTTCTTTCTTCAGAAGATAGATATCAAAATTGTGAAAAATCTATTCATAGGGGCAAATGTAACTATTAAAAATCATGAATTCGTGTACAACATTAATGAATTTCTGGACAAAGCTGTTCATTTTGCAGGTTTTATGATCATTCTTAAGCTGGAGGCTTAAATGATCAAGCTCTTCACTTAAGAGCCATCACAAACTCAAGGGCCTTCAGGGGCCAGGTAGGTAGGTTAAATAATACCCAGGTGGGGTTATAGGAAAATGTGGAACATCTATGCCTTTGAAATAGGCAGCCTCATTCCAATAATAAATGCCCGGAGTGAGTGGGGGACCAACACTGTCAGAGTTTCTGATTTTTCATAAAAAGCCAAAATACTTGTGATATGGTTAGGTTTTCTGTCCCTACCCAAATCTTATCTTGAATTATAATCCCTATAATCCCCGCGTGTCAAGGGAGAGACAGGTGGAGGTAATGGAATCACCGGGACAGTTTGCCTCATGCTGTTCTCCTGATAGTGAGTGAGTTCTCACAAGATCTGGTGGTTTTATACAGGGCTCTTCCCCCTTCGCTCAGCACTTCTTCCTGCTGCTTATGAAGAATGTCCTTGTTTCCCCTTCTCCTTCCACCATGACTGTAAGTTTCCTGAGTCCTCCCCAGCCATGCTGAATTGTGAGTCAATTCAACCTATTTCCTTTATACATTACCCAATCTCAGGCAGTTCTTTATAGCATCCTGAAAATGTACTAATACAACTTGCTTTTCATATGTGTTCTCTTCTGATATTCATTTCAAAATTTAAAAAACACAACATGAATCAAACTAAACGCCTCTGTGAGCTGAGCGCCACCTCCCACTTAAAGTCTAAATGCAATTAGACCTGAGTTTGCAAAATCAGATTTTAAAATTTTACTTTAATTTGTCCTTCATATAATTGCCTTAATGGATTAAAAATGGCCTGAACCAAACACGAAGGATGGAAAATAAATGACAATTTGTCAAGCAGAGAAGGAACATGCTGAATTAATTGCCAAGGGGAGCAATCACAGGCCTTTAGAGGCAGATAGAATTAACTGGGATAAACTTCAGAGAAGTTGTGACTTTGTCTTCATTGGCCATTAGGGTCTTGGTACCGACTTTTGACTCCTAGGTTCTACCCACCTGTCACTCCATTGGATGACCTTCCTTCTTTAACTGGATTAAAGAAATTTGTAAAATTCCTTTTTTGGTGCCAGAAACTGTGCTTGGTATTAAGGACACAAAGTTGAGTAAATTGGTCTCTGTCCTCAAAGGATTCATAGCTGAGCAGGGGCAAAAGAAGCTTAAACAATTATAATATGTGTTATTCAATCTAAGGTGCCAGCGATTATAAGAAACCATTATTTTTTGTACCTCCTAAAATTAAACTATGATATTCTTCAATTTTAAGATGAATCCTAATTTCAGAGATATTTTAATGTTAAAAAATGAGTGTGTTTAAATGAATAGATACTGTATGTGTTATAGGAGAAGTTGTGTCGAAGAACAGGGAGAAGAAATGATCTGACCATCTGGGCAAAGCAGGGAGATACAGTAAAGTTTGTAAGGGGGAGTCAGATTACTTTAAGCAATGTAACTATCTTAGTATGCTTGGGCTGAGGCTTAAACAATGGAAATTTGTTTTCTTACAGTTCTAGAGGCTGAAAAGTTCAATATCAATCAAGATTTTGCAGATTTGGTTCCTTGCTGAAGGCCTTCTTCTTGGCTTGCAGATGAGTGCCTTCTCACTGTGTCCTCACATTGTGGCGACAGAGAACTCTGCTTCCTCTTTCTATTATAAGAACACCAGTCCTATTGGATTAGGGCCTCGTCCTTATGAACTTATTTAATCTTACCTCCTTAGTTCATTTATCTTACTATAATAAAATACCACAGGTAACTTATAAAAAACAAATTTATTTAGACATAGTTCTGGAGGCTAGAAAGTCTAAGATCAAGGCAGCAGCAGACCGGCTTGTCTGGTGAGGGCTGCTCTCTGCTTCCAGGATGGTGCCATGATGTTGCATCCTCCAGAGGGGAGAAACGCTGTCCTCACATGGCAGACAAGAAGGGATGAACTCCCTCTATCATGCCTTTTGATAAAGCACCTAACCCCATTCACAAGGGCTCCACCCTCATGACTTAATCGTCTCCTAAAGGCGGCTCCTCTTAATGCTATTACATTGGTGATTAAGTTTCAACACCAATTTGTGAGGGGACACCAATATCTAAAGCATAGGACCTTCTAAAATCCCTATCTCCAAATACAGTCTCCCTGGGAGCTAGGACTTCAATACACAAACTAGGGGGTTGGGGGCAGAAAAGACACCATTCAGTCCATAGCAGTGACCCATGGCTAGTTGCTCAATCTCACTTTTTTCCCTCATCTGTAAAATAAGATAAAAATAGTAGCTACCTCATAGAGTTGTGAAGATTAAAATATTTCATATGGAGTGCTCTGTGATGTCTTAGATCTAGTACCTGCTTAGTTAAGGTTGGCTGTTATCAGCAGAGGTAATTAACGATAGAATTTGAACTCCAAGAATCAGTAGACCTTCTCCAAGGGCTAAGAAAGCCAGCAGATTCCAGGGAAGAATAGAAAGCCTAAAGGACTGTTTCTGCAACATTCTGCCTGTCTGCTATGATGTCTTGATGTAGTTGGAGAGTATTCTTTCCCTTGAGGATATAAGATATTCATTTTCATTTTTTTTTGAGACAAGGTCTCACTCTGTCACCCAGGCTGGAGTGCAGTGGCATAATTATTATGGCTCACTGCAGCTTCAACCTTCCCAGGCTCAAGTGATCCTCCTGCCTTAGCCTTCCAAGTAACTGGGACCACAGGTGCACACCATCATGCCCAGCTGATTTTTGTATTTTTTTATAGAGATGGGGTTTGCCCAGGCTGGTCTTGAACTCCTGGGCTCAAGTTATCTGCCCACCTAGGACTCTCAAAGTGCTAGGATTACAGGCATGACCACCGTGCCCGGCTGGAAATCTTTTTGATATCTTTTCTCCTGTACCTTATTCCCTGTTCCCCAATCCCAATACACCCACAAGGACAGTTTGGTTCTTTCGGTTTTATAGTCAGAAGCATGCACCAGACCCTGTACTCAATCAAGAACTGGGCTTCTCAGAACAAGGACACAAGTTCCTTGTCTTTCCATTTCCCTTCTCGCTTCCCTCCACCTCTTCTTGTTGGGGACAGCCTTTGTCTAATATCCTTTATTTAAGAGACTTAATTGCTATCCCCCAGTGCCTGTCAGTGTCTTTCAGAGGACCTCATGTAAACAAGGCTCCAGGTGGCCTGTTCTGATTTCCCAGATTTACCAGAGGGGTAACATCCTGTTAGGACATTCATCAAAGATAACATTTAGTGAGGTCCAGAGCAGTGACTCAGGCCTGTAATCCCAGCACTCCGGGAGCCTGAGGCGACAGGATTGCTTGAGGCTAGGAGTTCGAGACCAGTTTGGGCAACATAGCCAGAACCCATCTCTACGAAAAGTAAAAATAACCAGATGTGGTTGTGTGTGCCTGTAGTCCCCGCTATTCAGAAGGCTAAGATGGGAGAATCCCTTGAGCCTAGGAGTTCAATGTTATAGTGAGCTATGGTCTTGCCATTGTACTCCAGCTTGGGCAAGAGAGCAAGAGCCTATCTCAAAAAATAAATAAATAAATAATAATAATATTTAGTATGTCTAACCCCATTTGAGGCTTGCAGAAGTTACTGGACTTGCACTAAAGTACCCAGTTAATCAGTTAATGACAAGAGCTGGCCCTGTTCAGTGCTTTACTA
Organism: Piliocolobus tephrosceles; assembly: GCF_002776525.5. Classification (NCBI taxonomy): domain Eukaryota; kingdom Metazoa; phylum Chordata; class Mammalia; order Primates; family Cercopithecidae; genus Piliocolobus; species Piliocolobus tephrosceles. The sequence continues at coordinate 100,484,507 of NC_045442.1, forward strand.
TGTTATACTGCATTGCCATTCAAAATGTCTTGTCTCCTAAAGGAATTTTCTCATCAGAATTATTCCTATTGACAGTGTCCCCTTTGTAAAAAGCAACTAGCATCTTGAGTAAGAAAGCTACCCAGTCTTTGAATTTGAGTTCATCCATCCATTCACCATGCATTCATCTACACATATTAACTGATAACCTATTTGGGGTAGTACATGTAGAGGATTTGAGATTAAGACTCACATTTCCCCTATTCTCACAGAGCTTACAGTCTAGCAGAAACAATTAAAATAATTTGCAATGCAGAGAGCAAAAGCTGCTTAGGGAAGACTTCTCAGAGTGAGTTCCTGCAAAATAGAGACCTAAAGGATTGGGGAGAATTAGCTAAGTAAAATGATGGTGGAAGGGAGGTGATAAAATGATATGAAATACTGTGCGAACTGTGTAACTGCAGACTTGTAAGACTGTTATTAAACAGATATCCCTCCAGAGCTCTCCAATTTCTCTCCCAGGTCTTCTTCCAGCAAAGTCTCTATCTCTGCTCCTTTGGCAGAATAAGCCCCCTTTTAACCTGTGTTACTCTGTTTTATAAATGGTTATTTTATTGTTATTAGTATATTCTTGGGTTTGAGCTGGAGATAAGGGCCTATCTCTAATCAGGAGTGACCTGATTTTTATGTCAATTACCTGGGAAGAGATCATCAAACCAGATCCTGGGGCTTAGAGACGGATGTAAGGGGATTGTAGAATGGGATTTTGTTTCCCTTGGTCTTGATCTTGAAGGATAAATGATACATGTTAGTTAGGCAAAGGGTGGTTAAAAGAGTGTTTTTCAATTTTTTTGATTGAGATTCATAGTATGAAATACATTTAACGTTGCAACCCAGAATATACTCATGTGGCTGAACGTTTCCCTAATTTGTGTTTTGGGAAAAAATACCCTTATTACATGTGATACGATCTGCTATATTGTATTTTGGATTCTGATCAGTGTTTTTCAGATCCTTTAATGGATCACAAAATCAACTTAGTGGGTCATGATGACCACCTTAAAAAATCAAATAGAAGCAGTCACGCAAAGATGGGATGGGAAACAGCGAAGAAGATACCCATACACTGTGGTCAGTATTTTGGAGCTAAGTCCACATTTTGGACTTCCTAATCCCCTCTGTTTCTTACATAATTTGTGCCTGGTTGTATGAAACTTGAGACAGATGAGTGGTTATGGCTGTGGGTTCTGAAGTATGAAGTCTGGAATCTTGACTGTGTTACTCAACAGCTGTGTGACATGGGCACTTGACCTACTTACCTTGTGTTTAAAATGGGGATAATAACACTTCTTATCTAGTTGCAAGAATTCAAGGAAATAATGCAGTGCTTGGCACAGAATCAACATTCAGGAAATATTAGCAATTATATTTCTTTCACTTTTATTTTCCCCAAATATTAAGTACTCTGTTTTGTCTTAATTCAGCTTTTCCTAGCTTGCGAAGTAGGACCAAGGGAAGAGATGTGTGTATTGACATAGAAGGCTCTGGAAGCCAGATTGCTACGGGCAGCAGATATCAAAGAGGAAGAATCACAAGAGGAAACTGAAAGCCCAAGGGTCACAGCGGAGGGCCTCAGTCCTTCCAGTGCTAAACCTCCAAGGTCCAGGGTTTTATTTTCTTAAAGAAAGCAGTTCCTCTCTGTAATAACGACATTTTTGGCCCTAGCTTCTTGCTTCCTGTCTAGGTCAAATTCCAGTTTGTTATAGAAACTTGACTGAACGTGAGTGTGTACTTTCCCACAAATTTCTACTTGACATTCCTTGAGGTTGTGATCCTTGCTTGGGTACCTTTACTGTTGGCCATCTTCTGTTCACTGCGTTTACTTTTTTCCTGCATCTGGCAAAACAACGTTTTTTTTTTTTTTTATTTTAATACCTGGGATTTCAAGAGAAAGTATATTGAACAATACGATGAGAAGACTATATTCTACAATGCCATCTTTCAGAGGCAAAAGTATTCTATAGGAAAAACATTTAATACATTTGGTGTATGCTTCTTACCTATTTCCACTCCAAAAAATAACAGATGACATGTACCTGTGAAACACTCCCATAAACTATACCTAGAAACTCAAAAAAATTACGATTTTTAGAAATGATATATATAAAACATTTTGTAAGCATGTAAACTATGAAATTAACAATTTAAAGGTTTCTTAAAATTTTTTGCAAGGAAAAACATAAATATCACTCTTTTAAAAATATGCAGAACTTTAAAAAATGTTAATTTTTCTAAACCTCTGCTCTACAGAGGAACATTGTTACAATTATGTACAGCCTTTACAAATTCCTCTTACATCATTTGATAATGATTAAAACTATTTAATATTCAGATAAAATACACAAATATTTTTTCAAATCAGAACATTTAAAAACACGTATTTTTTCTGGAACAATAAACGTTTTTATTTTTAACCAGCTCAGATCTCGAATTAAAACCCAGTATTCCCGTCATCACTCTTTCCTATAAAAATACGACAGCGTTTTCAATGAGAGTGTAAACAAACTATTGTTTCAGGTTTTACTTACAACTGGAGCTGCCTTACAAAATCCCTGCCCTGGCCATCTGCCGTGGTTCCAAATAAGTTTACAAAAGTGAATCTTGCCATTTTCAATACTTCCTCCTTTGGGTCTATTTATTCCGAAGCCTGTTTTTCTCATTCTTTTTTTTTTTCCCCCAAGACAGATTTGTGTGAGCCCCTTTTTTACCATAACATTTGTTTTTTCTGCTTATGAGAGTGTAAGAATTCCAGAAGCCAAATGTTAATATTTTGTTGTCAGTTCTTTGAGCCTTCATTTTTTCCGTCTATTGAGCCCCCTTTTTTAACCAGAACTTTGTTTCTGAGGGCACAAAAGAGCAAAGAGGCTCGGCGCGGTGGCTCACGCCTGTAATCCAGCACTTCGGGAGGCTGAGGCGGGCGGATCACGAGGTCAAGAAATGGAGACCATCCTGGCTAACACGGTGAAAGCCCGTTTTACTAAAAATACAAAAAATTAGCCCGGTGTGGTGGCGGGCGCCTGTAGTCTCAGCTACTCAGGAGGCTGAAGCAGGTGAATGGCGTGAACCCGGGAGGCGGAGCTGGCACTGAGCCAAGATCACGCCACTGCGCTCCACCCTGGGCAACAGAGCGAGACTCCGTCTCAAAAAAAAAAAAAAAAAAAAAAGCCGGCTGTGGTGGCGCGCGCCTGTAATCCCAGCTACCCAGGAGGCTGAGGCAGGAGAATCGCTTGAACCTGGGAGGCGGAGGGTGCAATGAGTCGAGATCGCGCCACTGCACTCCAGCCTGGGAAACAGAGAACACTCGTCTCAAACAAAAAAGTGGGGAGCAGAGAGTCGGGCGTGAACACGGGAAGGTATCGTGACATGACTGGGTTGGGGAGGCTGAAAAGTTTGTCCTGGCGAATAAGTGAACATGTTTATCCGGATCACCGTTTGTTAAACTTAATAGAGGTGAACACCAACCCGTCAGTAGCTTCACCCAGCCGAAACAGGAAATCCGGCAGGCTAGGGAGAAGCTGAAATCTGCAAGTAACGGGCTGGGCTGGAGGCGGCGCCAGGGCAGTAGGGGCAGGTGGGGGCCCGCGGGAGCCAGGAGCCAGAGCCGGAAGGGCGGGACCCAGGGGGCAGGGCCTAACCGGGCGAGGGCGGGGTCTAGCCAAGAGATGGGCGCGGCCTGGGCGGAGTCTATCGGGAGCCGCGTCAAGCCGGGGCGGAGCGAGGACCCCTGGGAGAGCTGTCTCCTCAGGGCTGAGGAGCGGCCTGCACCTGATGGAGAGCAAATGGTTGTTTCCCCACGTGGAGAGCTTTTAACGAACACGTGAGGAAGGCGGGCAATGTCTGTGGAAAAACTACCTCACAACCCAGGCGTCCTACTCCAGCCCCCAGGGCGACAGCTTGTTTACAGTATTTCTGAAGGTCTCTGTCCCCTTTTGTCGGCCCCTCCTCCTACGCTAGCCCCGGCTTCGGGCTTTGAGTGAGGCTTTGGTAGAGGAGAGGCCGCCGCAGGCGCCCCGGCCGGCGAAGCCCACCAGCATGCGGGCTCTGAGGCCTTCTGCGCCTGCGCGCGGTGTCCGCGACGGGGCGGGGCGTGGAGCTCGGGGGCGTGGAGCTCGGGGGCGTGGAGCTCGGGGGCCTGTCTCCCGCCGCAGCGCTGGGGGCGGGGCGAGGGCGGAGCCTGGGGGCCGAGCGGCCCGCGCCGGCTGGCCTGACCTCCCCGAACGCTGGGCCCGTGACGTCACCCCGCCGTGACGCGCACGCTGTAGGAAAACTGTAAGTTTACGAGGATTCCTGTAGCTCCTTGGGCTTGTGGGGCCCGCTGGCAGCTGGCAGCCCTGGCGGTGGTGGTGGCTGTGGGGGCGTCAGTTCCTTGGGTAGCCGCCGACTGTGGCGAAGGGACAGGTGCCTGCTCAGAGTGGCAGCGCGCCCTGCTGGGCGGGAGGGATCTGGGGTGCGGGAGGCGAGGCCGCGCCCCGTGGGGCAGGGCTAGCACCTTTTTCCCTGGGGCGGGGAGCGTCCCCGAGCCTGGGAGCGAGGCCTTAGAAGGGGCGGAAAGTCCAAATGGAGAGTCCCTTTTTTTCTTCTGTGATAAAGAGACTTAGATTCCTCTTCTCCCTCTCAGCCCTGGAGTTTGACACGTGAAGTCGGGGATGGAGGATTCCTCTCAGAGAGTAGGAATCCTATGTCCTGGCCGTTGGGATCCCGCAAGTGACCAAGTCGTCGTGGACACATTTATAAGATAACCACTTGCCTCAGTTTTCTTTTTGTGTAAAGTGGAGGTACAGCAGCCTCTGGCCTCCCTAATGGTCGTTCCTACAGCACTAGGAACACGTGAGATAACACAAGTGTGTAAATTTGCTAGGAGGAAGCTTATACACAGACACTTGGTTATTCTGAGGAATGTGGTAGCCACTGGCCATTTGACCAGGCATCTTGTAGACGGGGAACTTTTTCACTATTTTGCCCACCCCCGACAACCTTCCATCCATCTGATCCTATACCACACTGGGGCCTGTTGGGTGATATGAACTGTTGTCAGTAAACTTGATGGAATGAGGATCCCAAGAAATAACAGGTATCGTTAGTTAGCATGGTACTCTTGACAATTACAATGCCCCCCTTGTCTGGGTTTTGCAGAGGAAGCTTTCAGTATGCTGGAACTAGCACATTATACACAACATAGACTCACTGAGTTTTAAGGATTGTTGTAAAAAATTAAAAGAATGAGAATATCCAATCATCGTATCTGACTGCTTGAATATTTTGGTCAAGGGGTAGTACATTATCGATTAGTTGTTTCTAGACTATAATGCCTCTCAAACTCCGGGACTAGTATTCGTCAGGAGCTTTGAAGAGAAGAATACTGTGCACACTTCAGGGTGTATTTATACAGGAGCGCGAGAGTTCACATTTCTGTAAATTCATTTCAGGAGTGTGATATCCTTTCATCTGGGTGGGAGGAGCCTTTGAATCAGAAAGCAGGGCTTCTAATTTTTGTTCTATTCGTTAACTCGCTTCGCGTCCAAGGACAAGTCACCCAAACTTGGAACTTTGTTTTTCTTATCTAAAATGAGAACTGATGGTATATCTGCTGTTGGTTTTTCCAGGATCAGATAAGATCACGAGGTGCAAATGAAAGGCTTTCTAAGTGTGCTGTTGTTATTAGGAGATTTGCATTGGTCCCCTAGCCTGGATGAGATGTGAGTCAGAAATCTCTAGAAATAGAGCAGTAAAGAAGACAGCCTCCAGCCTAGCAGGGCTCATGTTGCAGTGGGAAATAAACGAACAATACAATACGTGCATAATGTAATTTCAGATAGTCCTACGTGCAGTGAAGGGGAGGAAGAAGAGAGGAGGACAGTGGGGGAACAGGGAAAGTTGTTTTTGGTAGGATCTGTCAGGAAGAGCCATTCAAAGGCAGGGACACTTGAATCAATTGAAGTGTGAGGGAAAAAGCCTGAGGTAAGAAGGTTTCAGAGAGGAACAATAATAGCAATGAACACTTAGAAAAAGTAGAGCTTACCATATGTAAGGCGCTATTGTGAACACTAAATTAGAGTTTTAGAAGTCTTATGGTATAACCTAATATCTCCATTTCATAGATGAGGCAACTGGCACACAGAAAGATTAAGAATTTGCCAAAGGTTGCACAGCTAAAACGTTGTAGAGACTATTTGAACGTGGGTGGTCTGACGTCAGAGTCCAGGCCCCAGGTGACTGTAGTTTCGGCCTCACAGCAGGAACAGCACAGAACAATGCTCCGAGGTGGTCCAGACACAGCGAGAGTGTTTTAGAGCACAGCAGGGAAGGGGGAAAGTTGTGGCCAATGATGGTCAAGGGCCAGGCAGGCCGTGGGGTGCCTTGTAGGCTGTGGTGAAGTAAAGGTGTTATTCTAACTGTGGTGGAAAACCAATGGAAGGTTTGCATCAAGGGACTGGTGTCTGATTTAAGTTTTATTATATGGAGAATTAACTGTAGATTAGAGTGGGTGGGGTGGAGTGAAAATGGGGGAAAGCTGCTGTGCCCTGCGGGTGAAATGATGGTGGTTTGGGCTGGGGTAGGAGTTGTGGAGATGATGGTAGGCAGTAGAACTGATGATGCGTTTTGAAGGTAGAGCTGACAGGATGAGCTGATGTGGAATTTGAGGAAAAGGGAGAAGTGATGATTTGTTAGGGTTAGCCTGGAACAACTAGAAGTATAGTGGTGCTGTTTACTGAGGAAAATTACAAATTTAGTTTTGCACAAGTTCTAAATGCCTGTTAGACATAGTCATAACAACAATGCTAGTGAAAATAGTAAGTACTATATAAGTGTAAACCAAGTCCCAGGCAGGGTTTTAACTACTTTTACCTATATTAATTCATTTAATCATCATAAGAATTGTATGTGCAAGCAACCATTATTGTCCCCATTTTACACATGAGAAAATAGAGGCAAAAAGAGGTTATAAGTGACTTGTCTGAAGTCACCCAGCTTGTGAGCGATGTAGCTCGGATTCAAACCTAAGCAGTGTGGCTTTGGAGTCCATGCATTGAATCTCTGTAACCACCTCCGAGTGAACATGTTGAGTATGCATGCCTGTGAATTTGGAACTCAGGGGAATGGTCAGGGTTGCAGATACCCATTTATTTTTCTGAAGAGGAAGTCTGCTTTTGTTTTTCATCTAAGCTTTGGTTGGCTGTGGGAGAAATATTATAGGCAGTGGGACTGTGCTAACTGGTCTTTCATTATGTACCTGATTGGGTTCATGCAGCCAGTATCTGGTATTCCCCTGCCCATTCTGCCACTGTAGATTCCATAGGGGCAAGGTCTATCTCTTTAACTTCTCTATCTCTAGTCCCTAATCCAGTGCCTGCTGTGCAGTAGATGTTAGGGATGACTTTATATGCTGGGCATTTGGTTAGGTGTTGGAAGTTCAGAGATGAATAAAACGTAGTTCTTTACCTAGAGGAGCAGAGTGTGAGGAAAAACCTGTGGGAATAAGATTAGAGTAGACTAAATCCATAAATACATGCTGATTAGTTCATTCTGGTTTTCTGCACCCTCCCCTCCTCAGCTTCCATGACTTGTGAGATGGGGCATGAAAAGGGCAAAGGGGCAGAAGAATGCCTAAGCTGTTGCAGGATGAAGTTGAGGCTCCCCAAGAGTCCTTTTCAACAAAAGAATTACTCAAAATCATGCATATTTTACTATATTTATATTAGTTTTATTTGGCAATGATAGAATTTTTACCAAATGAAATAAATTCTGATATTTGACTATCCTTGTGAAGTGATGAGTTTTTTCAGTTCTATTACCTCAGTGTTGACAGTGTTCACCAGAGAAATAAGGGAGTTGGCTTGAAATGTTGCAGCTTGCATAATAGAGGGTGATGGAGGGGCTGGGTGAGGTATTCAGGCAGGTTTCCACCAGTTTAAGTATATCATGCCAAAGTTCCACATATTGGAATAAGTTTGAGTTTCTCTGCTGACTATCTCTAACATTGACATGTATTTTTTTTTTGGTTATAGAAAGGGGATCTGGTGATATATGTCATAGGTGGAATTGCAGATTACATCTCGTATAGCTGGAACATTGTAGAACATGGAGACTAGAACAATACAAACAAAAAAAGATGTGTCTTGTTCCTGTAGATCTTTCACGGCATACCATAACCTCAACAGTTGTCACAATTTTATTACTTCCTAATAATAAAATTATTATTATTTTATTTATAAATACTAATAAATGAGTATTTCAAATTTAAACCATTTAAGGATTGTATAAAATTGCACTGCTGTAGATTTTATGGTTAATTTCAGAATTTTTTAAAATATATAAAATTATATTTTGTTTTAAGCTTTCATTGGGAAAGTATCTAAATAACCCAATATATGATTACTCCTAAACAGGAGCCCTTTACTAACATAAATGTAGAGGGGTGCCATCTGATTTTGCAGTTCACAACATTTTAAATCTGCTCTTGTAGCTTCCCTACATTTAATGGAGTTGAAATGATTAGTCTTTATTTATACCACATTTGCAGTTAGTTTCCCAGGAACATCAGATACCCATATATGGTATAAAGTAAAATTGCATAGTCAATAGCCTACTGATGCTCAGGCGATATTGAATTTTAAGTTCAGGCTCAGTGAGGGCAGGTTGATGGTTATTTAATTGTGTCAGGTAGCTCCCAGCAGAGGGGAATGATGGTAAGTTCTATCTGAAAACAATAGGAGCCTCTGTTTCTAACACTGACCATGTGAAATATAACATCCTAGATAGTAAGTCAGATTCCTTTTAAAATTTACATTTGCACAAGCAAATTTTAAACGATTTTATGAGTAATTTTATATATATGAAGATTGTTGTTGAAAACAGTGTGTCTAGCCCAGTGATAGTACATACTGAGCATTTAAATAATTTTTTGAATTAAATTTATTTATTTTTTAAATTATACTTTAAGTTCTAGAGTACATGTGCACAACGTGCAGGTTTGTTACATATGTATACATGTGCCATGTTGGTGAAATGTACCCATTACACTCATCATTTACATTAGGTATATCTCCTAATGCTATCCCTTTGCCCTCCCCCTACCCCACCATGGGCCCCGGTGTGTGATGTTTCCCACCCTGTGTCCAAGTGTTCTCATTGTTCAATTCCCACCTATAAGTGAGAACGTGCGATGTTTGGTTTTCTGTCCTTGCGATAGTTTGCTCAGAATGATGTTTTCTAGCTTCATCTGTGTCCCTACAAAGGACATGAACTCATCCTTTTTTATGGCTGCATAGTATTCCATGGTGTATATGTGCCACATTTTCTTAATCCGCTCTGTCATTGATGGACATTTGGGTTGGTTCCAAGTCTTTGCTATTGTGAATAGTGCTGCAATAAACATTCATGTGCATGTGTCTTTAGAGCAGCATGATTTATAATCCTTTGAGTATATACCTAGTAATGGGATGGCTGGGTCAAATGGTATTTCTAGTTCTAGATCCTTGAGGAATCGCCACACTGTTTTCCACAGTGGTTGAACTAGTTTACAGTCCCACCAACAGTGTAAAAGTGTTCTTATTTCTCCACATCCTCCCCAGCACCTGTTGTTTCTTGACTTCTTAATGATCGCCATTCTAACGGGTGCGAGACGGTATCTCATTGTGGTTTTGATTTGCATTTCTCTGATGGCCAGTGATGATGAGCATCTTTTCATGTGTCTGTTGGCTACATGAATGTCTTCTTTTGAGAAGTGTCTGTGCATATCCTTTGCTCACTTTTTGATGGGGTTGTTTGATTTTTTCTTGTAAATTTGTTTAAGTTCTTTGTAGATTCTGGATATTAGCCCTTTGTCAGATGGGTAGATTGTAAAAACTTTCTCCCATTCTGTAGGTTGCCTATTCACTGTGATGGTAGTTTCTTCTGCTGTGCAGAAGCTCTTTAGTTTAATTAGATCCCATTTGTCAATTTTGGCTTTTGTTGCCATTGCTTTTTTTGTTTTAGTCATGAAGTGCTTGCCCATGCCTGTGTCCTGAATGGTATTGTCTAGGTTTTCTTCTAGGATTTTTATGGTTTTAGGTCTAACATTTAAGTCTTTAATCCATCTTGAATTAATTTTGGTGTAAGGTGTAAGGAAGGAATCCAGTTTCAGCTTTCTACATATGGCTAGCCAGTTTTCCCAGCACCATGTATTAAATAGGGACTCCTTTCCCCATTTTTTGTTTTCATCAAAATTCTACTTGCAGTCACTTTTTTTTTTTTTTTTTGCATTATTATCTTCAACTCGTATATATTTGCGGTAGTAGCTGGATGCTTGTTTGTGTGCTTTACACTGTAAATGTTTGAATATATTTAAATAATTTATATAAGTAGCACTTAGTTTTGCTTCATTTCACATTTGGTTGCTTGCGAATCACGAGGTCAGGAAATCGAGACCATCCTGGCTAACACGGTGAAACCCCGTCTCTACTTAAAAAATACAGAAAAAAAAAAACTAGCTGGGCGAGCTGGCGGGCACCTGTAGTCCCAGCTACTTGGGAGGCTGAGGCAGGAGAATGGCGTTAACCCAGGAGGCGGAGCTTGCAGTGAGCCGAGATCCAGCCACTGCACTCCAGCCTGGGCGGCAGAGCGAGACTCCATCTCAAAAAAAAAAAAGAGATTAAAATCTTTAGGTTTGATTTTAACACATAACACTAATGGCTAATAATTAGTAAGTCTAGGTGGAGACTAAGCTTTAGTGACAGGTTAACCAAGTTTTAACCCCAAAACACCCAGAAGAAAATTCTTAGGGAATGTTAAGCAAAACCAGTATGTTGATGAAAGGAATAATTTAACCATAACTACCTAGGTATTATTCTTCAAGTTGTTACCATTCTACAGGGAGTATTTGCTTATTCGGCTCTTAAATTGCAAAGCTGTTAATTTCAATTTGCATTGCAAGCCACCAATCAGTGTGAAATAAATACTGGAAGATGATACTGTGATGAATCTGAACTCAGAATGATGTTTTACTTTCCAACACACTCTGGGGACATTTGGCAATGTCTAGAAAACATTTTTGGTTGTCACATTTGTGTGTAGGGGCATTACTCCTAGCATCTAGTGGATTGAGGCCATTATAGCATGTCACTGAATGTCCTACAATGTACAAGACAACTTCTCAACAACAGAAAATTATCCAGTTCAAAATGTCAGTACTCCTGATGTTGAGAAATCCTGTAATATCTTTTCTCCCTTCCCTCCCTCCCTTCCTCCCTCCTTCCTTCCGTTCCTTTTTTTTTTTTTTTTTAATACTTTAGAAATGGAGGTGGTAGGTTTAAGTGGCAAATGCCTGACTTGGACAAAGGATTGTGTTGTACTGCTTTTAGTCTGTTGGATAGCTGAGCTAATTTGGTTCTTTTACTGAATGGGAAATAATTCTTGAATCTAATAATAGTAGCCTTGAATTTTTTTGGTTGCCAGTGTGTCTAGTGTTTTTACATTTGTTTTTGGCTATGAATATATTTCTTACTAAAATTAATTTAATCTGGACTTTATATAATCCTGGATTGTAACATGTTTCCTAGTGTGAATTCCCTTTATTGTTGTGTATGTTAAATTAGCTATCTCAGAGTTTCATGGTTTATATCTATCAAAATCCTTTTCACATTAATTTTCATTTTTGATTGTTACGAACAATCCATAAAATGTGTAGGGCGTGCATTATCCTCACTATTAGACCAATGAAGAAACAGACTTAGGTTAAATGACTTTCCATATGTGTTAGCAAGTTAGTGATGAAAGCAAATCTAGAACTTTATACCTAGGAATCTTTTAAAGTTACCAGTTATTGTTATCCCATTTAATCTTCTTGACAGTACTGTGAAATAGAGTTATTACTCTCGTTCCATAGAAAAGGAAACTGGTTTTGAGATATTAAATAACCTATTCAGTGTCACCCAACTCATAATGTAGTTTGGCTGTTTCCACTGAGCTGTTCTGCGTCTTCAGATATTCTCCACTAAATAAATCTGACAATTTCTGGATAAATTCACAAAGTCTTTGCCTAACTCAATTTTAGGTCTCTTGATACTTATGTTGCCACTTGAATCATTGGTAATTCAGTGTTTGTAAGCCCATTCTAATTTGACTTAACTAGAAACTTATCTGAGTTTTGGTAAACCATACTTGCTGAGTAGGGGAGAACCATACTTGCAGAACATGGTCCTTTAAACACGCAGAGATGTTTTTATATAGGGTTTTGAGGAAGCACAGAGTTTGAAATTGGCTGATTTTGAAAAGTGCAAAAATTTAAGGAGTAGCCAGCTTTAAGTTAAAGTTTAGAGACTGACGGGCTTTGAGGAGCAAAGGTACTGAAGCGGGCAGTTGCTGATTGGCTTACTTTGTTGACAAAGTACTTAAGTGGAAATGTTGAGTAGACTTTAAGGATTGATTGGGGTAGATTTAAAACTGGTTTTGTGGTTACTTGTTTCCCGCTCACAACTAGAGTCAAAGAACAATCTTTTCCTTTCTTGAAGTTGAAGAATACTTACTTTTTATGTCAGACATGTTAATGTTAGCCATGGTGCTAATATAACATACTTTTGATTTTCCTTTTCTTCTGAAACTTAAAAGAAAAATGGATGTACAACTATCACTTGTTTTCTATCAATTTCAGGATAATATATTTGGAACCCAAGCTGCCTCAAGGATTATTTTATATATAGTTCAAAAGGTAATATATTATTTGTGGAAATATATTAATGCTTTAAAAATTATGGTGAAGGCTGTGTTGCTTTTATGTCTATTTTTTTTTTCTCTTGTGGAAGTGTGTTGTATTATGTGCCTGCCAAAATTAGTCTTGATAGATGCCAGTTATAGATCTAGAAGTGTGTTGTTTTTGCTGTTATTAGAGATACATCTAGAAGTGATTACTTTTTGAAAGTTACTTGGAAATTATTCTTATCAACATTATGAAGGATTAATGATTGTATTACATATATTTTATAGAACAAGGCAAGCAAAATATTTTAGTATTTGCAAATCATGTCACTATAATTATTATATCATAGTACCATTTATATAAAGTATTAGGTTGGTGCCAAAGTAATTGCGGTTTAGGACCATGAATTTTAAATCATTATAAGTAGGCTCAGACACATCTTTATTAATCAGAATGGGAAGTATTATAATCAACGTATTTTTGCCAATGAGAAATAAGTTTGGTCATTACCGTAGCTTAAAAATGCATGCTTTGGGATTTGGAAAGCATTTTCTGCTTTCCAAAAACCTGGTTTTAGAAGCATTTTCCTTTCAAATAGTTGTCGAGATGCTTGGAGAAGTGGTAGTTGACAAGAGGTCAGGTGAATATGGCAGATGAGGCAAACTTCATAGCTCAATTCTTTGAGCTTTCGAAGCGTTAGTTGTGTGTCGTGTGATTGGGCATTGTCATGAAGAAGAATTGAGCCCTTTCTGTTGACCAACGCTGGCTGCAGGTGTTGCAGTTTTTAGTGCATCTCATTGATTTGCTGAGTGTACTTCTCAGATGTAGTGGTTTCACCAGGATTCCGAAAGCTGTAGTGGGCTGGGTGTGATGGCTCACGTCTGTAACCCCAGCACTTTGGGAGGCCGAGGTGGGTGGCTCACCTGAGTTCAGGAGTTCGAGACCAGCATGGCCAACATTGCGAAACCCCATCTCTACTAAAATCACAAAATTAGCCAGGCATGGTGGCATATACCTGTAGTTCCAGCTAATTGAGAGCTAAGGCAGGAGAATCGCTTGAACCTGGGAGGTAGAGGTTGCAGTGAGTTGAGATCGCACCGCTGCACTCCAGCCTGGGTGACAGAGCCAGACTCCATCTCCAAAAAAAAAAAAGAAGAAGAAAGCTGTAGTGGATCAGACTGGCAGCAGACCACCAAACAGTGACTATGACCTTTTTTTGGTGCAAGTTTGGTTTTGGGAAGTGCTTTGGAGCTGCTTCTGGGTCCAGCCACTGAGCTGGTTGTTGCCAGTGGTATAAAATCCACTTTTTGTCACACATCACAATCCGATTGAGAAATGGTTCGTTATTGTTGTGTAGTATAAGATGAGATGGCACTTCAAAATGACGATTTTAAAAAATTTTCCCTCAGGTCCTGAGACACCCACTTATCCAGCTTTTTCAACTTTCCAATTTGCTTCAAATGCCAAAGAACCATAGAATGGTCAACATTGAGTTCTTCGGCAACTTCTCACGTAGCTGTAAGACGATCACCTTCAGTGATTGCTCTCAATTGATCGTTGTCAACTTCTGATGGCCGGCAATGATGTTCCTCATTTTCAGTCTCCTTTGCAAAACTTCTTGAACCACCACTGCATTGTACTTTTGTTAGTAGTTCCTGGGCCAAATGCGTTGTTGATGTTGTAAGTTGTCTCTGCTGCTTTATGAACCATTTTGATCCCGAATAAGAAAATCACTGGAATTCGCTATTTGTCTAACATCATTTCCATAGTCTAAAATAAACATAAACAGCAAGTAATAAATCATTAGGAACAAAAACATAAAGTGAGAAATGTCCATTAAAATGATATATAACATAGTCACATTTATTTTAAAAATGTATTCCAATATCAAATGGCAAATTCCAGCAATGCAAAACCTGCAATTAATGTTTGCACCAACCCAATATTTCAGTTGTTTAACATTTATTTAGAATATTTTTCTTTTTCAGAATGAAATAAAGAACTGCTGTACTATCTATAACTACTCTGTGACAAAACTTTTTCTAAATTGATCTTTCACAGTAGTATTTTAAAGTATTATTTTCCTATGGAGATGTTAAAATACATTTAGGGCATTCATTATCTTAGAAGTTATAGAAGTCAGAATGAGTTTTTGGTGTAATTTCTTTTTTGTATTGAAGTTTTATTTTTAAATGCCCTAAGTGCTGTCTGTATTTACGTATATAATAAGCTCATAACATGTTAAAAAATGGGTGCTGTTGTAAGCTGAGATCACGCCACTGCACTCCAGCCTGGGTGACAGAGTGAGAGCCTGTCTCAAAAAAAAAAAAAAAAAAAAAAAAAGGTTGCTGTTATTTTTATATGCAGCCTCTATTTCCTTCCTTAATCTACAGGTTTTGTGTCGTACCTTCATTCCTGCCTTCCAGGTAGGAATAATCCACTGTTAAACCTATGTTTGTGATTTAGATATTTTTATGGGAAAACTCTTTAAAAATGTAAAGTCTGATTCTTGTCTCTGTTGACAGACGAAATTTCTGACCTGTATGATAGTCAACCTTAAGAGGTTAATCTTAGCCTAGTGTGAAAATTAATACTATAATTAATATATTATAAAATTACTTATGATATATTATGACATTAACATTATGAACAATAAGTAATATTGTTTTTGACAGAGCTGTTGTTTAACTACTAAAGATATTGAAACATTGTTGTCTTTAACAGTTAAACTTTACAAATTTATACTAAGGAGAAATAAGAAAAACCTTTTTATCTGGGAATGCAAGCTCCTTTAAATTATCAGGCCCAGAAAGGCATTTAAAATGTAACAGCAGTCACATCTCATTCCCCATAGAGCTAAATAATGACCCCTTCAAGCTGCTTGCTATTGGGGCTCCAGACTAACTGACGCCAAGTACCCATAAAATGCCATGTACGCTGTAGTTCAACAACATATACCCAATCACCAAGCAATGTTATTTTTGTAAACCAATGAGAATTTCTGATGAACAGCTTTTGTAATTGCCCCCTCTCCTGATTCGTCCTTTGTTTCTTTAAAAGATTGAGACTCTCTTTTGTTTTCTGGAGCACTCAGCTAGGCAACTTGGAAGTTTTGTCCCTGGCTGCAGTCCTCAACCTTTGTGCTTGAATAAACTCTAAACTACAGTCTGACCCTTTTGATTATTTTAGGTTCACACTAAATATGTACTTAAAATTCTTGGGAAAAAATTGATTCCTGAATATGGTTACTAGGATTATTCTTGTTATCTGCAGTATGAAATAAATGGGTTTGAAATGTGTTTTTCTCTGTGTACATGCAGTGAAGAGTTGGGCTCTTATTTGCCTAGTGATATGATAAAGAATCCTAGGTTTGGTTATCTTTTGTAGTAAAATGAAAAAAAAGAGTTACATGTTCTTCAATAAAAGACTTATTTTCTAGTTTTTGCTAGTATAATGGGTAAAATGGTAGCTCAAATTTTAATTTGCATTTTTTTAATTACTAGTGAGTGAGAGTGAGATTCTCTTCATTCACTTGTATGGATTTCACTTACAGTTCCAAATTTAGCAAATAAAAATACAGATACCTTGTTAAGTTTGAATTTCAGGTAAGCAACAAATGATTTTTTAGTGTAAGTATGGGCCATGCAATATGCAGGACACACTTCTACAAAAAACAATAATTATTTATCTGAAATTCAGATTCAGTGGGGCATCCTGTATATTATCTGGCAAACTTAATTTCACTTTCTGTGAATTGTCTGCCTCTGCCTTTTTGTCAGATTTTCATTTGCACTTTCTATCTTTTGGTTGTTGTTTTTGCAGCAGTTCTTGGCATACACTGGATTTTAATCCCTTGCCTTTTTTAGATGTTGCAAACATATTCTTCCAGTCTTTTGCCTATCTTCTAATTTTGTCTGTGGTGTCCAATTCATCAAAGTTGATGCCATCAAAATTTTTCCATGTTTATGCTTTTGAGATCTTGAATAAATCTTCCATCATCCCAAGGTTGCAAATATGTTATTTAACTTTTTCTTTCATTAGCATTACAGTTTTACCTTTTATACATTGGTTTTTAATATATTTGGTATTTATTTTATGGGAAGAATATTAGGAGATGAGGTTAGAGAGGCAATGAAGGGGCACATTGTGTGAAGACTTGTTGGTCATTGTGAGGACTTTGGTTTTTATGCTAAGTGAAATAGGAAGCCCCTGGAGGGTTTGGAACAGAGGGTGCCATTGTCTGAACCATGCCTTTAAAGAAACTGATGACTATGGAGAATAGATTGTATGAGAGTGTGGCAAAGACTGCTAATTCTGCTCCAATATCTAATTCCTCCTTTCTTTTACTACCAGAACCCTGTTGGTTTAGCCAGATACATGGCTATGCACATAGAGACTGTTTTTAAACTCCTCCTGCCAATAAGTGTGACTTTGTGATTAGGTTTGGGCCAGTTAGATAAGAACACAAGTGATATGTGAAAATTCTGAGTTACCTTTGTAAATATAAGGTGCTTGTCCTGAACTTCATCTGCCCACTTCACTCCCTTTCCCCCTAACTGAAAGCAGCAGCAGCTAGAATGGCAACAGTTACCTTGAACCTAAAGATCCCTCTGCCTGGGTTTCTGGATGACCTTGGAGAGCAGAACCAATGACTACTCTCCATCTTCTCCTTGGCCATCTGCCTATCTGTCTCTTGTTTCAAGGAAGAGAATAAACTTCTTTCTTGTTTCAGCCACTGGTTTTTGGTATCACTGTATTACAGCAGCTTAGCCCATAGCCTGTATAGTACAAAATTGGCACCCAAAATGGTGTTCCAGAATTAAAAAGCTGAAATGTATAGCACTGGTTAAGTGGTTGGTCGACAGACAGTAGAAAACATGTTATAGGCTGGAAAACTGGTGACCCTTATTACACGGTGGCAGAATGTTCAGTGAGACTGTCACCTCTAAAAACTTGGAGGAGAGTCAATTTGTCATTCTCAGGAATCTCCTGTTAGATTTTCTTGGCCTGACAGTGGCAGACTGTCCAGGCAAGGTTTAAATTAAGGATTTGCTTTTCCACCTCAACCAGTCATTTCAACTATGTAAAAGCTTCAGTTATAAATACAAAATCTCAGTTGCCTACAACAACAAAGGTTTATTTCTTACTCATGACATGTTAGTTGTGGCTGTGTTCCACATACTTTGTCACTCCAGTGTTTAAGCCAAAGGAATAAGCCTGTTTGGGACATTGCCTTTCTTGTGACAGGCAAAAGATATATGGCAGAACCAGTGTCTTGGAAGTGGCACGTGTTACTTTTGTTCATATTTTATTGGCCAAAGCAAGTCAAATGGCTAAGCCTGAAATCAGTCAGGTCAGAAGGGATATCTCAAGTCACATGGCCTGTCCTGATGTCAGTGGGTTGGAGTAGTATAAGCCTCCTGATGTGAATCAGATAATCTCAAGGTAGCTAACCTTCAATCAAGAGAAGGTTGAAGAGAGGGAGGAATGGCTGTGTCACAAAACAAGAGAGTTGACAAGCTTGATATTTATGACCAGATTAAATCCTTAGTTGTGGTTACTACTTTCTTCTGGAACTGACTGAGGCAAACA
Source organism: Piliocolobus tephrosceles (assembly GCF_002776525.5). Lineage (NCBI taxonomy): Eukaryota > Metazoa > Chordata > Mammalia > Primates > Cercopithecidae > Piliocolobus > Piliocolobus tephrosceles. The sequence continues at coordinate 100,502,811 of NC_045442.1, forward strand.
GACCATTTGAAATTTTTAGGAGGTTGTGTTGCCAAAGATCCCATAAGTTTGGCTTGCAAAAGCCTCTGATGGTTTGATACTGTTTGTCACCTAAAGCAACCCTTGGTCCCAAATTTGCACCAGCAGGAACTAGGCTATTAGATCTTTGCTGTCCTCTTGGAGCACGTACTCTTCCAAGTCTGCTTCATGTATGACCAGAAGTGATAATGGAAAAGAAAAAATCTTCCAAAGGCAAAGCCAAGACTGCCAAGACACCTGTACAAGGGTTTTCCCCTCAGAGAATAGAATCTGAAATGAACAAAGGGACTTGCCTTCTTGCTAGAGCAGAGATACTTTGCAATTCATTTCTAGAAGTATTTCATCTTTGATAAAAATAGGTGTTTGCTTTCTTTTATTTTCAGAATGGGAGACTTAATTGCATTAATCTCATTTGTATTCCACAGTTGTATTTTGGGTGTAATGGTGGTGATAAGAGAGCAGAGGTCATACTCTTTTGTTAGTTTGTGGGCCACTGCACTAGGAAGGAGCTACATGGACGTGCATGGGTTGAAGAGGGTTGTGTATTGCCCAGAGACCTAGACTTTAAGCTAAATCCAATAACTGGATGAGACTTCAAGTTATCCCTTTAGAAAGGAAATGACTATTCCAGAGTGGGAAGAAGGATGCTCTCCCACCTTTGATACGTATTTAGCTAGGCACATAACCCCTACGTAGAAATTGTATTTCTTACGCTCCTTGTAGCCAGATGAAGCCACATTTCTAAGTTTTGGCCAGAGGGATGAGAGTGGAAGTGACATATGCTACTTTTAAAAGCATATTTGTATTAAAAAAGCGGCTTGTTAGTCATATTCTTTTCCCTCCCATCCCCATAAATGAAGCATTGGTGAGTTAGCTTCAATCATGCACCTGAGGGCAGTGCCCCAAGGAGTGGTAAGAGAAGACAGGAGGAATCTTAGTCTCTGGATGACGTTATGGAGCAAAGCTACTTACATTCCCTTGACCACTTGTCTGCCTCTTGACTGTAACATGAGAGAGAAATAAATTCTTTTTTTATCTGAGCCACTATATTGGTCTTATTACAGGAGTTTAGCTTATATCCTAGTTAATACAGATGGCAATGATGTAAGCAGGAAACAAATATAGAATGTTAGATTGGAAATTATTCTTGATTTCTTTCAGTTGAAGCTTTTCATTTATGTATGCTTTCTATGAACATTTATTTTCAGATTGTCTAATTATACCAACAGTTTAGAAATAAAGCTCTTACTTTAACATCACCCTTGTTATAATTATGCTATATTTCTTTTTATTTTCATAAGCATATGCTTTACATATTTATATTAAAATTTTATATCCTGATATTTTCATGTGATATCTATTTTCTTTCTTGCTTTAGAGTTCTTATATTGCCTGGTTATTATTGTATAACATTCAGTTTTACTGTACTTAAAATTTTGTTATTATTGGTCACTGTGGACTAGTTATGTCCCCTCAAAATTCATACGTTGAGGCCCTAACCTTCCACATGACAGTATTGGAGAAGTGGCCTTTAAGGAGGTGATTAAGGTTAAGTAAGGTAGTAAGAATGGAGCCCTGATCAGATAGAACTGGTGCCCCTATAAGGAGAGGAAGAGATACCAGAGCTCTCTTTTCACTTGTGTGAAGACAAGAGTATGGCCATCTGCTAGCAAGGAAGAGGGCTCTCATCAGAATCTGACAGTGCCAGCGCCATGATCTTAGACTGCAGTCTCCAGAACTGTGAGGAAGTCCCAGTCATGGTATGTCATTATTGCAGCTGAAGTTGATAGTATATTGGCATTTAGATTGCTTTCAGGTTTTCCTTCTATAAATAATGCTGGTTTTTTTTTTTTTTTTTTGAGACAGAGTCTCACTCTGCTGCCCAGGCTGGAGTGCAGTGGCGTGATCTCAGCTCACTGCAACCTCAGCCTCCCAGGTTCAAGCGATCCTCCTGTCTCAGCCTCCCGAGTAGCTGGGATTACAGGCACACACCACTACGCCTGGCTAATTTTTGTATTTTTAGTAGAGACGGGGTTTCACCATGTTGGCCAGGCTGGTCTTGAACTCCTGACCTCAGGTGATCTGCCTGCCTCAGCCTCCCAAAGTGCTGGGATGACAGGCATGAGCCACCACGTCCGGCCATAATGCTGTATTCTTGTAAAAATTATTTATTTGTTAAATTATCTTACATAGGACTCGATCTAGAATAATTTTATTTTATCACTGGTAATAATGACAAACAATGTTGATAGTAATAACAATGGCAGTTAGTAATGATGATTTTAATAAAGACAGCTATGAGAATGACAAGATCAATAACAGTAACAGACTGGGTATGGTAGCTCACGCCTGTAATCTCAGCACTTTGGGAAGCTGAGGTGGGAGGATTGCTTGAACCCAGGTGTTCAAGACTAATCTGGGTAACATAGCAAGACCTTGTATCTACAAAAAATTTTTTCTTTTAATTAACTGGGCATGGTGGCATATGCTTGTACTCTCTGCTACTCAGGAGGCTGAAATCGGGGGATGGCTTCAGCTCAGGAGTTGGAGTTATGATCACACCACTGCACCCTAGTCTGGGTGACAGAGTGAGACTCTGTCCCTAAAAAAAATATATACACACACACACGTATTTATGTATAATTATAACAGTAAGAACAATGACTAATGTTTATTGCATGTTTACTGCAGGCAGGCACTGTTTTAAGAGTTTATCTTATTTGATCTTTACAACAGATTTATGAGGTAAGTACTGTTGCTCATGTTTTGTAGATAAGGCAAGTGAGCCACTGGGAGGTTGGGTACCTTCGCCGTCGTCTCGCAGCTGATTAATGGTAAAGTGTAGATTCTTGCTAGGCTTTATTTGCCACAGAGCATGTTATGGACTGAATTGTATTGCCACCAAACTCATGTGGAAGCCCTAATCCTCAATGTTGATAGTAATTAGAGATGGGGCCTTTGGTAGATAATTAGGTTTAGATGAGGGCCTGAGGGTGGGGCCCTCATGATGTGAATAGTGCCCTTAAAAGAAGAGACACCGGAGAGCTTACTCTTGCTCTTCTGCCATATGAAGACACAGTGGTAAGGTGACTGTCTGCCAGCCCAGAAGTGGCCCTTATCAGAAAGTGACCATGCTGGCACCCTGATCTTGGACTTCTCAGCCTACAGAGCTGTGAGAGAATACATTTCTGTTGTCTAAGCCACCCAGTTAAATTTCTGTTGTTGTGGTAGCTCAGACAAAGACAAAGCCCATGTTCCTAACTGTGACATGACATGATTAGAGGTTTTTGTTTGTTTGTTTGTTTTTTGTTTTTGTTTTTTTCCCCCCAGATCACACAGTCAGTATAGCAAACTGGACTGCAAAGAAGGGGCCAAAAAAGTGGAAAGGACACCAAGAAAGAATAATGTTGCTGAAGCCAAGAGACCGGCATTTTAAGATCAAGGATATCATTATTAAATTGATACACTTTGTGTGAATTTTCATTTAAGAAGTCATCTGTGCTTTGGGAAGAGCAGTTTTGTGTTTGCAGTCCAGATTGCATAGGGTTAAGTAGGAAATGATGTGGGGTACGGGAGACAGTAAAAACAGTTTAAACTTTTTTCAAGGCTTGGCTGTGAAGGAAAAGAGGCAAATAGGAAGTGGCAAGAGAGACATAAAGTCTGGGGATGTATATTAGTTTGGTTCATTTTTTTTAATGAACCAAATGATGGGAGAAATGTAAGCATTTATGTGCAGCGGGGCAAAAGAAGACAAGGAGAGAGAGAAAATGTGGAGGGGGAAGTGGATAAATGATGGCATCAGAGCCCTAAGGAGGTGGATACCTGAAGTTGCAGATTTGCTTTGAGCAGGAATTTTCCTTCCTGCATCTTCCTGGCACCTTCCTCTACAGGGCCAGGAAGGAGGGAAGAAAGTGCGTGTGGTTGTGGGTCAGTGAGGGTGGAGGAAACTGAGGGAGTCTGACCTAACAACCCCTCTTTTGTTTCTGTGGAGGTGATGTCATTTTCTGAGTGAAGGGGGAGTAAGAAGCTTGAAAGTGGTGGACGTTTGGAATTGAATCTGTGGGATGTGAGAGAGCCTAAGAGAGGATTGATGGCAGCAGTGAGAAGGGTCTGCTGAGGTGGGAAGCCGTGTATTTGTGGAATCCCCAGCTTCTGTGGTTGGAGATTTTTATGACTGCTCTCTAGACCAGGTATGGGATTAAAGAAGTAGACTCTTAGATTGGTTTAGGGAGTGTATGGTGGAAGCACAAGCCAGTAAGACAGTTGAGAATTTAGGCCAGGGAGTGAGGGGTTATTAGGTCAGACTCCCTCTGTTTCCTTCACCCTCACTGACCAGTAACCACACACACATTCTTACCTCCTTTCTGGCATTGTGGGGAAGGGTGTCCCTCTTTCTGGGAGATCAGATTCTGGGTTACAACGGATAAGAAGTGAAGCTTGGAGGATGGTTAATGGATTAGGAAAAGAGAGAGAGTGAAATGGGGAAAGACCAAGCGTAACAGATTTAAGAACGGAGTTGGTGTATGCAGTCATTCCTTCAATGTATGTGTATTGAGCATTTATCTTCTAGACACTGTTCTAGGTGCTGTGGCCCCCTAGATCAAAACAGTGATCAAAACAAAATCTGCCCTTGTAGATCTTAATTCCAATGGGGAGGTAGATGATTAACATACATTATGTGTATAAACATATATATATATACTTGTATGTGTAATTTCAGATGGTAAGATAATGTCGAAAAGAAAATGAAATCAGGGAAGAGGCTCTGAGAAGTGACCTCTGAGCAAAGACATGAATGTCATCAGGGACACAGCAATGCAGATGTCTCAGAGCATTACAGGACAAGGAAACAGCACATATATGTGCAAAGCCCTGGCAGAGGCTTGTATGAGGAACAGCTGTGGCATTGGGGAGCATGAGTGAGGAGGAGGACAGTGGTAATAAATTAGGGCCATGATACATTAGGGCCACTGTAAGGACCTAGGATTCTATTCAAGGGTCATGAAAAGCCATTGAAAGGTTTGAGTCAGAGAAGTCCTTTTCTGAAGGCTCACACTGACTGCTTTTTGGAGAGTTGATTGGCCATGGACAATTAGGTAATCCAGAGGGACAAGAGATGGTGGTCCACAAGTAACATATGGGAATTTGAGATTTCAGCAGTTGAGTGCTTCTGCGTGAGAATCTTGTTGCTATTCCTTTAAGCAGACACACCCACTCCACAATAGACATTCTTTTCTGTGGATGAACGCCTGACCCTGACCCTTGGCTTATACCACACCCTTTCCTGTTTTTGATTCTCTTCCTCTCCAGCTCCATTATTCATTCTCCCATTTTGTCCTCGCCTTGTCTTTCATAGCTGATGTACATGGTTGTCTTCCTGGCCAAGACTTCCTCTAGATCTACGTTTTCAGACCTTTTATTCACAGTCTGACTTGATACTTCAGTCTGCAGAAAACTTTGATGGAAGCCCCGTGTGTCAGCCAGGGGAAACTGAGTGAAAGGGGGGTCAGGAGTGCAGTGCTCTGCCCACTTGCAGTTGTCCTCTGACCTCCAAAGCAACTTTGCGACACCTTCTGAGAACCTTTAGCCTGCCAGCTCACAGTGTGGGAAAGCCCCAGGTTGAACTGTTGCTCTTTTGCAGCAGCTCATCCCTGGGATCACCCCAGGCCATGCTCTCCCTGCTCAGCCTGTGCCTTCTTAATCCTCAGGCACCTGGCTTGCCTGACAGTGGTACGTGCAATACAAAGTGGTGTGCTGAAGACACTCAGAACCATGAGGCTGGCATGCTACATCTTCCTGAGTGTTAGTTTTCCTCACTGGCTATTATCTAATCTACTACATTTTTATAGTAAAAATTAACATAGTTCTAATTACACACCATAAGTTCTGTCTATCCTTCGCAACAACATCTTTTTTTTTTTTTGAAACAGGGTCTCACTTCGTTACCCAGGCTAGAGTGCAGTGGTGCAATAATAGCTCACTGCAGCCTTGAACTCCTGGGCACAAGTAATCCTCCTGCCTCAGCCATGCAAGTAAGTACCTAGAACTACAGATGTGCACTACCGTGTCTGGCTAATTTTTAATTTTTTTTTCTAGAGACAGGGTCTTGCTATGTTGCCCAGGCTGATCTAAAACTCCTGGCCTCAAGCTGTCCTCCCTTCTCAGTCTCCCAAAGTGTTAGAAACACAGGCATGAGCCGTTGTGTCTAGCCAACAACTTTTTTTGTTGACCCTAATTAAACATATTAAATGTTTTATGCCAAGAGGAAATAGATGTATTAGAGTTCAGAATGTAACATTTGTGTACAATTTTTAAGGAAAAAAAATAAGAGCAAGACATTTAAAGTTTGCTTGGGACACTTAGGGTGATGCCTTTAGTCTTCTGGGGATGATTAGGTCCCTCAGTTCTGAATTAGGACTGCTTTGATGGAAAAGGTTAGAACTACCTGTTTAAGTTGTCAGATTTGTAACTCTGTATTTTCGTTTTGCTTAATGGAGCTATTGTAACGTTTTTATTCAGGATGGAATAGGAACTGGCCATGAGTTAGTCTCTGAATCATCAGGCTTTTCTGGTTAAAGGTAAACATAAGTATTTTCTTCTTTTAGCCATGTTTAATTTTAACAAATGTCATTAAAGTAAGCATTGTTGCATTATAAAAAGGATTGATAAGGCCGGGCGTAGTGGCTCATTTCTGTAATGCCAGCACTTTGGGAGGCCAAGGCGGGTGGATCACGAGGTCAGGAGTTCGAGACCAGCCTGGCCAATGTGGTGAAACCCTGTCTCTACTAAAAATACAAAAATTAGCCGAGTGTCATGGCATGTGCCTGTGATCCCAGCTGCCCGGGAGGCTGAGGCAGGAGAATCGCTTGAACCCGGGAGGTGGAGGTTGCGGTGAGCCTAGATTGAGCCACTGTACTCCAGCCTGCTGGATGACAGAGCAAGACTCCATCTCAAAAAAAAAAAAAAAAAAAGAATTGATAAGAACCAGGTGATGGCCTAGGTATTGGAGCAATACTCAAAAACAAGGTTGTCCTAGGACACAAAGGAAGTTTGATGCTTTTCATTTTAAAAAAGAAGTGTATGAATTGTGTTAAGCTCTGTAATACTTCCTCTGAGTTGAGAGTGGATCTTTAAGATAAAACATTTCTTTGTCAGGACTGTTTGCAACTAAGGAATTTAAGGTTAAGAGTTTTGCATGACACTGCCAAATTATAAGACTAATGAGGGCAAGGATTTGATCATGTTCATGGATGCTTGTGAACTAGGAGTAGTGTGGCACCTCACATGTAATACCCAGTATTTTTTGAGTGAAGGAATGAACTATCCTTGGTGTAACTGTGGAAAATATTGTTAGGTTGTATAATAGATACAGGATAGCTTCCCTGCATCTATTGAGTTGAACAAGGCAGCCTTCCTGGATGTGTTGTCACAATGTTGCTATCAATATACTCTTTTAAATTAATAGAAGCAGAGGCACAGCTATACGTTTTCTTTTGAGTGCCAGTTATCAGATCTGTTCAATCATATGCCAATTCTGTCTGCAAAATGGGGATAGCAACACACAATCTATCTAGTGCAAGTAGCTGCACTAAGATTAGATGAGGTATACAGGGTAAGAGAAAATACTTGCAAATTATATATCTGATAATGGACTTATATCCACATTTGTAAAGAACTTTTGCAGCTCAATATTAAAAAGACAAAAATACTCCATTAAAATGGGCAACGGATCTAAATAGACATTTCTCTAGGGAAGATTTATGAATGGCTGATAAGCACATGAAAAGATGCTCAACGTTGTCACTCATAGAAGCAAATCAAAACCACATAAGATGCTACTTCATGCCCACTAGTTAGCTGTAATCTAAAGAAGATAACAAGTGTTGGTGAGGATGTGGAGTGATTGGAAGCTCCATACATTGCTGGTAGGAATTTAAAATGGGCAGCCACTTTAGAAATAGCTTGACAGTTCTTCAAAAGGTTAAAACATAGAGTTACCCTATGTTACCTAGCAGTTTCACTCCTAGGTATCTGTGCAAGATAAATGAAAACATACGTACACACAAAAACTTATACATAAATGCTAGTAACATTATTCCTAATAGCTAAACAGTGGAAACAACCTAAATATCTATCAGCTGATGAATATATAAACAAAATGTGGTACATCCATACAATGGAATATTATTCAGCATTAAAAGCATAAAGGAATAAAGTACTGACACGTGCTATAACATAACAAAACATGCTAAGTGAAAGGAGCAGACATAAAAGGCTATATGTTGTATGATTCCATTTATATGAAATGTGCAGGGTAGGCCAATCCGTAGGGACAGAAAGTAGATTCATGAGCTGAGAGGGTTAGAGGAGAGAGATGGGGAAGGACTACTAATGGATAGGGAGTTTCATTTTGGGATGATAAAAACGTTCTAAAATGGCGGTGATGTTGGCACAACTCTGAATATACTAAAACCATGGAATTGTATATTTCAAAAGGGTAAATTGCATAGTATGTGAATTATACCTCAATAAAGCTGTTAAAGAATAAGTGAGGTAATATATGGGAATATACTTTGAGCTATTTGAAAAGATATTATTATTTCAGTTTGACGGTAAGGCCATTAAATAATAGCAGGATGACTTAGATATTTTTCCTTGCTTGCAGGCCTGTGATTTTTATGCCATGACTCAACTTTATAAGGCTGTAACTCAGCAATATAAAATATTGAAAATGTTGAAACATAAAATGAAAATTGCTTGGTGTACTGTTTATATTTAATAGGATTTTCTCAATCAGTTAATTAGCAATAAGTAGAATGTATCATTAAGGAATTAGATTTTAGAGTCGTAAAATTTTAGAGCTGGCAGAAACTTCAAAAGTCATCTAGTCCCCCCTCATTTTGCTGTGTCAGAGAGCTGAGTCATAAAGAGGCCAAGATGTCTTATGTCGCAGCTTTGAGTAAATTCTGGAACTCAGTGTTCTTTGTGTTGACTATTTGGTTTCAGTGCTGTTAAGAGTGTTCTACTATTAAAGAACTAACACTCTTAATAGCTATTTAAATGCTTCCTATATACTAGGCACTCAGGTACTTTATATACGTTATCTTGGTTAATCTACACAAAGCTTATGAAGACAGTTCATTTTACCTGTGTATTAGTTTTGTATTGTTGCTATAAAACAAAATGAAACAAACAAAAAAACAAAAAATCTGGCCGGGTGCAATGGCTAACGCCTGTAAGCCCAGCACCTTGGGAGGCCAAGGCAGGCGGATCACGAGGTCAGGAGATGGAGACCAGCCTGACGAACATGGTGAAACCCCATCTCTACTAAAAATACAAAAATTAGCCGGGCATGGTGGCATGCACCTGTCATCTCAGCTACTCAGGAGGCTGAGACAGGAGAATTGCTTGAACCCAGGAGGTGGAGGTTGCAGTGAGCTGAGATCACGCCACTGCACTCCATGCCCTCCAGCCTGGGCAACAGTGCAAGACTGTCTCAAAAAACAAAAACAAAACAAAACAAAAAACACCAAAAAAACCTTTGTGGCTTAAAACAACACGAATTTCTTATCTTACATTCTGGAGGTCAGAAGCCCAAAATGGACCTGACATCCTGTTAGCAGGGCTGCCCTTCTTCCTGAAGGCTTGGGGGAAGTCAATTTTCTTGTCTTTTCCAGCTTCTGGAGGCTGCCTGCATTCCTTCACTTTTAGTCGCCTTCCATCTTCAGAGCCAGCAGTGACTGGGCAAATCTTTCTCACAATGCTGTTTTTCTGGTTTTGATTCTTTTGCCCCTGCTTTCCCTTTTAAGAACTCTTGTGATTACTTTGGACCCATCTGGATAATGCAGATACTCTCGTTATTTTAAGGTCCACTGATTACCAGCCTTAATTCTGCGTGCAACCTTAATTCCCCCTCACCAAATGAGTGGAAAAAACACGCTCAAATGTTTTTTGTTTTTTTTTGTTTTTGTATTCTCTCAGCCAACAGCAATCAACACAGAAGACTTTTGTGATGACACGTATGGGAGTTTCCTCCCCACCACACCAAGCTATTTTGCAACAGACACCACCTGGGTTACCTTCAATTCAATGCTGACATCACCTGTAGTGAGTGTCAGATCCCCTATCTTTAGGCCTCAGTCTCACAGCAAGTCTCAGGAGGCTCTACCTGTGTTTCTGACCGACCTGCTATAAATTGGGGTTCCCACAGCCACCTCTTCGGGTTCATTTAATTTACTAGAGGGCCCACAGAACTCAGGAAAACACATCTACTGGTTCATTATAAAGGATACAGATGGAGAGGTGCACAAGGCCAGGCATGTGGAAGGGGCAAGGAACTCCCTTGCCCTCCTCGGGTGTACTACCATTTGTGAACCTCCATGTGTTCAGCTATTTGAAAGCTCTCCACACTGTGTCCTTTTGGGTTTCTATTTAAGCTTCATTGGGTAGGCCTGATTGATTGAATCATTGGCTGTTGGTGATCAACTTAACTTTCAGGCCCTTTCCCCTTCCTAGAGCTTGGAGGGTGTCGCTGAATGTCCCAACCCTCTAATCGTGCTTTGGTCTTTCTAGTGACCATCCTCCATCCTGAAGCTACCTAGAGACTGCCAACCATCAGTCAACTCATTAGCGTACAAAAGGCATCACTTTGGAGATTCTAAGGATTTTAGCAGTTGTATGCCAGGAAATGAGGATGTAGACCAGATACATATTTCACAATATCATACCATGTAATATAGGGTAGGCAGAGATTCTAGGGAATAAGGTATGGACATCCTTTGAGGGAGGCAATATTCTGTGTACCACATCTGTTAATAAGCTGAAGAGATTTAGGCTCAGAGAGGTTAAGTAAGTTGTCCAAGGTCACAACATAGTAAATGAAAGAGCTGATATTTTAACCCAGGTCTGTTATTTATCATATATGCATATCTTTCACAATAACATGATTTTTCCCACAAATGCCATTTGATCCTACTCTGGAAAAGTAAATAGGATGATGAGCATTGTGCAAATAGTAAATACCTTGTTTTTATTGTATATATTTAAGGTATATGATGTTTTGATGTACACACACAGTGAACTGGATACTACAGTCAACCAAATTAACATCAGTCATCTCACATAGTTACCCTTTTTAGTGGCAGGAACACTTAAAATCTCTTTTAGCAAAAATCTCAAATACAATACAGTATTAACTGTAGTCCTCATGTTGTACGTTAGACATTGAGACCCCTTTATCCTGTGTATCTGCAGCTTTGTATCCTTTGAGCTACATCTTCCCATTTTCTCCCCTGCCTGCCCCTGCTTACCACCATTTTATTCTCTGAGTATTCAACTTTCTTTCTCTTTTCTTTTTTAAAGATTCCTCATATAAGTGAGGTCATGCATTTTCTGTGTCTTGCCTATTTCACTTTGCGTAATGTCTTCCATGTTCATCCATGTGGTAGCAAATGGCAGGATCTCCTTTTTAAGGCGGAATAATATTCCATTTACGTATGTGCACGTACATATATATACACACACATGCACAAATGTACACACACATACCTCACAGTTCATTCATCTGTTGACAGATACTTTGGTTGTTTCAATATCTTGGCTATTGTTTCTAAATCTTGGCTAATGCTACAGTGAACATGGGAGTGCAGGTATCTTTATGAGATGGTGATTTCATTTCCTTTGGATATCTACCCACTGGAGGAATTGCTGAGTCATATGGTAGTTGTATGTTTAATTTCCTTAGGAGCCCCTGTACAGTTTTTCACAATGGCCGCACTGATTTGCATTCCCACCAACAGTGTATGAGGTTTCTCTTTTTTACACCATCACCAGCACTTATCTCTTGTAACTTATTAAAGTGATAATCACATTTGCTTAATAATATCAAGCAATAGGCTATGTTATTATGAAACAGTTAAAAGCATATAGGAAATACATTTATTGATGTGGGAAAAGTATTTATGACTCATCATGACTTCCAGCACCCTTCCCAGATTTCTACTTATCATTTCCTTTCTGTTACCAGTTCCTTCCTTATCCAGCCTAGATGCTTTGATTCAAATTATTTTCCAGCAAATTCTTTCAATTCTTTTGTACCTCTTTGGTCTCTCTAATCTCGGAACTGGATAAGCTCAACTACCTGCCAGTTTTTTCACTTTAATGTTATACTCAGCAGCCTTAAAATTGTCCAGCAGTCTTCCGACATGTCTATTATCTCACTCCCTCACTCCCCACAGCATACTACCTTCGTTCTTCTCAAACCTTTTAACTACCTATCAGGTTATTTGACGTCTTGGCAGTTTTCCACACAGTTGACCACAATTGACCATTGCTTCCTTTTGGAAACACTTGTCTCTTGGCCTATGACACAAACCCTTCCCTGGTTTTCCTTCTCTCATTCTAGTTGACCATTTTCTGTCTTCTGTGTTACCTGACATCTAAAAGAGGAGAGGTTTAGTTCCTTTGTTTTTCATCTTGTACTTTTGGTTAAATATCTTTTTGTGTAAGTCTTTCATATTATCTCTAGCCCAGAGTTTGTCATCTTTAGCACTATTGACATTTGGGGCTGGAAAATTTTTTCAGTGTCGGGGGATGTCTCATGGATTGTAGGATGCTTAGCAGCATCTCTGGCTTCTACGCTGTAACTGCCAATAGAGTTCCCTCTACCCTTATTGTGACAATCAAAGTGTCTCCAGATATTGCCAAATGTCTCCGGGGTGCATAAAATCACCACCTGTTGAGAACTACTTATCTAGCCTGAAGCTCTCTTCTGAGGATCTGGGGATAACAGCTTTCTGACATCTCTAGTTGAATATCTCCTAGGCATTGCAAATTTAACGTGACCAAAATGGACTCTTGTTTTTTCTCCCATATATGCTCTCCCCCTAGATTTTCAGATTTTAGATTATTTATGACCTTGCATTGGAGGTACCAATAAAAGACATTGGAGGCTTTTATTTGGAGTAAACTAGGGAGCCACCAGAGAGTTTTGAGCCAAGAAATGACATGATCTCACTTAGGTCAGCTCTTTCTTGAGCATAGACTATGACTTGGAAGACAAAGCAGGAAGACCAGTTAAGAGGCTACTGTGGTAATCACAGTGAAAAATGGTAGTAGCTTGCACAAGGATGGCAATAGGGCATATGGTAAGGAGTGGCATCTCTGGTTTAGTGCTTAAACACAAATATTTCTGAGAAGAAGAATGCACTTGTACCTTCATGAAGTTAGTATCAGAGTATGCTTTGTTTTTCAGATGTTTTCTAAGAACTTGCAGGGAACAGGTTTTGGTGGATCAGAATGAAAGGACAGTAGCCAAGTTCCTGGGTTCCTCCAAGCCAGAACTTCCTGGGATGTTACTTGAAGGGATTCAAGCCACAACAGGGTTTTAAAACAAAGGACCCAATAGGAGGAGTAAGCAAGACATCCAGTATTGCCTATTCTACGTCACAATCTTACTTAGAGCTGGTCCTTCCTTGGTAAAACATGTACTGGGTGGCAGGGTAGATAGAACAATTGGAAGTCAGGAGTGTTTCCTTCATTAAATATAGGAAGCACATCATCTTGGGCTAGAAGGCCCTTAGCTGAAGTGAGGTGGCTATTGGCATTTGGGATAGGACGGGTTTTTGTTGTACAAGATTGCCCTACATGTCGCAAGACTCATAGTAGTGTGCTCTCTCATTGTGACATCTAAAAAATGCCTCTCCACATTTCCAGACTCCCCATGGGAGTCAGACATGTTCAACTGTATACCACTGGACTGAGCCCCCTTTGCTAATTTGAAAACTGCCTTCTGTAATATGAAGTTAGTCAAAAGGCTATACATTCCAGGCCCTTAAAGAAAAACTGCATTACTTGTTTGGGGACTTAGAAGGTATCCACTGGTACTTTAAATTAGCATTGATGTTTATTGCTGATACATCCCATAAATGTTTTCTGTTCATGTTATGTACCTTAAAATACTAATTTGTAATTCTTTCGTAGAGGTTGTAGACATTTCAGGGCCATCTCTAAAGATAACTGCAAAGGACACATGCTCTCGCTGCTCTCTTCCCAGCATTGCTATGTAAGGGAGCCTGAATGAAAATGAATCGAGAGTTTGTATGAAAAGGAATTCCCTAGCCATCTTAGCAAAGGGAGTGGGAGTAAGATTGGAAGAGGGAGGATATTGGCCTGTATGTGAATGTTTATGCACATCATGTTTTTTTTGTTTGTTTGTTTTTGTTTTTATAATCAGGTCTAACTAGTATAAAGAGCTAAATATTTTTTAATCGTATTTTTGAAAAGTAGTAGAGAATAGAACAATATTCATCAGATTTGTGAAGGATTGATGACTCAGTGTTAGAGGGAATACTCACCAAGGAAAAGATCTAATAGTTTTGAACATACAAAATGTAAGGTTTATTTACAACGAAAAAAATAACACAACACAGCTGGAGGAAATGCTTGTATCAAATGTGACTAAGGGTGAACATCTATAATATCTGAAGAGGAAGTTCTCTCAAACCTAATGAATAAGTTTTAATACATAAGTAAACAAAGTATTTTAGCAGTTAATGATTAATAAAAAGGTGGAATTATGTTTACCGTCACTGGTAATCAAAGAAATGCCTTTTAAGTTAACCTTGAGTTACCTCTTCTATTCTCTCAAAAGTACTGAAAATTAAAATAACTTCCAATTCTGGAGAGGCTTTAAGGAAGTGGACCCATTCACTCTAATGTGTTTCTTGTGCTACTCCCAGCCACTGCCTTTCCCTGAACATGCTGTGCCATTTGAAATTCTTATGTCTCATCTTTATGGGTCCTTCCCCTGTTCTTCCTGTTGACTTTCTATCTCTTGAGAGCAGCAGTCAGATCCTGGGGGCATCCCTTCTGAGTCAGCCCTGCCAGTGAGCACTCTGGTTTGCATTCGGTACTGCACTGCAGTCATGGGTGTATGAATCAGTCCCTACCACTTGGCTGGGGAGTTCTTGAGGTTAGGGCTGGTCAGGCCCTGCATCAGGGTCTGGCATACAAGTAATTATTCAGTAACTATTGAACTAAATTATTGGACTTTGGTAAATGTTTTAATAAACTATAATATGTTAGGGTGATGGAATAACATGATCACTAAAGTGTAATTGTAAGTGTAACT
This sequence comes from Piliocolobus tephrosceles, assembly GCF_002776525.5. Taxonomy (NCBI): domain Eukaryota; kingdom Metazoa; phylum Chordata; class Mammalia; order Primates; family Cercopithecidae; genus Piliocolobus; species Piliocolobus tephrosceles. The sequence continues at coordinate 100,517,959 of NC_045442.1, forward strand.
TATGGCAAAATTTTGTAACCAAATACAGAATGATATGTTTAGTGTAATTTCAACTGCTTTTGAAAGGTAATGTGCAGAAAATGAATTTTTAAATATTTTAACGTTATAGATAACAAACTTTTATTTCTTTGTTACAATCTTTATGATACAATATATAATTTTTAAAATCAGTTGGCAGACTTGACCTCCCTCTCTTCTCATCAGAAATTAACCTCTGTGTGCCCTGTTCAGTTATCTGATTGAACTCTCAGGAAATACGGTGGGCCTCCCCAGAATGTGGGCTTTTAAGGATAGCTGCATTTATGTGGCTGAATTAGGTCCCCAAGCATGTTTGAACTTTTACTGTGCCTAGGTGCATATAACTTGAGAGATATGGTACTTAGTATTGTAGAGTTTATAAATATATTCACGTTATCAATGATAAGTTCTACAGCTTTTAATAATGTCAAATATAAATGGTAATTGATTTTTTTAAACATTTTTTGAGTATCTACTATCTACCAGTGATTGAAATACAGAATGCCTTTGAGGAAGTCCTTGTCTGACAGCAAAGACAGACATCCATGGGCCTTTCATACAGCGAGATGAGTGCCATAATCATGTGTTGAACAGAGTGCAGTGAGTTGTAGAGGGAATGGAGAAGCAGTTATTTCTTAGAGGGCTGGTGAGATGAGATGACTGTTCTCCAGTGAGATAACTCTTGAGCAGAACTTCAGAAGATGGGCAAAATTTTTACAAGGTGGATAGGAGAAAAGGGAAAAGCATGAACAGAAAGGTAGAAGTGTAGAAATACATGATGTGTTTAGAAGCCACTAAAAGATTTTGGAGAGGGATATGACATGGTTAGGTTTGTATTTGGAAAGAAAATTGAGATCAGTGATTATAACAAGGAGACACAAGAAAAGTTAATCTTTTTTTTCTTTTTTTTTGCATGCTTTTCTATGTGACAATTTTGGAGCATCCCCAGATTTTAAATTGCAACATAGATAGGACATACTTTACATTATGCACAGTACTGGCCAGCCAACCATATGTCCTCTCATAGCTGTACATCAGAGTGTCCCTTCTAAAAGTCTGGGTTAACAGTGGGCTGCAGGAATGAGGTCAGCTAAGAAGCCATTTCAGTGTCCACATCACCACAGGAAGTGATGGCTTAATCAGGGCCATGATAACAGAAATGGATGGGAGGGAATATATTTGCCTATATAGACTTGGTATCAGAGTTTTATGGGGGTAGAGAGAAAAAGGAATTATACATCAGTGTTTCTCATATTTTAATGTGCATATGAATTCTCTAGGGATTTTGTTAAAAGGTAGATTTTGATTCAGTAGGTCTGTGGTGGGGCCTCAGATTCTGCTCCCAAGTGTTGCCACCACTGTGGGGCCATGGTCCAGTGAATAATTAACAAGGACAAGATAACGTGGGTGTGAGACCCCACTGACTAGATGGTGATGTCATTATCTGAAATATCTGAGGTAGGGAATACCACAGAAAAGAAAGATTGGGTGGGGGAATGGGGTGAAGTTTTTGTGGGACATCCGGATATAAAAATTGTAGACAGCTAAAAGTTTGGATTCTAAGCTTGAGAGAAAAATCAAGCATAGAGATACAGATTTGGGAATAAGCATTTCGTTGCTGACAGTAAAAGTCATGAGAATGAGTGACATTACCTACAAAAAAGAGATAAAGTTAGTATTAGAAAATATACCTATTGCTTCATCATTCAAAGGCCTCATCTTCTAAAAAGAAAAATAAAGAAAATATATCTATTTGCTAAAATTTTAATGTCCATTTAAGTGACTATAAATCAGCAATGGGAAAGAAATTGGATAGGTAGCTTCCTCCCTATGAACAATCTCTAGGTGTAAATTGAGGGAAGGAGAAGTCTTCTTTGGAAAATCCCTCTTTTCCTTTGTAATGACTGTAGATCAAGTTAAAAATGCATTAAAGTATCTTATGAGAAATAATTCATATAAATAAATATGTGTAAAGAATCTTCAAAATGCCAGGCAGTCTTCTGACCTTAACATTAATAGCAAATGAAATGAATCCCTGAAACAGTGGAGCTTATCGGGGAGATTGACAAATGCTGTGTTAGGAAAGTATAGTGTGATGCGAGAGCACACACATCAGGAACACATGATTCAGTGTGGAGACAAGGGATGGCCTACCTGAGGAAGTAGCATTAAGCTGAGACCAGAAGGCTGAGTAGAGGTGACCTACAGGAAGAAGAAGGGAAGGTTGTAACAGTAATGACTTGGAGGGGAGAGGCCCTGCAGGTTGGAGAAGTTCAGTGTGGCTGACCATGGAGTGTGCAGAGTGAGGGGGATGACTGCTGAGCTCCAGAGGTGGACAGAGCCCCTGGTGAGGCCCACTCCTGTGGGACTTAGTAGAGAGAAGAGGGAGAAAATGATGTATTTTCCCAGGGAAAAACTATTATCCTGCTTTGGTATAGTTCAAACAACAGTCTTATGCATATGGTTTTACAAGCATATGGCTTTTATAGACGGGCCTACTAATGACATGACTCATAGTAATGTTTCTGTAGGAAGAATGTTTTGTGCTTCAAAAGCTGTCTTATAATTTAACTTTCAGATTTTTTTTTTCCATTTGGGAACCGCTTGGATAAGAGCACAATTCTATTGCTTTTTGTTATTTCTGCTAAAAGTGTGCTTTGTCTGTTATGTATCTATGTGGCTACAGTGTTGATTTTCCATCTTCTGATATGAATCAAGCTATCATTGCACAGATGCAGTTGAAATGTTGTTTTATTTTCTTGACCAGATTCAGAAAGTGTATGGAAATAGAGAAGTCTTTTTATAAATTGTTTAGTTTTCAGAGTGTTTGTTCTTCAAAGTTAAGGATTCCCTCTGTAAATTATATTGTGGTATACTGTGTTATATACCATGAAAGTATGAAAAATTAAACTACCATGAAAATTGTTATAAACAGAAAGTAGAAGAGATTGGTATGTTTTCACTATTGAAGTCAAATAGAATGTAGAAGGTAAACAATAAAGGATAAAATACCCAGCTTTAAAAATACTTTAATAACCATGAGCTTATCGTCATAATCATCTTCATTACTAGCTATTGTTATCATTAGTAATACTTGATATTTTAAAGCAGGAAACAGCAAATGTTAAGGCCACTCCCTTTGTAAAATTGATCTATATGAGTTTCACTTTCTTTAATAAATGAAACTTTAGGCTGAAACTCTCCAATTCCCTTATCTCCAATATGCAAAGTTAATTTCATCTACATCTATCTTGTGAAAGTATCTTTCCTTCTATATCAATTAGAATACTTTCAGCTGGTAAGTGACAGAGACCCAGCTGAAAGTATCATAAATAATAACTGCATTTTATTATCTCATATAACTAGAAATCTGGAAGAAAGATGGTTTTTTAGTTGGCTCATATAGCAGCTAACCGTTATCATCAGACTCTCTGGCTCTGTCTTTTCATTCTGCCATCCTGCATAAGTTGACTTTTGTCTTTAGACTTTTCCCCTCCTCATCTCAAGATGGCTGCTTTAACTCCAAGAATGACATACTCATATCAAAGCATCCATGACTGTAAGAAAAGGTGTCTCTCTTATGTCTTTTTCAGAAATGAAGAAAACTTTCTTAGAAGCCTCCTAGAAAACATGACCTCACTAGCCAAAACTGCATCCTATACTGTTTCTAAGCCAGTCAGTGGTGAGGGGTACAGAAGTCCTATGTTTGGCTTAGACTAGTCTAGATTCATGGCCCTCCACTCTTCCCAAGGTAAAAAAATAAAAAAATAAAAAAATAAAAAAATAAATAAGATTTTGTTATCCACAAAGAAGGGAAGACTGAGTAGGCAACCTCTAGGTCTGTCATACCTTCCAAGGCCAATTTATTTGCCTAGACTCTTAATTCCTTTCTGCCTCCTAGAAGACTTTGTTAATCATTTCTTCTTGCCTTCATTTTCAGTCTTCTCATTCTTTTTCTTCAAGCTTATTGAAAGAAGAGTCTACATATGCTGCCTTCATTTTTTCCCCTCCCATTTATTCCTTAAATTCCTTGCAATCTGGATTTTGTTCCTTCTAGTAGGAAACCTTCCCTTTCTGTCAACAACAATGACCACTTGATTCCCAAATCCTTTGCCAGTGTCTTTTGTTTTCTGGATTTTCTATTCTCTGTTTCATTTGTTTGCACATTATTCTTTATTATTTCCTTCCATCTGCTTGCTTAGGTTTAGTTTGCTTTTCTTTTTGTAGGTTCTGTCTTCTTAAGGTGGAAGATTAGATTATCCACTTGAGATCTTTCTTTTTTAATATAGGCTTTTATAGCTACAAATTTCTTTCTGAGTACTATTTTCTTTAGCTGTATCCAATAAATTTTGGTATGTTGTGTTTTAGTTTTCACTAATCTCAACGTATTTTCTAATTTTCTCTCTGATTTCTTTGACCTATTGGTTATTTAGGAGTGTGGTTCCCCTACCCATCTTTGTGAATTTCCTAAAATTCCTTCTGTTACTGATTGTATTATAATTGCATTCCATTGTTTCAGAGAATATTCTTTGTGTGATTAATCTCTGTAAATTATTGAAGGTTGTTTATGGCCTAGCATGTGATTTCTTTTGGAAAATGTTTCATATGCACTTAAGAATGCATATTGCCTTGTTGGGTGGAGAGTTAGGTAGTCATCTGTAGCGCTAGTTGTCTTACTGTGTTGTTCAAATCTTTTGTGTTCTTGTTGATTTTCTTCCTGGTGGTTTTATCTAGTATTGAAAGAGGGTTAGTCTCCAATTATTATTTTTGAGTTGTGTATCCCTTCAACTCTGTCTTTTCTTCCTTCTGTTGTTAGGTGCATATATGCTTCTAATTGTTATATTTTCCTGATGGATTGACCCTTCTGTCATTATGAAGTGTTTCTCTTTATTTCTATTAATATATTCTTGTTTTAAAATCTATTTTGCCTGATTCTTTTATGTTTACTGTTTGTATGGTATAGCTTTTACTTTCAACCTATTTGTATGATTGAATCTAAAATGTGTTTTATATAGATTTTATATAGTTGGGATCATTGTTCTTTTTCTTTTAAAAAAATACAGCCTGATAATCTTTCTTTTGATTAGATTGCTTAATCTGTTCACATTTAATGTAATTACTGACATAGTTGGATTTTTGTATGCAGTTACGAATTTTGTTTTCCATAGGTCTCAAGTCTTTTTTGTTCTTTCCTTTCTTGCCTTCTTTTGGATTAAGTAGATGTATTGTAGTGTGATGTTTTAATTCCTTTGCTACTTTTTAAAACATATATTTTGAATTATTAGTGGTTGCTCCGGGGTTTACAGTGTACATCTTAATTTATAAGAATTTCATTTCTGATTTATACTTACTTTCAGCAAAATAGACTTCCTCTATTAGCTCCATTTCCCTCCCCAACTTTTTTGTGCTATTATTGATGTACCTATTATGTCAAACCCAACAATACACTGTTGTAATTTTTACTTTATGTCTTTTGAAGAAGCTGAGACAAGGGAGAGCAAGTACATATTTATAGTTAGTTGTATTGACCTCTCTATTTTTCATTTTCTTTACATATTTCTGCATATTTGAGTTAGCTCTGGGGTCATTTTCTTACTCCCATAGAACTCTGTTCTCATCTGCTTCATTTGTACTGTTATTGTCTAAATATGTAACAGTGAATGTTGTTAGCCCAATAATAAAATTATAGCTACAGTGTTTTATTGAATTATTCTTTAAATCAGTTAAGAGAAGAAAGGGGAAGAATTATGCAATTACAGTCTCTTTTGCAATTATGTACGTAATTTCCTTTACTGGCACGCTTTGTTTTTTGGGGCTTCCAATTACTGTTTGGTGTTACTTGCTTTTAGCCTGAAGAATTTCCTTTAATATTTCTTGTGAAACAGATATTCTAGCAATAAATTCTCTGTTTTTATTTTCCTGGGGATGCCTTAATTTCACCTTTATTTAAAAATACAGTGTTGCTAGATATTAGAGTCATAATTCACAATATTTTACTTTAGCACTTTGAATATTTAATTCCATTGCTTTCTGCCCTCGCTTATTTCTAATGAGAAGTCAGTTGTTAGTCTTATTGGGGACTCCTTTGTGCTTGTCTGGTCATTTTGCTCTTGCTGCTTTCAAGATTTTCTCCTTGTCTTTGGCTCTCAAGATTTTGCCTATAATGTGTCTGGAAGTATATCTTTTTGTATTTATCCTATTTAGAATTTGTTGAGCTCCTTGGGAGATGTGTAGATTAATATTTCTTTTTCTTTTATCAAATTTGGAAAGATTTCAACCATTATTTATGTATTTTTTATTCTTTTTCTTTCATTCTTTTTTTTTTCCCTGTCTCTGAGACAGGGTCTCACTCTGTCACCCAGGCTGGAGTATAGTGGCATGACCTTAGCTCACTGCAGGCTCCACCTCACTGTGGGCTTAAGCAGTCCTCCCACCTCAGCCTCCTGAGTAGCTGAAACTACAGGTGTGTTTCACCCTACCTGGTTAATTTTTAATATTTTTTATAGAGACAGGGTCTCAACATGTTTCCCAGGCTGGTATTGAATTCCTTGGCTGAAGCAATCCTCCCACCTCGGCCTTCCAAGGTGCTGGAGTTACAGATATGAGCCACCATGCCTAGCCTTATTATTTCTTTAAATATTTCTCCCTGTTTTTTCTCCTAATGGCATCTATTTTAGTCCATTTTCTGTTACTGTAACAGAATACCAAAGACTAGTTAATTTATAAGGAAAAGAAATTTATTTTTTATGGTTCTGGAAGCTAAGAAGTCCAAGAGCATGGTGCGAGCCTCTGGTGAGGACCTTGCTAGTCGGAATTCTCTACAGAGTCCCAAGGTGGCACACAGCATCACATGCTGAGAGGGCACATGAGTGAGAACCAAACTGGATTTTATAACAGATGCATTCTTGTGATAGCTAACCTACCTGCTTGATAACCCATCAATCCAGTAACTTATTAGTCTACTAATCCATTCATGAGAGCAGAGCCCTCATGACCCAGTTACCTCTTAAAAGTACTACTTCTCAATACTTCTGCATTCAGGACCAAGTTTCCAATACAGTGAACCTTTGGAGAACACATTTAAACCACAGCATTCCACCCTGGGCCCCCAAAATTTATGTCCTTCTGGTGTTTAAAAATACATTCATTCCATCCCAGTAGCTCCAGAGTCTTCATTCATTCTATCATGCACTCAAAAGCCCAAAGTTCCAAGTCTCATGTAAATCAGATTTGAGTGAGACATATGGTGTAATTTGCCTTGAGGCAGATTCTTTTCAGCTGTGAGCCTATTAAATCAAACAAGTTACCGACTTCCAAAATATAGTGGTGGAGCAGGCATAGGACAGACATTGCCATTCCAAAAGGGAGCACCAGGAAAAAATTAAGGAGTAACAGGTCCCATGTAAAACGAAAACCCAACAAGGAAAACAACGTTACATCTTACAGCTGGAGAATAATCTCCTTTGACTCCATGTCCTGCTTCCTGGGCACACGGGTGCAGGGTTGGGCCTGAAAGCCTCAAGTGACTCCACCCCCATGGCTTTACTATGCTCAATCCATATGTCAGCCCTTGTAAGTTACAGTTGGGTGCCTGTGGCTTTCGCAGGTTGGACCTGCACGCTGATGCTATAATTCTGAGGTCTCAGCAGCATTCCTGCTCCCACAGCTCCATTAGGCATTACTTTAGTGGGGACTCTGCCATGGCCTTGCTTCTGGCTGTACTAGGCATTGCCCTATGGGGGGCTCTCAGCAATGGGTCCACTCTTATGACAAGTCTCTGCCAGGGCACCAGTCTTTTTGGTATATTCTTTGAAATCTGGGTGAAACTACCATAGCCCCACATCTCTTACATTCTGTACACCTGCAGAATTAGCACCTTGTGGATGCCACCAAAATTTATAGCTTGTGCCTTCTATAGTGGTGAGTTGAGCCACACCTGCTGCTACTTGGGTCATGGCTGGGGCAACCACAGAGCCTTGCTCTGGGGAGCAGGGAGCAGAGTCCTGAGGCAGTCCTGGACAGTGGGCTGTGCAGAATGCCATGGATGCCATGGGCTCCCCCAAAATCATTCTGCACACCTAGGCCTCTGGGCCTCTGATGGGAGGAGCAGCTTCAAAGGTGTGTGAAATGCCTTTTGGAGTCTTTCTCTAATTGTCCTGATAAATAGTCTCTTGGTCCCTTGTATCAATATGAATCTCTTTAGCAAATGGTTCCTAGGCCTCATTCTTGGTTTCCTTTCCTAAACAAGCTTTTTAAATTCTACATAGCCAGCCTGAGGAGAGTTTTCCAAATCTTTCCACTTTGCTTTTCATTTGATTATAAATTCTGTCTTTGTCATCCCTTTGCTCCCAAATCTCACCTGTGTCTTGAGTGTTTTGCTGCTAGAAATTTCTTCCACCCCATATGCTAGTTCATCACTCTCAAGTCCAGCATTCCACAAACCCCTAGGGCATGGACATAGCCTCGAGGTATGTCAGGCTGTTTGCTGCTTTGTGACAAGTATGGCCTTTAGTCCAAGTTCTAGTACCTTGCTCCTCATTTCCATCTGAGGCCTCTTCAGAATGAACTTTACATATTTCTGTTAACATTCTGGTCATGAGCACTTAAGTAATCTCTAAGAAGATTCAGGCTGGGCGAGTAGCTCACACCTGTAATCCCCGCACTGTGGGAGGCCGAGGCAGGCAGATCACCTGAGGTTTGGTGTTTGAGACCAGGCTGGCCAACATGGCAGAACCCCTCCTCTACTAAAAATACAAAAATTAGCGGGACTTGGTGGTGCATGCCTGTAATCCCAGCTACTTGGGAGGCTGAGGCAGGAGAATCGCTTGAACCTGCAAGGCGGAAGTTGCAGTGAGCTGAGATTGTGCCATTGCACTCCAACCTGGGTGACAGAGTGAGACTCTGTCTCAAAAAAAAAGAAGATTCAGAATTTCTCTAGTCGTTTTCAGAACTGTCACCAGAATCACCCTTAAGGCTCCATTTATGGCAATACGGGTTTTTTCTATCCAGCTCCTCCATAGTCTGCCAGCTTCTACCCATTACCCAGTTCCAAAGCTGCTGCTTCATTTTCAGATATTATAGCAAAAGTTCTACATCTTGGTACCAGTTTTATGTCTCAGTCTGTTTTCTGTTGCTGTACATAGACTTTAATGAAGTTGAGGATACCTCTGAATCACCTGGTGGGCTTGTTATAATAAAACACAGATTACTGGGTCCTATGCCCAAACCTTCTGATTCAGGAGGTTGGAGGTTGGACCTGAGGGTTTGTATTTCTGGCAAGTATCTGAGTGAGGCTGAGGCTGCTCATCTGGATAACCTACTTTCAATGTTTGGTTGCATCTTTTTTTGTGATCCTAGCAGCCATTTATATGTATTATTTGCATCTATTCATTCATTAAGGTGTGAAAAATGGTAATATTCTAATTCTTTTTACTCTTTTTCATTTATTCATTGGAATATTTTTATAAAGAGATACATGTTCTTATCTCTTAGTTGGTTACCCAGTGATAGAGTTCACAAAAGAAAGGTAACATAAATTCTTGATTTTTCCCCTTTGATATATATTTTTTAAGATAATGAATTGGTTCTCTATCATCTCTTAAAGGTGACCAGTTTTTTAAGAATATTATTATGAACTTTTAGAATTTAATGTATTAGTTTAATCCATTTCAAGTATTACCATCATTGAAGCTCAAATGACTCCATCTTTGGCTAATGGAAGCCTCTTAAAGTTAGCTCCTGAGTCCTAGATTCAGCTATTTCTCTTAGAAGCCCTACTGTTTAAGGGGTGATCATGTTTTCTCTCAGCCCTTTCTGTAGACAGAAATCAGAAGTATGTGCACCTATTTAAGATAAAATAAAAGTATTTCATAAATTTATATTGATGCTTCCAATTGAAACTTGAGACTATGGTGGAGACGATAGTGTGTTTAAATTTTCTTTCTGTATCTCTTTCCTCTGCTTTCAAGGATATGAGTGATTATAGAACTGGAAAGTTCCACAATTATTCATTTATTTTTATCCTATAGCGTACACACAACAGTCTCAGAATGACAACACTACAGTATTACTGAAAACATTAAAATGCATATTTTTGCATACATTCTCACCCCCTTAATCGCATTTAGGACTGGGGATGTCTTCTGAGACTTGAGTTTATTGAGCAACCATTTAAAGCATCTTCTCTGTCTCATACTCACTGCTAGAAAGGGGATACAAAGAGGTGTAAGATATGTCCCTGTTCTCTAAAAGCTAAGGGTCAGGGTTACTGGGTTATGTATCATTCCGGTATAGGAAGATGTGGCCATAGAATCTGGGATTCTGTTCTTCTTTAAAAGAAGTTAATGTTAATGTTAATTCTTCTTTACTTGCATGTTTCTTAAAATAAAACCCTTTCTCTCTACTCTTATCAGGGAGCAGCTTCCTTTTGGTGGAGCTCATTAATACTTTCTAATCTCCCTTACGTAGTGTATTATTAGTCAGGGTTCTCCAGAGAAACAGAACAAGAGAAAGATATAGAGTTTATTTTAAGGAATTGACTCACAGAATTTTGGGAGTTGGCAAAGCAACTGTGTAGAATACAGGCAGCAGGCTGTATATTTAAGGAAGAGTTGATAATAGTCCTGAGTGTAAAAATTGCAAAATAGGCTAGTAGGCTGGAAACTCAGCATTTCTATGTTATCATCTTGATGTAAACTTGCATCTTCTTCAGGTAACTTTTATCTTCGCTGGTAAGGCCTTCATCTGATTGGATAAGGCCCACCACAGTATGGAATCTGTTTTATTTCAAGTCAACCAATTATAAATGTTAATTACATCCACAGAGACCTTCACACAGCATCTATATTAGTATTATACCAAACAGCTGGCCATGATAACCTGTCCAAAGTGACTCATAAAATTAACTATCACATCTAGGTTAACTGTTTATTGCCCAAATTGATATTCTTTCTGAAAAACAAGAAAATTATTTAATTTTATTACTTGACTGACAAATTGGTTTCATCATATTGGCAAACATATAAAATAGTCCTATTAAGGAATTATTTTAAAAATAAAGTTATTTCTAAGACATATTAAGATATAGCTATATTCATTAAAGCAAAACAACTGTTTTAACATTAAAAATAACAAATATAATTCTCAGTAAAAGTTCATATACATTAGTTTCTTAGCTCTAATTTGTATCTAATATATAAGCTCTCTGTATTGGAAAAAATATTTTAAAAATATAGTTGTATTATCTTTAATTGCTTCATAAAATCAGTCTTTTTCAAGTTGCATTTTGTGATTGCTACATTTGAAATTATTGATTTTTTCAAGTTACTATTTTCTATATAAATTGTGATTTTTAAATTTGAGAATGTAACCTCTATGTTGATAATGAGGTACCTGGTAAGTTCAAAGCAAATTCTATTATATTTTTATTTTGTAATAGTTTAATATGCAAATATTCTGGCACATATATTTTCACAGCAACTGTTAAAAAAAACAGTAAACTCTATTTACAGCACTTTTATTCAACAAAATTTTTATGACAAAGCTTGTCAAATAAATTGTGTCTGTTATGGAAATATTTTAAACATCTTAACCAAATTTAGATGCTGCTAAATTGTAGGCATTCTCAAGTTCATTTTATTCTAGTGCATAATATAAACTTATTTAAGTAAAAAAATAAGTTCTCCATAAAAATTAAATCTTGAATGAAAGATTTCTGTCTTAGTTTGGGCTGCTGTCTCAAAATACCACATACTGGGTGGCTTAAACAACAATTCATTTCTCATGGTTCTGAAGGCTGGAAAGTCAAAGATCAAGGGACCAGCAGATCAGTTTCTGGTGAGGGCCTGCTTCCTGGTTTGCAGACCTGGTTTGATCTCATTATGTCCTCACATGGCCCTTCTTGGGTGTGTGCACTTGGATGGGGGTGGTGGGGGTAGAGAGAGAGATCTGTTTCTTTTTATAACAGCATTAATCTCATCAGGAGGGCCTCACCAACATGACCTAATCTAACCCTAATTAAAGGCACTACCTCTGAATACCATCACATTGGGTATTAGGGCTTCAGCATAAGAATTTAAGGTGACACAAACATTTAGTCTATAGCTGTTTTCAACTGACTTTGAATGTAATGTTTGAATGAAAATCATCTGTTATGTTGATGATTTTACAAAGTCTAAGCCTCAAAGAATTCTAAGCTAGATAACAAAAAGAGAAAACATGGACTGTCATGCTGAAATATTTTTCTAAATTCAGCATCAACTTTGTCACAAATATTTTAGTTCTTTTTTTTTTTTTAGATGGGTGTGTACTCTGTTGCCCAGGCTGAAGTGCAGTGGTGTGATCACAGCAGCAGTCCTCCTATCTTGTCCTCCCAAAATGTTGGAATTACAGGTGTGAGCCACCACACCCAGCCTTAGTTCAATTTTTTTAACCCTATGTGTGTGTGTAAGCATTTGTAAATTTTGATTGGTAGAATGTAACATCTTTTGTGGATGCAGTTGTGAAATATGTTTCCTCCAATTTTGATTGGTAATATATTGCAGTTTATATGGGCACAGTTGTGAATTATATGTGAACCACAGCCAAGTCCAAGTTTATTTCTGTTACATCATTTTTAGAATTTAATAAGATCATTGTTCTTTCTATGATGCTGTGCTCAAGCAAAGTTTGTAATTGTGTTATCACTGTAAAAACAAATAGAGTTGACCCTTACTATTCACAGATTTTGCTTTCATGAATTCGTCTGCCTACTACAGATTGAGCATCTCTGATCTAAAATCAGAAATGCTCTAAAATCCTAAACTTTCTGAGTGCCAACATGATGCTCAACACAGTCCTCAGGGGTCATGTGCAAATGAAATACTCATTGGAGCATTTTGGATTTCAGAGTTTTAGATTAGGGATACTCAGTAAGTACAGATGTTTCAAAATTTTTAAAAACCCTAAATTCAAAACACTTCCGACCCCAAACATTTCAGGTAAGGGATACTGAACCTGTCAAAATTTATTTGTAACTGCAAAATCAATACTCATGACACTAGTCATTCAACTGAGTGCATGACTACAAATGGTACAGAATGGTGAAAATTTTGGATTGCTCAACACATTCCTAGTTGACAGGCTGATTTCCTTCAGCTCTCATACAGTAAACAAGTCTCCTTTTTTGGGTTTATATAGTGCTATGATTTTTGCTTTTTTAGGCTTCTTTGTGATTTCTGTGTTTAAAATGACTACTCAGTGTGGAACTGAAGTGCTGTATATTGCTCCTAAGTGCAAGAAGGCTGTGATGTGCCTTAAGAAGAAAATACACATGATAGATAAACTTACAGTGCTGTTGGCTATGAGTTCAGTGTTAGTGACTCCACAGTAAACAGCCATACATTGCTTAACAACAGGGTTAAATTCTGAGAAATGTATCATTTGGTGGTTTTGTCATTGTGAAAATATCATAGAGTGTGCTTATATGAATCTATAGCTTACTACACATGTAGGCTATGTGGTAAAGCCTATTGTTCGTGGACTACAAACCCGTGCGGTGTGTTACTATACTGAATTCTGTAGGCAATTTTAACACAATAGTAAATATTTATGTATCTAAACAGAAAATATACAGCGAAAATATAGCTTGATAATCTTATGGGACCACCTCCATCATAGATGCAGTCTGTTGTTGACACATCGTGCAGTGGATGACTATATATTAATCAGGTATCTTGAAACAGAACTATACATAAAATGAGGTTATGTTTGGTCAGCTAATTAAAATGTAATCAGAGGCTCTCAGGAGCTCTCAGGAACACAACCCTGAATTTCTCTTATGAGTAAACAATTTGGTATTCCCTAATTCAGTATTCGTGGTGACTTCATAGACCATAACTACTGTGAATAATGAGAACCAACAGTAATTTTGTCTTTGTTGTTGAACTTCTAAACTGATTTTTAAGTAGCAATTAAAGCAATGTCACGTGTTTCATATTCTACAGAATGAACTTCCAACAGCTTTACTTTGGTTTCATGAATTAGATGAAATCATCAAACCATTATTGGAATTAACTGATTTTTCTAGTTGGTACATTTTCTGATACTGACAGAAAGCTGGCAACATTTAACTGTGAGTTTTTCTGTTAATGGAGCCAACCAGATATCACTTTACTTTGATGATGTAAAAAAGATACTTTAGAATCAGAACTAAGTGCATTTTTTAAAAAAGTAATTTGATCTAGATGAAAAGCCATGCTTTAGAGAGTAATATGTAAAACACTTTCTCTATCTGCTTTCATTAAATCTGTGTCTTTAAGCTAGCCATGAGCAGGGACAGCAGTCAGTACTCAGTATTTCCTCTGCGTCCTTTCAAGACTGGAGGAGTTAGCTGTCCTTACCTGCTCCTGCCTGAGAACACTTTTTCTGCAAGGTGCCTGGGTGCTGTCTTTAAGAATGAAGTATCAGTTACAGTACATTTAGAAATGGGTTACTGCGAGGTGTCTTTCAGATTTAACCACATGTGAAATTGACAACTGGCTTCATTGCACATGTATCTCACACGGCTTAATGAGGTTATGGCAGAGCCTAAAAGTATAAATAAGTCCCAGCCTATTTTAATGGTATCATTAAAAAAAATCATTAGAAAATGAAAAACCCGGCCGGTCGCGGTGGCTCACGCCTCTAATCCCAGCACTTTGAGAGGCCGAGGCAAGTGGATCATGAGGTCAGGAGATCAAGACCATCCTGGCTAATACGGTGAAACCCCATCTCTACTAAAAATACAAAAACTTAGCCAGGCGTGGTGGTGGGCGCCTGTAGTCCCAGCTACTCGGGAGGCTGAGGCAGGAGAATGGCATGAACCCAGGAGGCAGAGCTTGCAGTGAGCCGAGATTGTGCCACTGTACTCCAGCCTGGGCGACAGAACAAGAAAGACTCCATCTCAAAAAAAAAAGAAAGAAAATGAAAAACCCAGGACAAATGGTAAATTGGTGGGATGGTGGGACAATGGCCATAAATTGGGACTGTCTCAGGCAAACTGACACACTTTACCAGACATTTGTCCTTTCAAAAATCTTTGAATCCCAAACTCTTGATTACTGTTTTCCTGTCAAAAAGGCTGTACCCTGAATATGAATCACTTGTTTGTGACTATTTAGTAATTTCCACAGCATTATGCACATGGAAAAGAATGTGAAGCATTCTTCTTATCCAGTTTTATTCATTGCGGCATTTCTTTTTTTCTGGAACATTTTCTATTTATCTTAAAACTTTTATTAAATTTTGCATGCTTTCATTTTTAAACTAAAGACATGTAATCAACTATGGAATTATTTTCTTCTACATTATTTCTTTTGTTATCTTAATAAAAATACACAGCAATTAGAAATGAAACTTGAAAATAAGGTACTATTTACATATATTTGATAAAAATGGATTATCTGAATATGATTATAATAATACTTTGTATTCTGTTACAGAATTAATTAAAAGGATTTATGGTATATCTTATGACTCTACAGGAGCCTTGGGATATAGGTAAGTGACCAGAAGCATTTCTTGAAGAGACATTTCTGAAACATTAAGTAATTTGATCTCACAGGTTCCTGGCAAAGTAGACAGTGGGGCATATCTTACTTCAGCAATTTACCTCTTTTCTCTTCAATATAACATTTGTAGAAATACTACATTTACATGAATCTTCATGTAATATTTCCCTAATAGCTAAAAAATCATATTTTCCAGGGAATTTTAGGCTTATTTTCTATAATAATTATAATGAGACATAGGAGTGTGGCATGTAGCAAAACTTAAAGCATTAAAAAAAATAACTAAGTGCAATATGGTACCCTGGGTTATACCTAGGAACTAAACGAAGACATTAGTAGAAAAACAGGTGAAATATAAATGAAGTCTATATTTCAGTTAATAGTAATCAATTAGAAATTAACCAGTGTTAATTTCTTAGTTTCGACAAATGTCCCGTGGTTATGTAAGATGTTTAACTTTATGGAAAACTGGATGAGGGGTATATAGGAATGCTATAGTATTTTTATATCTATCTTCTAAATCTAAAATTATTTCAAAATAAAAATTTACTTGAAGCACAAAAGTCAGAGTTTATTGATTTAAAATGTATAGTTTAGAAATAGATTTTCTGGACTATGGTTTAAAAGAATTAAAAAATTAATTTAAAAAATCCAGATTACATAAAAATGATTCAAGGAAATACATGGCTATAGGTTTCATTTTTCAGTTTATAGGAAGTATGCAATTTTATTTTTTTTTAACATTGGTGATATGGTTTGGATTAGTGTCCCTGCCCAAATCTCATGTCAAATTGTAATTTCCAGTGTTGGAGGAGGGATCTGATGGAAGGTGATTGGATCATGGGGGCGAAATTCTTTCTTGTTGTTCTTGTGATAGTGAGTGAGTTCTCATGAGATCTGGTTGTTTAAAAGCGTGTAGCACCTCCCCCTTCACATTCTTCCTCTTGCTCCGGCCATGTAAGACGTACCTGCTTCCCCTTTGCCTTACGCCATGGTTGAAAGTTTCTTGAGGCCTCCCCAGCCATGCTTCCTGTACAGGTCGAGGAACCATGAACCAATTAAACCTCTTTACTTTATAAATTACCCACTCTTGGATCATTCTTTATAACAATGCAAGAAAAGACTGATATAATGGGCATGGTGTTTGCGGACATCTCCTCGTACTTGGTGACAGGCTTTCTCTTTGATGCTTTCAGCCACTTGTGTTTTTTGGTCCTTTTGTGTAACTTTTTCTGTTATTCCAAGCAGGCCCTTTAAATGGTTCCCAGTACACTTCTTTTCTTTAGTGTATTGTTTAGAGACGAAAGTCCAATAATGTGACTCAGTGGTTTGGAGACCCCATTAGTATAGTTTTGTTCAGTCACACTACTTGAGCTTCTAGGTCAAGTAGTAGACACAGTAGACCTATTGTTAATGAGTATGAATAAAGATGAACATAACTCTTACATAGCCATTTCTGTAATTGAGCTAAAATAATACAGAATTTATTGCTGTCAGATAATAAAATTCTCAGTTTCTAAAATGGACTCTAGCATGATAACTATTTTAAATTTCTATAAATATTAAAAGACTTATAAGAAGGAAACTTTGTAGTTTGCCAAAACTCTTATGTAACTTTTCATTAATAAAAGTAAAGTAGCCACGCAGGTCTTATGGATGGTTTCCTGCTTCTGCTGACAAATTTAATGATTTTAGTTAAATTTCATAAAGGGAAATATAAATATATTATACTTAAAGGATATAGACACTTAAAACAGCAGACCCATGCCTGAATAACTCTTGCAGAATAATTGTCCAGCTTCAAAATTTCTGTTTTGCTTGGTAGTCTTTAGTCAGAATTGGTGTTAACAGTCTCATGTTAATAGAATTACAGTTAATGGAATTATAATCTATTTTTTAGTTGTTTAACATGATTGTGCTAACCTTGGTTGGGAAGTTTAGAAAAAGACAGGATCGTTTTCTCAGGCCAAGTTTAAATTACATTGATCATGTAATAGTTCACACAAAACAAGCAAACAAGAAAAACTTGTATTATTCTGTGCTAGAAGAGCATTAAAAGTGTTGTTTTTAGGGACATGCTTACCATTCAGCTGATTGTAACTTGTGGTCATCAAAGTGTAAATAAGAATAGCTAATATATATTGAACATTTTTGTTTTTTTTTTTTTGAGATGGAGTCTTGCTCTGTCGCCCGTGCTGGAGTGCAATGGCACAATCTCAGCTCGCTGCAACCTCCACCTCCTGGGTTCAAGTGATTCTCCTGCCTCCGCCTCCTGAGCCGCTGGGATTACAGGCATGTGCTGCCACGACCAGCTAATTTTTTTGTATTTTTAGTAGAGACAGGGTTTCACCATGTTGGTTAGGCTGGTCTCAAACTCCTGACCTTGTGATCTGCCTGCCTCGGCTTCCCAAAGTGCTAGGATTACAGGTGTGAGCCACCACGCCTGGCCTGAACATTTTCTATGTACCAGGCACTTTACTTACATTATCTCATATAATCTTCACAATTACCTATGAGATAGGTTGGAATTCCCTTTACAGATGAGGCTGAGAGAGAACAGCTATCTCCAGTCTAATTCTGAGGTGGGGAGGTGGACAGAACAAGTGCCTATTATGTAGTACAGTACCTGCTGTTTATTTATAATATAAACAGCTCCCAGGAAACGCTGTCATGTTTCCACAGATGTGTAGTAAACTTCAGATTACTTCAGCTTTTCTAGGTAAGAGTATCTGATCACACTGGGTGACCTAGAGTGGATTCTCCTGGGGTGAACAGCCTGGAGTCAGGACTTGTGTTTCTTGTCTAACTTTGTTCTGGCTCATTCTGCAGTCCCCAACATGTCAGTTGTTCCCTGTCACCTGATTAATTGCCGAACACTCACTCATTGTGTGCTTCACTGATCACATGCCAAGAACTTTTGGCAGTTCTGGGGAACATGCTCTCCACATGCCTCCTGGTAGTTGTTGGACAACTAGATGTTCCTAGTTGTTGTAAGAACTTTGATCCAGAACCTGCAACACATGCCAGAGACCAGGGATGGGGTAATTGAGCAGCTGATGGGTGAAATGTAGCTATTCAGATTGTTAGTTGGTCAGGAGTCAGAAATAGAGTAGGCATGTGACTCTAAAAAGTGGTTTTTGAAGAGGATTATGATGGTTGGCTATGGACTTCATAGTTTGTAGACATAAAATAATTCTAACTTCTTTTTGAGGAAGAGTCATAAAAATACAAAATCTCCTTTGCTATCTTCTCTTTATGATCTCTAAAAGTTGACATTTCTCAGGGCTCAGTCCTTAGCCTTCTATATTTATTTTCCACACAATCTCATGTGATCTCTTGTTTTAAATGCCATCTGTTCTCCCAAATTTACAATTTCTTTACTTTGGTCTCTCCCAGGAGTTCTAGACTTATTTTTATGTCTTTTCAACATCTCCATTTTGGAGTCTAATAAACATTTCAAACTTAATATGTCTAAAATGTAAATCTTGAACTTTTCTCCCTGTGTGAATGATATATGCAGTTGTTCCAGGCCAAAAACTCAAAGTCATGTTGGACTTTTTCTTTCATATCCCATATCCAGTCCATTAGTAAGGCTTATATGCCTTCCTTTCAAAATGTATCCCAAATTACCCCTACCCCACTCCTCACCCTTACTGTCCTATTATAAGTCACTGTCATAAGTCGCCTAGGTGATAATAATCATCTTCTAACTGGCCTTCCTTATCTCCTCATTGTATCTCTCCATTCAGTCCTCCATATAGGAGTAAAAGGTGTTTTTTTTTGTTTTTGTTTTTGTTTTTTTTAATGTTAAACAGTTTCTGTCATTCCTCTGTTCAGAACCCTTTGGTGGCTACCCAGCACACACAGGTTAAAATGTTGTCTCACATGTTCTACCAGACCTGCTGACTTTATCTCCTGTCACTCACTCTCTTGCTCACTCTCCTCTAGCCACACTTGCCTTCTTGCTGTTCCTTAGATACTCCCAAGTCCATTTGTAATCAGCTAACTTCCCCCAGTTCTGTGATCCCACACCCCTCACTCCAACCAGTCTAGCCTGGTACCAGTGGAGGTAGATTTAGAGAGAAGAAAAGTGCACATCTAATATTCTCTAACACATGCAGTGGTAGAGTCACAATAAAAATATTACAGCTTTAGCATTCCTAGTTTCTGTAATTTGAATTGCTTTTAAGTGTAAGAGGGACTGGATTTAGAGCTACAGAATGTCATAGCTAGAAGCAATAGGGAAAAGTTACAGAGAGATTTCTGCTCAGTTTAAAGAGTGCTACAAAGAGACTTAGACTCTCACACAATAATAGTGGGGAACTTTAACACCCCACCATCAATATTAGACCAAGCGGTCCAGATCTGTCAAAGATCAGATGGTTGTAGATGCATGATGTTATTTCTGAGGCCTCTGTTCTGTTCCATTGGTCTATATATCTGTTTTGGTACCATACCATGCTGTTTTGGTTCCCGTAGCCTTGTAGTATAGTTTGAAGTCAGATAGCGTGATGCCTCCAGCTTTGTTCTTTTTACTTAGGATTGTCTTGGCAATGCGGGCTCTTTTTTGGTTCCATATGCATTTTAAAGTAGTTTTATCCAATTTTGTGAAGAAAGTCAGTGGTAGTTTGATGAGGATAGCATTGAATCTATAAAAACTTTGGGCATTATGGCCATTTTCACGATATTGATTCTTCCTATCCATGAGCATGGAATGAAAGCTGAAATTACTCCTTGTTCCATAAGCTACAGGATGGATATCATGTTAGCAGGCATGTAAACAACATTAATGTCCTTGTACATATCCATTAGAGCTGTTGGGTGACTAGGTGCATTTTCATTGAGCAATAATATTCTGAAAGGAATCTTTTTCTCTGAACAGTGACTCTCAACAGTGGGCTTAAACTATTCAGTAAACCATACTGTAAACAGACATGCTGTCATCCAGGCTTTGTTGTTCCATTTACAGAGCAGAGTAGATTTAGCATAATTATTCACAGCCCTAGTGTAATTCTTAATGGCCTCAGTGCAAATGAAACAGCCTTATATTCAAAGAAGATGCCATATAAGACTTCCATAGCTAGAGAGGGAAAGTCAATGCTTGGCTTCAAAGCTTCAAAGAGAAGCTGACTCTCTTACTAGGGGCTAATGCAGCTGGTGACTTGAAGTTGAAGCCAATGTTCATTTACCATTTTGAAAATCGTATATACTAGAAATATGGATAAACTTCAAAATCATTATACTAAGTAAAATAAGCCAGATACAGAACACCACAACTGATTCCATTTATTGCTCTAAGTTAGTATATCAGAAGTGTGGGAAAATATACATTTACTGTATGGTGACAAACAGTGGATAAGTTATTGCATGCAGCTAAGGGTGGGTTGTGATTGATCTGGAGGCAGTACAAGGGAACTTTTTGGGATGA
This sequence comes from Piliocolobus tephrosceles, assembly GCF_002776525.5. NCBI lineage: Eukaryota > Metazoa > Chordata > Mammalia > Primates > Cercopithecidae > Piliocolobus > Piliocolobus tephrosceles. The sequence continues at coordinate 100,538,932 of NC_045442.1, forward strand.
TGGTTGTGTTCTATATCTTGATTCTGGCAGTAATTATGTGGAGATATAAATTTGTCCACGCCCACTGAAAAGTACACTTAAAATTTATGTATTTTATTGTATATAAACTATTATCTCAGTAACATTGCTTAAAAAAACCCAGTACACAAATTTTGAAAGTTATTTTACTAGCAAAAGATTAACTTCTGTCTAATGTTAGAAGACCTTTGTGTAATGCTAAAACTCAGTCACCCTGAAAAATCCCTTTAGATAAATCAGTGTATACAATATACATAAAAAAATGAATTAAAAGCCCTTAAATAAGGAAAGAGAGTATAGAGATGAATTCTCAATATACTTTCTAGTCTGTGGTTTGATGTATTGGAATCCTCAGAATGCACTGATGTACATTTCCAGTTTCTTGAATTGATGTTTGGTAATACCCTTGACACTAAGCAGCAGCCAGATAAAATGAAGTAATTACAATCTGTTCTTGGTTCTGCTTTCTTGTTCTTAACTTCTTGAGTTGAATTTTATTTCATGTTTTTTAACTAGAAAAACTGGTTAGAAGACATACCAGTATCCCTTAGAATCTTTTTTCTTTTTTTCTTTTTTTTTTGAGATGGAGTCTCACTCTGTCGCCCAGGCTAGAGTGCAGTGGCATGATCTCGGCACACTGCAACCTCTGCCTCCCAAGTTCAAGCAGTTCTCTGCCTCAGCCTCCCAAGTAGCTGGGACTACAGGCGCCTGCCACCATGCCCAGCTAGTTTTTGTATTTTTAGTAGAAACAGGGTTTCACCATATTGGCCAGGCTAGTCTTGAACTCCTGACCTTGTGATCTGCTAGCCTCAGCCTCCCAAAGTGTTGGTATTACAGGCGTGAGCCACTGCGCCCGGCCCAGAATCTATTCCTTCTTTTAGGAATGGATCCCCTAGAGTTTAGCTAAGCACATGACTGCCCATCTAGAAACTGTACTCCTCTGCTTCTTTTGCAGCAAAGTGTGGCTGTGTGACTAATGAGAGGTGAATGGTAATGTGTGTAAGGTCACCTCCTTTAAGACAAGCCACTTACCTTAGACTTTCTTTTTTCCTTTTCTGATGGCTGGGATGTTACACCAGTTACAGTAGCCATCTTAGTTGGGAACTACGTTGGAAACCACATGGAAGATGGCAGAGCCAGCCTGGGTCCACAAATGATCTTGTGAAACACACCTTCCCCTGTCACCCTGTATTTTGACATGAAAAAGAAGATTTTCTTTCTCACTTGAGCTACTTTTGAGTCTCTTCGTTATGGCAGAAAATTTATACACTAATATAAAATGGAAAGCATTTCAGAGTTTTAAGTTTTTCTTTATACTGTTTGGCTGTATTCTCTATATATTGGTATGGTATTCTCAAAGTAGTTTTTAAAATAGCATATGATTAAATGCCACGAGTTCCTTTTTGATTGATTATTTAGGAGAATGTTTTGCAAATTTCCAAGTTACTTTTAAGCTTTTGGTACTAATCATTAATAGAATACTATTAATAGAATGATTATTAATATATGGTATTCTAATTATTAATAGAATGATTATTAATATATGGCATTCTGCTTTTCTAGATTTTTATGGTTGTATGTCTGGACTAGCTTATAATCAGTTTTAGTAAAGTTACACAGACCTTTTTAAAGAAATTTTCTTCAGGAGATACCTAAATACTTACTATGTTGTTGAACTTTATTATTTTTTTTTTTGTCTGATCTCTCAAAGGCTTAAAGTTGTAAATCACTGATTTCTTCCATTAATTTTAATTATTTATATTTCTATAAGTTTTTATTTTGGTGTGTGTGTTAATGTGTTATTTACTGTCAACATCTCAATTGAGGATTATAGCTGTTATTAGAGTAATATGACTTCTTTCTTTTTTTTCATTAAATAAAGGGTCTTGCTTTGTCACCCAGGCTGGAGTACAGAGGCATGATCATAGCTCATTGCAGCTTCCAAACTCTAAGGCTCAAGCGGGCAGTCCTCCTGGCTAGCTAGGACTATTGTTGTGCCACCACACCTGGCTAATTTTTCTTTTTAATTTTTTGTAGAGACGGGGCCTTGCTATATTGCCCATGCTGGTCTTGAACTTCTGGCCTCAAGCAATCCTTCTGGCCTAGCCTCCCAAATTACAGGTGTGTACCACTGCACCCAGCCATGACTTTCTAATTTATGACTTGTGTTTTGTTTTAGCCGACATTGATGTTGCTACCTTAGTTTATATTTCTCCATAAATCTGTGCTTCCTGTTATATTTACACTTTCTTTGTCATTACTTTTATGTATGTTTCCTAAAAGTAGAACATAGTTAGATTTCATTTTTTATCCTAAAAAGAACTATGTTCTTTGTCCCTTAACAAATATTTAATGCATTTAAACTTGTTTCCAAATTGTTCTAATTGGTTTTACTTTATTGATCTTCTTTTCAGCTTTCTGTTTGAAATTCTTCCTTGTTTTCATTGGGTTTTGAATTTTTTGCTGTTTTAATTTAAAGTTTTATGTTTAATTTGGTTTTCATTTTTAACTTTGGTTCATCTAAGAGGCTTTGAAATCCAAGGATTATTTTAAAGATTTTTTTAACTTTAAATTTATATACCTATCATTAACAGTCAAGAATAGGATGGTATCTCTTGATTTCCCTCAATATTAAATGAGAAATTTAATATGTTTTACTTCTCTGCTTCTCTGTTTTCATTAATATGATCTAAGATTTTTAACTCAGACTGTTACTAAATTATAATTTTAAATTTATGCACAATTTCTTTTATTAACTTTTATATGGGTATAAAGATTATGAAAACCCTAACTTGTCACAACCTTAATTTCCACTTTTTCAAGTAAAAGGAATCTTAAACCATCAAAATTATACTCTGATATCCTATTACTGATTATCTTCTGGATTTATTTTCAAATTATCTCTTTAAAAAATACTGTTTTCATTTTTCCTGTTGCCCACATTTGAACTATTTCTTTGCTCCTTAGACAAAGAGAAAAGAAGTAGAAATAGTCAGATTTGAAATTAAGGTCTAGAAGTCTAAGGTCTGGAACATGTTTTGGGTTATTGGATTAACAGATTTTATGGTGATGGGTTTTATGGGAAGAATTACCAGTTATTTAGTAGCTTCATAAGCTTGTTTTCTAGGATGTCCCTGTCAATTACTGCATCAGGTAACACAGGACCTGGCACTCAGATTCTCATTAATATTTGTTCAGTGACAGGAGCTGTCCTCTGTTGCTTTCGAGTCTCTAAGACTGTTTTCCCCATCTTGAATGTGCCTAGTCATCTGACCTCCTCTCAAATGGGCACCAACTTCATTCTCTCTGTATAATAAGGGACCTCGTATGGGGCTTTCCTATTTTTTTTAAGAACATGCTTGAGGACCATTTAGGGAAGGAGGGTCTTAGAGGACATTCAGTCTTGTCTTGGAAACGGTGGGGAAGGAAGAACTCTGTAGCAGTTGCTAGGGGTAATATTATATCTTTAAGAAAACAATGCTGTTGCTAAGATATTTTTAGACATAGAAGGCTTCTCTTTAATTTTTGTTTCTTTTTTAGTGGATGATTATGTAGCTAGTCTACCAAGAGGTAGGGAGTGAAGTAAAGCTGAGAACAGCCTCTCCAGGATTATGAGGTCAGGATGAAATTCTTGGCAAGAGACTCAATTTAGTGTGGTATTCTGGAAAGCACATGAGCTGAGGAGGCAGGAGACCTTTATTCTAGCTTTGGTTCTCTGTGACTGTGGCAAACCATTTAACTTTTGTGAGTCTCAGACTAGATTTATTGAATGAGGAATCTGATTCAAAGATCCTTTCTACCTTTAAAATTCTGTGTCTGACCAGAGGACCAGGGTAGAACAAGGAGGTTTCTACTCGATAGCATTTTTATTTTTAATTTCATTTTGTAAAGTCAAGAGGAATAAATCATTTATCTTACTGCTTTGAACAGGAGGATTAGAAGAAGGAATCATATGTGGCTCATGTGTCTATGTTCTGACCTTGTATTAGGTAAGTGACATGACGCATGTTGCAATCAGTTTTCCCTATTGTAACACATGGAAATAATCTGGTACTAGAATGACTCAGAGGAAAGTTTGTTGTTGTTGTTGCTTGTTCTGTTTTTGTTTTCTTGAAACAAGATTTTATTCCATCACCCAGGTTAGAGTGCAATAGCTTGATTATAGCTTACTGCAGGCTTGAACTCCCAGGCTAAAGCGATCCTCCCACCTCAGTCCCCTGAGTAGCTGGGACTACAGGCGCGCATCACCAGCCTCAGATAATTTTTTATAGAGATGGGGTCTCCCTGTCTTACACCAGCTGGTCTCAAACTCTTGGTCTCAAGCAATCCTCCTGCCTTGGTCTCCCGAAATGTTGGGATTACAGGCCTGAGCACCTGCACCTAGCTGGGAATGTTAAATCACCATTTTTTTCCCTGGAGAAAAGTTGACAAAAATATTTATCTAGATTCCCAGAAGGTTATCACCTTTTCCACTGGGATATGTGTGTGTCTCAAAATTGAGGATGCTGGGAGGTGGGCCTGTTGTATGCTACCACTTAGCCATCAGGCTGCGGGTCACACTGAACATCTTTCATTGAACTCCTGAGTGGTGAAACGGCGGCTCGCACTTAAGTTGTGTTTCACAAGGACAGTAACAGGATGCTGCCCTGGCTGGCTATCTGTCATAAGTGGAGCTGGGCATGGTCACACGCAGGGTGGGCAGATAGAGTTTTCAAATAATGAACATGTCACAGTTGTGAAAGAGCTGGGGACGAGTGCTGACTGAATAAAAGCTATGCAGCAAAGGGTGACTCTTTTTGAAGAAAGGCTTTGTTCTGTCCGGATTCTGGAGGAAGAGCCACCAACAAAGGCTCCATCCAGAACAGCACGGAAAAGACTGGACAGCAGACTTTGGTTGCTTTTCTTCTCTGTAGTTATCACATTGAGGATTAAAAAATAGTTGAAAAGTTTTATTTCCCTCTATCAAGAGCTTCCAGGGGTGGGAGAGAGTTGTTTCATTTCAGAAATGTGTTTCGTTTTAGTAAACACATATCATGAGTTGAATAAATGTAAATAAAATTCAAAATAAATTAGAAACTTGAATTTAAAAATGTATGTGACAGGCTTTTAAGTGCCACTGTATGTTAGGCCCTGGTAGGGATGCGGAGATCAGCATTCATTAAAGTCTGCCCTCTGGAACTTCGGTGAGGCCAACAGATAAATGGCTAATATTTATTATGTTTCATTCAGTTTTTGTGGAGCATCTACTCTATGACAGGCAATAGGACTTACAAAGTAAGACAGAGAAGATTGAGTCTCTGGTCTCAAGGCATTTATGGTCCTGAGGGATATGAGTAAATAGGTAACTAGAGGGCCAGGTACATGAGGGCATACAGGGGAGAATACTAGAATGTGTGGGATTGACTGTGTTCTGAGATTAGAATGAAGCAGCCTCAAGGTGCCTATACTTTCAGATTTTTAGAATCTTTAAGTCTTCTAGAACTACAGAGTTAACTGCTAGAGGAAACATTATTGTATGTTTTTATAGGAATAGCTGCTTTATATTAATGATCCATAGCTGAGCATCTGGAAGGAAAAAAATTTGTTGATACATGTGCTTTCTGTTTTCAGCTGATGATGATGATGACTGAATTGCCCTCTACTAGCTGCAAATTATATCTAGAATTTTAAATTTGAAATTATAGGGTGACACCTTTTGATCAAACATTGTTCCCTATTAAGTTACGGTAAAAGTCTTTCTTGAACTTTAAATCTATTTAAAAGAGATTGCATGGCCTCCTATAATCATTGAATCCCACCGCTCTTTGAGGTAGGGATTTCCTATTCAGCCCAGTGTCCTCCTATTCAAGTACGAGGCTGCTTTCTCTCTGTCATCATTGAAGTGTTGGTCTTTTTGGACAACAGTAGAGGCCTGTAATTTATTTTAAGCTGGATTTGTAAATTGAAGGGGCCCAGGCTGAGTCTGGCCCATGGTGCATGTGGCTTACCTCCATGCCTGAGCCACAAAAGGCCCACTATTTGCTGTTTTCAGGGAGTTAATAAGAGCTTTTGTGACATAGTTTATACACACTTTATTGGCTAAAATCTAGATGATGTGAAGGAAAAAAGAATAGGTTGCAAAAGTCAAAGTTATGGCTGTGAACTAGAAAAGTTAAAAATATGAAAACTGGCACAAATGGTACAAACAAGAATTAGACATTAGCAAGAACATAGAAGCAGAGGTTTTTAAATTATAGCACCCCTTAAGACATTTGAAATTGTTATAATGATTTAAAATAGGCAAACCTTTGGTCTTAGAAAGAATGAAGGGGCTGGGAGCGGTGACTCATGCTTGTAATCCCAGCACTTTGGGAGGCTGACGCAGGTGGATCATGAGGTCAGGAGATTGAGACCATCCTGGCTAACACAGTAAAACCCTATCTCTACTAAAAATACAAAAAATTAGCCAGACCTGGTGGCAGGCGCCTGTAGTCCCAGCTACTCAGGAGACTGAGGCAGAAGAGTGGCATGAACCCAGGAGGCAGAGCTTGCAGTGAGCCAAGATCGCACCACTGCACTCCAGCCTGGGCGACAGAGCAAGACTCCATCTCAAAAAAAAAAAAAAAAAAAAAAAATCAAGGGCTCTACTTTCTGTGTGTAGTTTATTAAATATAAACACATACAAAATTTAAGGGAAAAAGGTAATCTTTTTATGTGAAACTGTTTTGATTTATGGCTTCCAAGACTTTGAAAGCCTCTTTGCACTTTGAGTGGTTTTAAAACTTAATAAAATTGTTGGGGGGTGGCATAAGCAGATATTTTTAATATAGCAATTAGGAATATCATAAAGAAGATTATTAAAGCAGTTTGTAACATAAGCTTTGAATAGTATTACTAAATAAAACAAGGTTTTAGAAATTTGAACATGTTAACTACAAAAAACAGTGACCTTCTTTTTATGTAATACTCAAATCAACTATGGAATTGAACAAACTTACTATGATTTTTCTTTTTAAAATAAAATTATTTATAGAGGAAATTCATGAATACTTTCCCTTTGTTAAAAAAACAAAAGGCATTTATATCAGGCTAAAGTTCCATTTGACTACCACCCTTCTGTCTTCCCAGAGATCATCATTTTGCTATTTATTCTTCAAAATCGTCTTCTAAATATTTTTAAGCATATATATGTTTACATACCACAGATGTATATGTTTTTTTGTTGATGTTTAAACACAGAATGTTGATTGCTGGTTCATTTTAAATATGGCCTTCCATTGTTATGTTTTATTTTTAATACTTCTGCAGTATTACTAATAGCAGTTGACACTTACTGAGTAGTTACTATGGGCTAGGCAGGATGCTTAGCATTTTTCATATAATTTAGCCTTATCTTCATAATAACTTTCAGAAGTAAAATAGTTGGGTTTTTTTTTTTTTTTTTTTTTTTTTTTGAGACTGAGTCTCGCTCTTTTGCCCAGGCTGGAGTGCAGTGACCGGATCTCGGCTCACTGCAAGCTCCGCCTCGCGGGTTCACACCATTCTCGTGCCTCAGCCTCCCGAGTAGCTGGGACTACAGGCTCCCGCCACCTCGCCCGGCTCGTTTTTTGTATTTTTTCTAGTAGAGACGGGGTTTCACCGTGTTAGCCAGGATGGTCTCGATCTCCTGACCTCGTGATCCGCCCGTCTCGGCCTCCCAAAGTGCTGGGATTACAGGCTTGAGCCACCGCCCCCGGCCAATAGTTGGTTTTATATGAATAAAATTCTACCTTCAATATACCTTTCATTTACAGTAAATTACTAATGCCAGGAGTTTAGCATTCTTTAATTAGATTTCAATACCAAAACATTTAGAATGATTTTTTAAAATTGCTAAGACTGTAGCTGCTAGTTCTGTTACATTTTTTATTCTTGTGCAATTGGCCTTTACCAAGGCCGCAGAGTCAGGTGTCTGTTTGCTAAACCAAAAAGCTGGAGATATGAAGGTGATTCTTGCTCAGCTTTTAGGAATGAAGTGGTAGTATGTGTCCTATTTGACTGATTTTAAATGAGGAACAGACAGCCTGAGACATTTCCTCACTGGTTAATGGTTTGAAAAACCTATGCCTGTGATGATGTCCATTTTGGGGACAGTTATAGGATACAAGACTTAGATTGAAGGTGGTTCCCTTTCTAAAGAAGTCTTTCATTGTGCCCTTGGTCATACTGGTATGAAGAAATAAAGGCTGCTGCAATAGGAACTCCAAGAATTTTTATGAGAATTGGTAGAAAGGGGTATTGGGTAGATTGAGAGTAAAAAAGGTTGTGCTTATGTATTTGCTGATTTTGGAGTTTGGGTGAGGATATTTTCCACATTTCATGACAAAAAGCTGTTAGTGAATGGGAGAGCTCTCAGAAAGTTTTAAGTCTCTCTGCTGCTTAACTAACTGTGTGACTTTGAGCAGCTCCATGACACTGTTTTAATCAAATAATAATATTCACTTCATACAGCTATAGGGTAGAAATTACACAGGGTACGTTAGACATTGCTAAGTGTTCTATAAATGTGCCAGTATTAGGTGGTATTCTTACCGTTTTCATTAACATAACTGTTGTCAAAATCTTCTACAGTTCACCTCTATACCAAAGACTTAACCTACTTGCTTCTATCCTTTATTACTTGAGAAAGGTTACTATATTAGGATTCTGTTATTTTCAGAATAGTAAAAGAGGACCTATCACCTTTTAACATTGAACAAATATTGAAGGCCTAATATATGTGTGTGTATGTATATATGTGTGTGTATGTGTGTGTGTGTGTGTGTGTGTATGTCAGCCAGCATTTCTTCTGGCTGAATGCTAGTAAAGAAAAGATCATTTATATTAATAATAACTCTGGAGAAGAAGAGAAGGTCCCAATAAATATCATTTGCGAATGGTCTCAGTAAATATTTCATTGTCATCATTAGTCTTCATAGGCTTTTTAAAATGTTTTTTTGTCTTCAAGATTTAAAAATTATTAATAATATCTGTCCATTTATGCAAGTATTTGTAAGTAAATGAATTTGTAAATGGTTATGATGAGACACTGAAAAAACCGATAAAAACTTACCTGCTTTGGTTTGGTTTTGGTTTTGGTTATAATAGCTTTGAAGTCACAAATTACATTCAATGGAAGTATGAGGTTTTTATGTTTAATAGGATGGAACATGGGTTAAAAATGCTAAGAAGTGCTCATTTCCAGAGTATGGTCTCATTTTCAGCTGAAGAGACTGAGCTCCACTGAGTCTGCATTTGGTATACTTCGGGGTCCACATTCTAATGGGGAACTGATTCTTGCTGGAAACCCAATCAGAAGTCTGGTTTCTTCTGGGTTTGTTTAAAATTTTCCTTCCCACTATTCTATTTTCCTAATATAAGTATTATAGCAATTTAGAATTCATGGAAAGAATGAGCACCTTTAGCTTCTTACTAAAGGTGCTCATTAGTCTGCATATTTGTCATGAGACTGCATATTTGTGATTCAGTGTTCAAGAAATTAAACATCAGTTGTTTAAGGCAACTAGGAAGTCTACAGTTTAATCTTATTTGCTGTTATTTAGTGATACACTGTTTAGTATATGAAAATACTGTCGGTATAGGCTGTTTCTTGAAGCAGACTATGTGTACTTTGGAGGGGGCACTTTGCTAGGGGAAGAAATCTTTTGGTTTTTTTGTTCCCTCTTCTGAAGAGTTCTGAAAGTCTGTCCTTTTGACTTTTATTGGCAATTGTCATTGTCATCTCTACATTGTTTTATTTTTTTTACTTACTCTGTGGTAAACTATCTCTAGCCTGCAGTTATACCAATGAAAAAAAATCTTACTTCAAAGTGACCCATGAAATTCCATTCCATATTTTAAATGTGTCACATTGGAAATGCCACTTTTTTCTCCATTGTATTTTGTTACCCTAACCCATGCCCCCACCATCTGAGGACTGTATATTTTTAAAATTAATAGCTCTCATGCTCACTGGTTTGTGGAAACTGAGCATTTCCCTGTTACCCAGAGGCAGTTGTGGTAAAAGTGTCTTGTTTTCTTCAGATCCCAACCATGGATCTCTAAAGGTATCTAAGATCTGTATGGTCATATCTACTTTTCCAAGTAACAGCTAGAAATATTTTACCTGGCCTTCACTATAGCTAGGCTATAATAAAGTTTATAATCAGAGGCCGGACGCAGTGGCTCACACCTGTAATCCCAGCACTTTGGGAGGGCTAGGCGGGCGGATTACCTGAGGTCGGGAGTTTGAGCCAACCTGACCAACATGGAGAAACCCTGTCTCTACTAAAAATACAAAATTAGCTGGGTGTGGTGGTGCATGCTTGTAATCCCAGCTTCTCAGGAGGCTGAGGCAGGAGAATCACTTGAACCCGGGAGGCGGAGTTTGTGGTGAGCCGAGATCATGCCCTTGAGCTCAAGCCTGGGCAACAAGAGCAAAACTCCGTCTCAAAAAAAAAAAAAAAAAGTTTACAATCAGTTAAATTCTCTCTAAGTTTCTGGCTTAGAATACTGAAGAAACTTTTATATAGAGTAGATAAAGGATGGAGTAGGAATTTCTGATTTGATTGTGTGTTATTGTGGAAAGAATGTTTTCCCTACAGACTGACTAGGAACAAGATGTTTAAACATAAGCCAGGGTGGAGACCTGTTTGGTCAGCTTTATAGGAGCCACGTTTCCCTACTTAGGATGAGTTTGCCAGCTATCCCATCAACCTACCCCTGCCTGATCCTTCAAGTGTCTTTGGAATTTTTACTTAGGGCGATGTTGGGTTAAGGCAGTGATATAGTACATATGTAGCAGTTAGGCTAGAGGCTGTTTTGTGGAGCAGTATGATTTTATCATGCCATTATAAATTTATGCTGTGCTCTGTGTGTGTGTGTGTGTGTGTGTGTGTGTGTGTGTGTGTGTGTAGTCTTTTTTTCCCTTTTTTTCAATCCCTCTCTGCTCTTGGCTTGTATGTTCACATAGCTGGGCAGCAGCAGGATTTCATTTATCACAGGCGATGGGACGGGGTACAGAGATATGAAAGGGTTACTGTTCACGTTTCCTGTGTAGTTCCTTCTGATCTTACTGAGTTGTAATTCCTTTCTTGATGTTAAACATTCCCAGGCTCCAATAACCTTCTGGCCTGCTTGCACTGGCCAAGTGTGTCCCAGGTGATCATGTAGGCGAACCTCCTGTTTTTAAGACAAGAAATCGCTCCTTCCTTCATGAGATAGGCTAAATATTCATTCCTTTGCAGTCCCAGAAGAAATCCTTTAATTTAAAACAACAACAGAGCAGTAACATATTAGTTTTAAAATTAAAATTTAGCAGCCATATTTGTTGCCAGGTTAATTTTGTAGATTTTTGAATCTGTTCATTGGTGGTTTAGTGAGTTTCTGGTGGAATGAAACCCTATTGATACTTTAAAGATTATATCCTTTCTTCTTAAAACACACTTTAAAAATGGGTTTTAATTCTAAAAGGATAAAATTTTGGCCCTACCATCTTACTTTTAGCCTACTTATCAGTAGATCATTTTAAGTTGCCTCAGATGCAAAGCAGCTTAGCTGAAACTACAATATTTCTGCTTTTCTTTATTAGTCAGCTCTTAGAAGTTTATAGTTGAGCATTGGGGAGATACTTATTTCCTTTTTCTCTGGTTTTGAAAGTATATACCGGCTCATCTTTTTTCCTACAATTTAAAATATATAAATTTTTGTGGTTGGCAAAAAAGCTTTCTATTTTTGCCTTTTCCTCTAAAGTTTTAGAAGAAAATGTTACACCATGAAGCATAAGAATGGGTTAGCAGCTAATTTACAGGGACAAGGAGTACTTTTGCCAATGCTGCCTTAATCTCAGGTAAAGAGCGTCTGTTTGGACAAGGCTCCAAGGGTAAGTTTACTCTTACTGCTTATAGCACGTCTCTGTGTCTCAGTCAACACCTTGGGAACCTAGGGGCTTGGGGACTGAAATGAAACTATCTCTTTGAAAGAGTTTCTGGGATAATTTTAAATTTGCTAGTGTTTAGGCAAAGTAAACTGTCTGCATTGTTCTAAGCAATGAGATAAAATATTTCCAGTGTACCTTAACTGTCTGGAATACAGTTTTACAGGGGGTGGGTAGATGAATTTTTGGATTAAATCTGTTTAAATCCGCTTTAGAGAGCCAACATGAATTGCTGATATTAATCATTTGCCTTTAGTTCCCCAGTGGCTTAATACAGAGTCTGTCACACAGTAGGTTTTCTTTTTTTTTTTTTTTTTTTTTGAGATGGAGTTTTGCTCTTTCCCCCAGGCTGGCGTGCAGTGGTGCGATCTCAGTTCACTGCAGCCTCCACTTCACAGGTTCAAGTGATTCTTCTGCCTCAATCTCCTGAGTAGCTGGAACTACAGGTGCCCACCACCACATCCGGCTAATTTTTTGTATTTTTAGTAGAGATGGGGTTTCACCGTGTTAACCAGGATGGTCTCGAGCTCCTGACCTTATGATCCACCCACCTCGGCCTTCCAAAGTGCTGGGATGACAGGCGTGAGCCACTGCGCCCGCTCCCTTGATTCTTTTTAAGACCAAAAGTTTGCCTATTTAAAATCATTTTTTCTTTTTTTGAAACAGGAGCTCACTCTGTCACCCAGACCATAGTATAGTGGCATGATCATAGCTCGTTGTAGCCTCAAACTCCTGGGCTCAAGTGCTCCTCCCACTTCAGCCTCCTAAGTACCTGAGATTACAGGCAAATGCCACTAAGCCCTACTTATTTTTTTCTTTTTTTATTTTGTTAGAGACAGGGTCTCGCTATATTGCCCAGGCTTGTCTAGAACTCCAGTCCTCAAGTGATCCTCCCACCTTGGCCTCCAAAGTGCTGGGTAATTTTAGGCAGTGGGTTTTCAAAAATGGTTTATTGAATGAATGAATGAGACTGCTGGATTACTTTCGTAGATTCTTTTTTTTTTTTACAATATTGCTAATAGTAAAGAGTGATTCATTTAGTACGTGCATCTTTGTATTTTTAAAAATCATTTCAACTTTTATTTTAGATTCAGGGGTTACATGTGCCACAAGACTTGTTACATGGGTACATTATGTGATGCTAAGGTTTGGGGTGTGGATGATCCTGTCACCTAGGTACTGAGCATAGTACCCAGTAGTTACTTTTTCAGCTCTTGCCTCTCTCCTCCCTCTCTCCTTCCTCTAGTAGTCCCCAGTGTCTATTGCTGCCATCTTTGTGTCCATCTGTACCTAATGTTTTACTCCCACTTATAAGTGAGGACATGCAGTACTTAGTTTTCTGTTCCTGAGTTAATTCACTTAGGATAATGGCCTCCAGCTGCATCCATGTTGCTGCCAGGGACATGAGTTTATTTTTTTATGGCTGCATAGTATTCCATGATTCCACGTATTCCATAGTATACCACGTTTTCTTTGATGGACATCTTGGTTGATTCCATGTCTTTGTTATTATGTATAGTGCTGTCATGAACATAGGAGTTCATGTGTCTTTTTTGTAGAACGATTTATTTTCCTTTAGGAAATGGGATTGCTGGTTGAATGGTAGTTCTGTTTTTAAGTTCTTTGAGAACTCTCCAAACTGCTGTCCACAATGGCTGAGCTAATTTACATTCCCACCAGCATAAGAATTCCCTTTTCTTTGCAGCCTCACCAGCATATTATTTTTTGGCTTTTTAATAGTGCTGTTCTGACTGGTGTGAGATGGTATCTCATTTTAGTTTTGATTTGCATTTCTCTGATGATTAGTGATGTTGAGCATTTTTTCATGTATTTGTTGGCTGCTTTTATGTATTCTTTTGAGAAGTGTTTGTTCATGTCCTTTGCTCACTTTTTAATGGGGTTATTTGCTTATTGAATTGCTTAAGTTCCTTATAGATTCTGGATATTAGACCTTTGTTGGATGCATAGTTTTTTAAATATTTTCTCCCATTCCGTAAGGTCTGTTTATGCTGTTGATAGTTTCTCTTGCTATGCAAAAGCTCTTTAATTAGGTCTCACTTGTCAATTTTTTTTTTGTTGCAGTTGCCTTTGAGGTCTTAGCTACAAATTCATTGCCAAGGCCAGTGTCCAGAATGGTATTTCCTAGATTTTTTTCTAGGATTTTTATAGTTTGAGGTCATTGTTCCATATGTGTGTGATTGTGTGCATGTCTACAAATATTACTTTCATCCTTCCTATTAATCTGTAATGGTATATCCTGTTCAGAGTCCTTTTATCATTGAACAATTAATTTCCTTACAACATTCTGTGCCCAAGTCCTTAGGTGATCTATACCTGGCTGACCTAACTGTGACACTGCTTGGTCATAGTAAAAAAGATTACATTTAGGTATCAATTAAAGATAATCTGTTAACATTTCCTGAAACTAATAAGCAAATTCATTGTTCTCATAATGGAAAAACACATTTTCCCCCAAGAATTAACTGTTCCTAGGAAGAGCGCTGAATACTAATGTCCATCAATCAACAGATACTTGCAGAATGCTAGTGTAAACAGCATTGTGCCTGGTATTGTGGACTCTCCAGAAATGTGCACTACCTTGTTCCTGCCATCTGAAGTGTCCTAGACTTCTCAACAAAGAGGATATGGACACTCATCAAGTTAAACAACCACCTAAAGTATGTTAAATATAGTTATGAGCCAAGTGAGAGGCATGGACGAGAATCAAGTAGCTTAGAGGAAGGCGAAATCATTTTTACTTGAATTAGAGAGTGATGAAAGATTTAATGGAAGCTTGAATAGGGCATTAAACAAATAGTTGGGGGTTGAGTATAAAGGAATAAGGCTATCTGACATTTATAAGTAAGGGTGACAGTTATCACACTTCCTGTGCCTAGGAGCAATGAAGAAACAACTAAAAAAAAAAAAAAAGCTTAAGTGTATGGTGGAAACTTTTCTTCATCAGTGACTTATTTGTTCCTTATTTTCTCCTAAAGTAGAATTTCAGAAAAGCTTCCGCCTAGGACATACAGCAGCTATTTTAGCTACTATAATGATCACTTCAGTAGGAAATGCTCCCAGACTTTTCACCTAAGTAAAATTTCAGCAGGAAGACAGGAATAAGATATATTGAAAAGTTATTGTTCATGACTACAGTTTGATAATAAAGGCTTGATTCAATCTCATTGACAAATTTTTTTTTTTTTTTTTTTTTTTGAGATGGAGTCTCACTCTGTCACCCAGGCTGGAGTGCAGTGGTGCGATCTGCAACCTCTGCTGCCCGGGTTCACGGGGTTCTCCTGCCTCAGCCTCCCGATTAGCTGGGATCACAGGCACCTGCCACCGCACCTGGCTAATTTTTGTAGTTTTTAGTAGAGACGGGGTTTCACTATCTTGGCCAGACTGGTCTTGAACTCCTGAACTCCTGACTTTGTGATCCACTCGCCTTGGCCTCCCAAAGTGCTGGGATTACAGGTGTGAGCCACAGGGCCTGGCCTCATTGGCATATATACTAGCGCTCACTGCTGAGTTATATCTTGATTTGTATCCTAACATTAGGAGATATTTCCAAGTTCACTATTTTTTTACACATAGATAGGTGGCTACCGATATTTATCACTATAGATACATATCATAATTTGATAGGAGTTTCTATTAACCTTTTAACCTCTTAAAGTTTCTGTTTTTTTGTTTTTGTTTGTTTTTGTTTTTGTTTTTGTTGGGGGGACGGGGTTTCACTCTTGTTGCCCAGGCTGGAGTGCAGTGGCACAATCTCAGCTCACTTCAACCTCCGCCTCCCAGGTTCAAGCAATTCTCCTGCCTCAGCCTTCTGAGTAGCTGGGATTACAGGCGCCCGCCACCATGCCCAGCTAATTTTGTGTTTTTGGTAGAGACGGGGTTTCACTGTGTTGGCCATGCTGGTCTCAAACTCCTGACCTCAGGTGATCTGCCCGCTTCGGCCTCCCAAAGTGCTGGGATTACAGGCGTGAGCCACCGTGCCTGGCCAACCTCTTAAAATTTCTTTCACAATAAAGCATTTACTAGTATTACAAACTATTTTAGTCCTGTATTTTGTTTTGTAAAGCAGATTTTAAAATGAATAGAATTTATATTGAGACCCTTTGATTATATTTACTTATTAAAAGCAAACCCATTAGTGCATTTTAGAGTCAAACATCTGTCTACTTGTATTCTTTTATTATATAGCTAAAGGAAAAATAATGCTGCACAGAAACGAAACCAGTTTTTCCAAAACAATAAAGACAGAATGTTGAGACAGTCTGCTCACTTTAATTTTTATTTTATATTTTAGTCTTTTGGCCAGTAGCAAATTGATGTGACCTTGTGCATGTTTCTCTGAATATCTACACTTGTTCAACTGTATGAATTGCTGCCAGTGTGACAATGAGCAGGCAGCTATATCCAGCTTGCTTCTCACACTATATTTTTGTAAAGACCTAGATTCTTTCAAGATATTACTAAGTGATCCATTATTAAAGGTTTTGGTGGTTTGCTAATTTTAGGAAAGGTGGGAACCATCACAATGTATATTACATAGTGTATATTGGTATTTTATTTAACCCAGTGTTTCCCAAATGTATTTGAACTTAGAAACACCCACCCCCTGTCTTTCTTCCTTCCAGCTTCCTTCCTTTCTTACTTGATTTTTTAAGAATGCTTATTAAAATCTCTTATAGAACAAGTTTCAGGAAAGTGCACTATGAAACTTTCATACACACATGCATGTTATTTAGATATGTTGCTTAAGTCTTTTTCTATTAATCTCCACCTTTTCTGGGGCATAGGTTGGGAGGAAGAAGGAAAATGAGTAACTTACAAGTTTTACTAGTTATTCTAATGTCAAGTTTAGTGGGAAAGAGGCTGAAGCTTCTATCTAAAATAAGGTTTGAGAATGATCTGAGTATTTTAAGAGTTCCTACTTTTGGTGTCTTCTATAGCTTGTTGCTCTGTACAAGCAGGAGTTGACAGAGCATAACAAAAGTTACCTCTATGGGAAAGAGTAAGGTGGGTTGGAGGTGAAATAAGACTTTTCCCTTTTGTAACCTTAAGAAGAAAAAGCAAATTAAAAGACCTAAATTGATGGAGAGAACCAGTCATTTACAACATAATTTCTTATTTCAAGCTTTTGTAAGTACTAGCCTCTCTGGTAGTTTTAAATGCATTTTGTTTAGAAAGTACCAAAATTTGTAAAACTTTTTTTTAAAACAAACAGGCTTATATAAAGTAAGATAAATCTGGTAAGATAAGAATAATATGTTTCGTCCTTTATCTTGTACATACCTGTTATTAATATACTATACCATCATTGTCTATTTATGTGCTTAGTGGGCAACTGTATATTATTTTTCTCTGTATCTTTGGCACCTAACCTTGCACTGTGCCTGGTACATAGTAGGCATTCAGTAAATGTTTGTTGATGTGAGTGTGGAGGGTGAGAAAACTTAATTTTATAGTCAATCCTAAGGGAATACGTTAATGGTTGAAATCTTAAAAGGATTATGTTCTTTTGAAAACATCTTTAAAATATAGCCTATTTCATTTTTGTATTTATATCTATCTTGTCTAAGAAAGGATTTAAGGTGGTATTGATAAATATACTTAGTACAATGGGATCAAATAAAATTTAAAATAAATTGGTAAAAGAACAACACTGGAGGATTTTTACATCCCAGTTTCAAAACTCTATCTAAAGTGACAGTATTCAAGACAACATGGCCGTGGTATAGGATAAGCATATAAATCAATGGAGAGGAATTGAGAGTCCAGAAATAAACATTTAGAGTTTTGGTCCATTGATGTTTGAAAGAGCTGCTAAGACAAATAGAAAAAGGGTTATTTTTTCAACAAATGGTGCTGGAAAAATTGGATACCATATACAAAAATTAACTACCTCACAATCACCATACAAAAAAATTAGCTGAAAATGAGTTATAGGCCTAAATGTAAGAGCTAAAATTATAAAACTTCTAAAAGAAAGCATAGAAGAAACGTTATAACCTTGGATTAGGCAGAGTTGTTAGGTGTGACACCAGAAGCATGAGCAATAAAGACTAAACCAGGAAGAAGTTGAATCCCTGAATAGACCAATAGCAGGCTCTGAAATTGAGGCAATAATTAATAGCCTACCAACCAAAAAAAGTCCAGGACCACACGGATTCACAGCCAAATTCTACCAGAGGTACAAGGAGGAGTTGGTACCATTCCTTCTCAAACTATTCCGATCAATAGAAAAAGAGGGAATCCTCTCTAACTCATTTTATGAGGCCAGCATCATCCTGATACCAAAGCCTGACAGAGGCACAACAACAACAAAAAAGAATTTTGGACCAATATCCCTGATGAACATCGATGCAAAAATCCTCAATAAAATACTGGCAAACCCAATCCAGCAGCACATCAAAAAGCTTATCCACCATGATCAAGTGGGCTTCATCCCTAGGATGCAAGGCTAGTTCAACATACGCAAATCAATAAATGTAATCCAGCATATAAACAGAACCAAAGACAAAAACCACATGATTATCTCAATAGATGCAGAAAAGGCTTTTGACAAAATTCAACAGCCCTTCATGCTAAAAACGCTCAATAAATTCGGTATTGATGGAACGTATCTCAAAATAATAAGAGCTATTTATGACAAACCCACAGCCAATATCATACTGAATGGGCAAAAACTGGAAACATTCCCTTTGAAAACTGGCACAAGACAGGGATGCCCTCTCTCACCACTCCTATTCAACATAGTGTTGGAAGTTCTGGCTAGGGCAATCAGGCAAGAGAAAGAAATCAAGGGTATTCAGTTAGGAAAAGAAGAAGTCAAATTGTCCCTGTTTGCAGATGACATGATTGTATATTTAGAAAACCCCATTGTCTCAGCCCAAAATCTCCTTAAGCTGATAAGCAACTTCAGCAAAGTCTCAGGATACAAAATCAATGTGCAAAAATCACAAGCATTCTTATCAGAGAGCCAAATCATGAATGAACTCCCATTCACAATAGCTTCAAAGAGAATAAAATACCTAGGAATCCAACTTACAAGGAATGTAAAGGACCTCTTCAAGGAGAACTACAAACCACTGCTCAGTGAAATAAAAGAGGACACAAACAAATGGAAGAACATACTATGCTCATGGATAGGAAGAATCAATATTGTGAAAATGGCCATACTGCCCAAGATAATTTATAGATTCAATGCCATCCCCATTAAGCTACCAATGAGTTTCTTCATAGAATTGGAAAAAACTGCTTTAAAGTTCATATGGAACCAAAAAAGACCCCGCATTGCCAAGACAATCCAAAGCCAAAAGAACAAAGCTTCTCACTTCAAACTATACTACAAGGCTACAGTAACCAAAACAGCATGGTACTGGTACCAAAACAGGGATATAGACCAGTGGACAGAACAGAGCCCTCAGAAATAATACCACACATCTACAGCCATCAGATCTTTGATAAACCTGACAAAAACAAGAAATGGGGAAAGGATTCCCTATTTAATAAATGGTGCTGGGAAAATTGGCTAGCCATAAGTAGAAAGCTGAAACTGGATCCTTTCCTTACTCCTTATACGAAAATTAATTCAAGATGGATTAGAGACTTAAATGTTAGACCTAATACCATAAAATCCCTAGAAGAAAACCTAGGTAATACCATTGAGTACATAGGCATGGGCGAGGACTTCATGACTAAAACACTAAAAGCAACAGCAACAAAACCAAAATTGACAAATGGGATCTAATTAAACTAAAGAGCTTCTGCACAGCAAAAGAAACTAGCATCAGAGTGAGCAGGCAACCTACAGAAAGGTAGAAAATTTTTGCAATCTACTCATTTGACAAAGGCTAATATCCAGAACCTATAAAGAACTCAATCAAATTTACAAGAAAAAAACAACCTCATCAAAAAGTGGGCAAAGGATATGAACAGACACTTCTCAAAAGAAGACATTGATACAGCCAACAGACACAGGAAAAAATGCTCATCATCACTTGCCGTCAGAGAAATGCAAATCAAAACCACAATGAGATACCATCTCACACCAGTCAGAATGGCAATCATTAAAAATTCAGGAAACAACAGGTGCTGGAGAGGATGTGGAGAAATAGGAACACTTTTACACTGTTGGTGGGACTGTAAATTAGTTCAACCATTGTGGAAAACAGTGTGGGCATTCCTCAAGGATCTAGAACTAGAAATACCATTTGACCCAGCCATCCCATTACTAGGGATATACCCAAAGGATTATACGTCATGCTGCTATAAAGACACTTGCACACGTATGTTTATTGCAACACTATTCACAAAGCAAAGACTTGGAATCAACCCAGGTGTCCATCAGTGACAGACTGGATTAAGAAAATGTGGCACATATACACCATAGAATACTATGCAGCCATAAAAAAGGATGAGTTCATGTCCTTTGTAGGGACATGGATGCAGCTGGAAACCATCATTCTCAGCAAACTCTCACAAGAATGGAAAACCAAATACTGCATGTTCTCACTCATAGGTGGGAATTGAACAATGAGATCACTTTGACACAGGAAGGGGAGCATCACACACCGGGTCCTATTGTGGGGAGGAGGTAGGGGGAAGGGATAGCATTAGGAGATATACCTAATGTAAATGACGAGTTAATGGGTGCAGCACACCAACAAGGCACATGTATACATATGTAACAAACCTGCACATTGTGCACATGTACCCTAGAACTTAAAGTATAATAAAAAAAAAAGAAAATTGATGAATTTGACTTAATTAAAATTAACAAATTTTTATGCTACAGAAGACATCAGGAAGAAACTAAAAAGACAGACTGCAGACTGGGAGAAAATATTTGCAAATCATGTGTGATAAAGGACTTGTATCCAAAACATGTAAAGAGTTATAAGTAAACAATAAGGCAAACAACCCAACTTAAAAACAAGCAAAAGAACAGAATAGACACTTCATCTGAAAAGACATGAGAATGATTAATAGCCACATGTAAGCACAGTGAGCATCATTAATCATTAGGAAGATACACATAAAAACACAATGAGATACCACAATGAGATTACATCCCCTGGAATGGCTGCAATAAAAAAGACAATATATAGTGTCTAGAATGTGGAGAAACAGGAACTCTCATATTATATATTGTTGGTAGGAATGTAAATTGTTAGCAGCCACTTTGGAAAATAGTTTGGCTATTTCTGTTAAAGTTAAACCAACTTACCATATGTAGTAAGGTTCTCCAGAGGGACAGAACGCATCAGGTATGTGTGTGGAAATTTATTTTAAGGAATTAATTGGCTCATGCAATTGTGGAGTCTTGGTGTGTCTGATGGAGGAAAGCAGCAAAGGCTGGAGACTGAGGAAAGAGTTGCAGTTTGAGTCCAAATGTAGTCAGCTACTGGAAAACCAGGAAGAGCATGGTTTTCCTGGAAAACCAGGAAGAGCCAATGTTGCAGATGAAGTCTGAAGGGAGTCTGTTGGGGAATTCCCTTTTGCCCAGGAAGGTCAACCTTTTGTTCTATTCAGGCCATCAACTCATTAGATGAAGCCCCCCCATATAATGGAGGACCATCTGTTTCTACTCAAAGTCTAACAATCTAAATGCAGATCTTGTCCAAAATTACTCTCATAGAAATGTTGAGAATAATATTTGACCAAATATCTGAGTGCTGTGATCCAGCCAAATTGATACATAATTTTTAATCATTGTGCCATATAAACTCCGCAATTCTACTTCTTGGAATCTGCCCAAGAGAAATGAAAACATATGTTCACACAAAGACTTGTATGTAATTGCTCTTCGCAACATTATTTATAATAGATAATAATAAAAACAAGAAAAAATCCAATGTCCATAACCTGGTAAATGGATAAACAAAATGAGGCATATCTACACATTGGAATACTATTCACCAACGAAAAAGGAAAATATTAATATATGCTGCAGCATAGATGAAACTAAAAAATATTGTGTTGAGTGAAAGGAACTAGACTCAATAGACTATAATATGATTTCACTTATGAAATTTCTAGGAAAGGGAAACTGATTTAGTTAGCAAGGAGGTTAGAGGGGAACTGGGGATAGGAGCAGGAATTGACTGCATATGGACTCAAGGGAATTGGGAGAGATCATGGAAAACTGGATTGTAGTGATGATTGCATCCATTTAGTCCATTTTGGTTTTCTATAAATGGACTAAAACTTCATTAAACTGTCCACTGTTCAATGGACAATGTTTAATTTTATAGTATATACATTGCACTTCAATCCATATCAAAATTATAAAAGTGGTACAAATGAAGTAAGG
The DNA here is from genome assembly GCF_002776525.5 of Piliocolobus tephrosceles. Classification (NCBI taxonomy): domain Eukaryota; kingdom Metazoa; phylum Chordata; class Mammalia; order Primates; family Cercopithecidae; genus Piliocolobus; species Piliocolobus tephrosceles. The sequence goes on from NC_045442.1 coordinate 100,561,206, forward strand.
ATGGGACACATATTACATCTTATAAAAGCTATATTTTGCTTGAGGTGGATCGCAGATTTTGTTCTAAGTGCTCTAAGAAGACATCTCTCAAAATGAAATTTGTTTTCTATTCACAAGATCAAAATTTATCAATATTTTAGAAGCCTAATAATTATAATTCAATGGAAAATATATCCTTTTTGTTATAGTGCAGTGTAATCAAGTCTGTCCTTAAACAACATCCTCATAGTAAATAACTGAAGACTCTCTTCTGAAGACCTGTTTCTTGAGCCCCCTTTCTGAATAATATGGTAGCCTAACATCGAAGGCACATTGATAAATACAGCCCTGTGGGGTGAATAGGGAGGAGATCAGCAAAAGTGCAAGGCCAGGAATGCTAGTCTTTGGTCATATGACTCAGTCCCAAAAATGGAGCTACAAAAGACCTCGAGTAGCCAAAGCAACATTAGGAAAAAGAACAAAGCTGGAGTCATCACACTAGCTGACTTCAGATTATACTACAAAGCATTTCCAAACCTCAAGAATAGTATAAATATCCAGGCACAGGAAGGTCAAAGATCATGCAGCCTACCAAGACTGAATCATAAAGGAATAGAACACCTGAGTACAGCAATAATGAGTCACAAAATTGAATCAGTAATAAGAATTAGTCCATCAAAGAAAAGCCCAAACCCTGATGCTTTTCCTGCTGAACATTTAAAATAGAAATAATGCCAATTCTCCTCAAAATATTCCAAAGAATATTAACCATATTAACTAGTAGTAACCAAAACAGCATGGTGCACATATAAAAACAGACACATAGGACAGTGGTAGAATAGAGAACCCAGAAATCCATGTATTTACAGCCAGCTGATTTTTTGATGAACATACTAAGAACATACATTGGGGAAATGACATCCTCTGAAATAAATGGTGCTAGGAAAACTGGACATCCATGTGCAAAAACTAGATACCCGTTTCTTACCAACATCAATTCAAAATGGATTAAAGACAAACTATGAAACTATTAGAATAAAACAAAGGAGAAACACTTCATGACACTGGTCTAGATAAGGTTTGTATGCGTAAGACTTCAAAAGCACAGGCAAGGAAAGCAAAAATAGACAAATGGGATTACATCAAACTTAAAGCTCTGTACAGCAAAGGAAGCAAAAGAGTAAAGAGACAACCTATAGAATGAGAGAAAATATTAGCTAACTACACATCTGACAAGGGGTCAACATCCAGAATGTATAAGGAATCTAAACCACTGATTAGCAAAAAGCAAGCAAACAATTCGAATGCTAAAGTGGGATAAGATCTGAATAGATATTTCTCAAAAGAAGACATACAAATGGCAACAGGTATAAGAAAAAATGTTCAACATCACTAATCATCAGGGAAACGCAAATCAAAACAGTAATGAGATTATCATCTTACCCTAGTTAGAATGGCTATTACCAAAGAGACAAAAAATAACAAATCCTGGCAAGGATGTGGAGAAGAGGGAACTCTTAATTTACACAGGTGGTGAGAATGTAAATTAGTACAGCCATAATAAAAAACAGCATGGTAGTTTTTTAAAATATTAAAAACAGAACTGCCATATGATCTAACAGTTTCACTATACTGGGTATATATCCAAAATAAGTGAAATCAGTATGTTGTTGAAGAGATATCTGCCCGCCTGTGTTTATTGCAGCACTAGTTGCAATAGCCAAGATATGGAATCAACCTAAGTGTTTATTAGTATATGAATGGATAAATAAAATATGTCATATATACACAATGGAATACTATTCAGCCATAGAAAAGAATGAAATTCTGTCATTTGCAGCAAACATGGATGAACCCAGAGGTCATTATATTAAGTGAAATAAGTCAGGCATCTCATTTATATGTGGAATCTAAAAAAGTTTATCTCATAGAAGTAGAAAGTAGGATAGTGGTTACCACTGGCTGGGGAAGAGATAGGGGAGATGAAGAGAGGTTGGTCAACAGGTGCAAACCTACAGTCACATAGGAAGAATAACTTCTGGTGTTCTATGGCACAGTAGGGTGACTGTAGTTAATAATAACATATATTTCAGAATACAAGAGAGGCTTTGAATGTTCTCATCAAAATATGACAAGTATCAAAATACCACACTGTGTTCCATAAATATATACAATTATTATGTGTCAAAAATAAAACTTTAAAAAGATACCAGTTTGGTCACACACATATTTATGTAAACATAGTTTTTCATTTCCCTAACAGTATTCACTCTTTTATATTTCATCACTTATCTCACACTGGTATTTTTTATGTTGTGTTTGAAAATCACTGCTATAGAGTACCATAAAGGGTCTTAATTTTGTATTTGTAATCCGACTCTTGCTTCAGTCATGAGAAAGTGACTAAAATAACTTTGTTAAATGAACTGAAGGAGAGCCTGAGCATGAATCCTTTGGCTTGATTATCTATGTACAATGGTTTAGTAAGACGAAAATGGTTGGTTATAATTGCAATGATTTAGTTGGAGTATATTGTGTTTGGAAAATTGTTTGTTTTATAATATCTCAGAGAAAATTGGCCTCAGAAATAATTTTACTGTATAATGAACTTTGCAAATTGCTTCTGCAAAATCACTAGGTTCGGGCTTCTGCTTTCAGTTAGTTTGTAGAAGGTGGTAGTGGGACATTGTGGCTTCTGGAACAACTAAAAGAAAAAACAAATTACAAAAATCAATGTTGTAATAACATGTTACTACCTAATAAAATGCCCCAATATTCAGTGGTGTGAAACAAGTCTCATTTAGCTCATGGTTCTGTGGGTTGAAAAATCAGGCAGGTGCCAGCTTGGTGATTTTTGGTTGCATGTCTCGTTGACTGAGATCATTGGGTGGTATTCTGCTCGTGGATGGAATGCTCTGGAGGATTCAAGGTACATATATACTGGGTGCCCGGGCAGAGGTGGAAGGCTAAGTATACATGACCTTTCTAGCATGGTAGTCTCAGCATAGTTAGACTTCTAATTATTGTGGCTTGGGGCTTCTAGAGAGAATTTTCCTGGAGATAGAAAGTGGATGCTGCCAGTGTCTTAAAGCCTAAAACTGAAAAATGGTACCATATCACTTCCACTATATTCTGTTGGTCAAAGGAGTCACAGAGTCCTCTCAGTTTTAGTGAGAGAAGTCATAGGCATGACCTTTCAATGGAAGAAGTATCAAAACATTTGTGGCCATCTTTAATCTGCCACAGTCCACTATCTGGTCACAAATGATTCAGTCTCTTCCTGTGTTCCCTATATACTCACCCACTTCCAAGAATCCCAAAATTCCTTTCCAACTCTTCTTTACCCTGAGTCTTAAACTTCAAGAACTTGTCATTTGCAACAAGTATACTGTTCAGGAATCTCCTCAGGTGTAGCTGAAGAGACACCTACCCCACAATATAATGAGGAAGCAGTCATAGAATAGCTGCAGTAAACATTTCCATTCACAAATAGGGAAACAGGAGACATATAGCTTCACTGGTCCATAGAAATTTTGATATCCTGATGTTAGTTCTTTTATTAGGCTATTCTTGCCTCCTGATGATGATTCTCCCTGGCTCCAGGTTTTGCTCTCTCAATTTAGAGTCATCCTTTTTCTGTAAGAAATCGTCATTTTTTGCAACTGAGCAGCCTTTTCAGCCTTTCTGCCTGGAGAAATTTGAGAGTCCAAAAGCCTGTTTTCATTTTGCACTATCTCTGTCCCTTTCAGCGCAAGCTGAAGTAATGTTTTTTAAAACTTTATGGGTTTCCTGTGTATCAAATTGTAGCCCACTCCATTAATCAGAGGCCCACCCACATTTATTTTAGAGAGGCATTTTTTTTCTGTCATACTGAGTCAAGGTATTTTGAAACAACGCCCATAATATTCCTATGAACTTTTCTGTCTATTTAAGAGTCCAAAGTGCACATCATCAAGATTCTTGGAGGCCTTTTGCTTAGAACAGAATCTAAGTGTCATACTCTTAAGATTCTTAGAACTGAACTAGATTCTTAGAACCAAACTAGATACAATTTTAGTTTTTCAGTCTCAATAAGGTATTTTACAGCCATGCTGTAGAGATTTTTATCCTGAAATCATGTTTTACTGGTAGTAGGCCCCAAGCCTTAATAGTAATTCTATAACTCTGAAGCTTTTTCTTACTTTTCTCTCTAGAGATAATGGGGATGAGAAACTGTTTAGTTTTGAAAAGATCAAGTCCTGGTTCTTTAAAAATTTTCCTCCAAATTCTACTTGAAAATGAAACAGTTCTTTCATCAGTTTGTGTATGCGTAACTTACAGGTAGCTAAAAGAGACCACCACTTTCAACCTTTTGCCTAGAAATCTTTTTAGCCAAGTGTATCACTTTATGGGGGTATATTTTTTCTTTTTCTTTTTTCTTTCTTTCTTTTTTTATTTTTTTGAGACAGAGTCTTACATTGTTGCTTGGGCTGGAGTGCAGTGGTGCCATCTTGGCTCACTGCAACCTCCGCCTCCCGGGTTCAAGCGATTCTCCTGCCTCAGCCTTCTGAGTAGCTGGGATTACAGGTGCCTGCCACCACGCCCAGCTAGTTTTTTGTATTTTCAGTAGAGAAGGGTTTACACCATGTTGGCCAGGCTGGTCTCAAACTCCTGACCTTGTGATCCGCCCACCTCGGCCTTCCAAAGTGCTGGGATTACAGGTGTGAGCCACCACACCCAGCTTATTTTGTCTTTTCTATTTCATGTGAGGAACAGTGTTACAAACTTCCCACTGCATAAGAAGAGTTATTCCTCTATCCTCCATAAGGTTTTCATTAATGTTGTTCAAACCTTCACTAACAGTCTTCTTAAGTCACTTCCAGCTTCTGCTCACCTCTGGTTCCAAAACAATGCCACATATTTTAAGATTTTATTACAGAATTCCACTTCCCTTTACTAGATTCTGTTTTGGTTCTCTAATTCTGTGTAAGAAATTACCTAAACACATCCCCTTAAGACAACAGCCATTTTATTATTGTACCTCACAATTTGTGGGCCAGAGAAAAGGGCAGGCTCAGCTGGTGGTTATTCGGCTTCATGTAGCATCACCTGAGATCACTTGGTGGCCTTCAACTCGAGAAGGAGCTCAGTGGGATCTGGAGGATTGAAGACAGCTGCAATCACATTTCTGGCACTTTGGCAAAGATAACCCAAAACCTAGTTTTATCTGGGACTGTCAACCTGAGGACCTGCATATAGCTTCTCTAGTGTAACAGTCCTACAGTAGTTAGACTATCATGACAGTAGCACAAAAGACAGGAAGGAGGAAATAGATAAATTTTATTACGAAGATTTTATATTTTGTATGTAAAGTGGTATAATATTTGAAGTTATGTTGTGGCAGGTTAAATGTGCATATTTTAAACACGAGAGCAATCACTAAAACTACAAAGATACAAGTATATTTATAATAGGCCAGTAGTGGAGATAAAATGGAAAACTAAAAAATATTCTATTTCAAATATGGCAGAAAAAAAGGGAAAAGGGAACAAGAACAGATTGGGACGAATAGAAAATAACAAGATAATTCATTCAAATCCAACTATATAAATAATTACATTAAGTTTAAATGATCTAAATATTCTAAAGACAGCAATCATCAGGCTGGATAAAGTAGCGAGACCTAACTACACTGTCTACAAAATATTCCCTTCAAATACATACAAAGCAGTTAAAAGTAAAATAATCGAAAGAGATACCATGCAGATACTAATTATTAAGAAAACTGGAGGGAGGTATATTAATAGCCAGTAAAATAAACTTCAAAACATGAGATAATACTAGCAGTATTGAGAAACATTTCATAATGATGTAAGAATCAATTAATTAAAAAGACATTATTTTAAATGTCTGTAAGCCTAATAATAACAGAGCCTTAAAATACTTGAAGCAAAAATGGACAGAACAGAAAAGAGAAATAGATAAATCTATTACAGTTAGTTATCTCAACACTTCTCTTTCTCACTTTTCTCTCAATTGATAGAACAAGTAAGCAGAATGTCAGTAAAAAAAAAAAAAAGTCTGGAAGAGTACTAGGCATAAAGTAGAAAAAATCAACATAACCAAAAGTTGTTTCTTTGAAAATATTAACAAAACTGATAAACACCTACTGAGAAAAAGAAATGACAGTTCAAATTAACAATATAAGAATAAACAGGAAACATTAATAAAGATCCAGGAAATATATAAGGGATAAGAAAATATTATGAACAATTTTATGTCAATACATTTGACAGTTTAATGAAATAAACAGATTCCTTGAAACAACTGTTTCTCAACTGCACTAATGTTCTTGTTCCATCTTCTCTTGAATTTGTTCCATTATTTAGCACTTTCCCTTGAAAAATACAACATAAAAATGACTCAAAAGAAGTAAAAAATCTCTGGGAGGCTGAGGTGGGCAGATCACGAGGTCAGGAGATTGAGACCATCCTGGCTTACACGGTGAAACCTCGTCTCTACTAAAACTACGAAAAATGAGCCGGGCGTGGTGGTGGGCACCTGTAGTCCCAGCTACTTGGGAGGCTGAGGCAGGAGAATGGCATGAACCCAGAAGGTGGAGCTTGAGTGAGCCAAGATCACACCACTGCACTCCAACCTGGGCGACAGAAGTAAAAAATCTGAATACTGCTATATCTGTTAGAGGTATCGACTCCTTAATTAGAAATCTCCCCACCTCTAGTGGCATTCATCAACTAAATTGGGTCTCAGTATTAAGTCCTTGAGAGTGTCTAGAAACTTAAAACCACTGTAGCTGACGAGTTCTCCCCTCAACCCACCCATATAGTTTTCTTCATACTTTCCATTTATTTACTTTACATCCGTGTTGTTGGAGTTTGAAGGGTCCAATTAATTACATCACTTTTTTATTCTTACTTTTGAACTCTTTAAGAGGTAGACTTAAGATGAGAATGAAAATGTCAGTTTTGTTTATGGAGAAACTCGGTAAAAGAATACACCTAGCTTTGCATCTTGTCTTCCTACCCCTTCAAATTGGATTGACTTAACTTTCCCTGTAGTGTTTACTGTGTAGATGACTGGACAATGTATTTGCATTTGGGCAAGCAAGTTCTGAGAGTCAGAGACCGATGACATATGTGGCCAGTCTTTTGCCCTTTCTCACCAAACAGATGTGTCAGAAAGAGGGAGAAAGGTTGGTGTTTTGTCACCTACAACTTAGGTGACATCCTGCTCTTATTATGGTCCATTTTCCCAAGCAGTCATGCCTTCCCAGTTCAGATGGAACCCACAGTTAGTCCACTGCTGACTTACTTTCAGTTCCTTATGTTGTTTGGACCTTATGCTCTATTGTGAACAAGTTATTATAACTTTGATCTTTTCTCATACCTGTTTTCCCTTCTCTTCCCTAGAAATTTAAACCTGGCATTCAAAGGCTGTAATTTTTTTTTTTTTTAAACCATCTCAAGAAAAAGCATGGCATTTAAAAAATCCTAGGTTTAAAGGAGGCTTGATTTGTACCTGTGCTTACCAATATCAATTCAAGGCTCCGCATGCCACCTTTGTTCATTAGTTCCTTTTCTTGTAACTCTTTCACTACCATCTCCCTTTTCTAATTCCTGTTACTGGTTGACTTCCAGGACAGTGCTCCAAATTCTTCAGTGGTGTCACCACCAGGCTTGAAAGTAATGTCAACCCACACCATGTGACTATAATCTGTTTCTCCAAATTCATATTTTTGATTTTCTGATACTCAGAACTCATAGTGTTTTAACTGTCTCAGTTATGCTAGCCAGAATTGTTCCAATATCTTAAATACCGAAAGCCCCTCTTTTCTGTTTTCTTATTCTCTGGCAATTTTTTTCTTTTCAACTCTTAAAAGTTCAAATATTTTTTTCTGTTCATATACTTTCTCTCCATCTCTTTTTCTCCATTCTCTCCTCCTCCCTTTCCCTCTTTCCCTCTGTCTCAATAGATGGTCTTGCGATTGGGTCTGAACTCCCTCAACTTTACTCCCTTACACACAAAATGTTTATATTCATCACTGATCCTTTCCTCTATTTCTAACTGTGGAGAAACAACTGTTTCTCCTCTTTAACATGATTAACTGCACTAAAGCTCTTGTTCCCATCTTCTCTTGAATTTGTTCCGTTATTTAGCAATCTCCCTTATATTTCTTCCTGTTACTAACATTAAAAATGAAAAAAAAAAAAAAAAAAAAACCCCACCAACGACGAAAACCTTGTTAAAGATTCAGCTTCACTTTCAAAGTATGCCAGACTTCTTAGAAGACTAAAATTTATTGATTAATTCCACTTTTTCTCCTTTAAAAAAATTTTCCAATTATTGGAAGTCTTTGTTTACTTCTCTTGCCTTTCTGAAATGTATTCCGAAGGTCCCTAGTGACTGGTAAGTTCTTCTCAGTTCTTCTGCTCTGAAAAGACAGGACTGGGCACGTTCTTCTTTTGCTCTTCTTTCTTGACTTCATTGATAGATATCAGTATTTTGTGGACGGCCCCTTCTGAAATAAATAAACCTTTTAGGAGATGTGCAAACTGTTCTATTGACTTAGTGCAGTAAATAAGACTACACGGGTGATTCTGAAATGATACCTCCTTAGAGAAAATTTGTATAAGATTTTTATTATAGGTTGGAGCTCCGAAATTCTAGGACAGGATATCAGAAATGAAGCGAGTGATTGGATTAGTTGATTTCTTAAGTTCATGGTTGATGTAAACAATGCATGGTTCTGATCAGAAAGAAAGGTCTATTGTGGCCTAAGAATCCTACGTTTGTAACCGTATAACTGAATGTTGGTGATGGTTTCAGGTCTCAGTCTTGCATAATTGTTTAGGTGGTTATTCTGCTTCTCATTTTCAAGTATATCTTCAGAGAATTTTAAACTTTTTACTTTTATTGCAGTTACTCTGATTTCTTCTCATCTTGACTACTGTAGTAACAAAATGGATCTTACTGCTTTTTGAATTTTCTCATGGTAACTTACACTTGAAAATCAGAACCATCTTTTATAATACAAATTTGAATGTGTTTTCTGCCAAACACCGTTGATGTCTCTTTATATATAAAATAAAGCCCCATGTACTGACTCTAGCATGCAGCCTCTTAAATATAATCTCAGCCCCAAATCCCAGTCCTTATAGATCTCCCTCCCCATTTCCCTCTTTCTGTTTGTATTCAGTCCATAAGTCAGAGCCTTCCCACATTTCCCTGTAGTAATTAACGTGCTCCAAAATCCCACAGTGCCTTGTGTCACTTGTAGCACTTACTACATCTACCTCAATATAGAGTTTTTCATGTTTGCCTCTTATGGCGGTATTTCTTAAGAACAAGAACTGTCTCCTATTCAACTTCATGGCTCCCTGTTCCCTATGATACTGAGTAGGGCACAAATGCCAGCTAAATTTTAAATAATACAGTTTAAATCAGGGTTAAATATCTAATAATATATTTTCTAAAATTTTTAGGAGGTTGACATAAAAATAAGTGAAGACAATATATCTCCCATTTTAGAAATCTTTGAGCACAGCTTGAGATTTTTATTTTAGATTCTCAAATTATATATGGTATCAGAACTGTAAATTTTATAGAACTTCATATAACTCTTTTATGGTCTTTCAGGTGCAATCATCTGATTGGCTACTATAAGGTACCTAGACATGCTTTTTAATTTTGTTATATCCACTACATTTGTTTTCAGATAGAAATGAATGCCATTTCCCATCCAGTACTGAAGTGTTAAAGTTAGAAGACATTTGCTAAGTCAAATCACTTCAGGTAAGTCTGCTCACATCTAGCTTGGTACCAGCTTAAGGTTCATTTAAAATGCAAAGAATTAAGTTCACTAACTTGGACATCTCAACTCTCAAATTTCTCAGCATATCTTCTAGTCACCTGGTATGTTGAATCACTGGTCTTGGGAAATAGTGGGAAAATGATTTCTTAACAAATTTCACATGCTTATAAAAATAAAATGTTCTGGCCGGGCATGGTAACTCACACCTGTAAACCCAGCACTGTGGGAGGCCGAGGTGGGTGGATCACCTGAGGTCAGGAGTTCGAGACCAGCCTGACCAACGAGGTGAAACCCCGTCCCTACTAAAACTACAAAAATTAGCTGGGCGTGGTGGCAGACACCTGTAGTCCCAGCTACTCCGGAGGCTGAAACAGGAGAATTGCTTCAGCCCTAGAGGCCGAGGTTGCAATGAGCTGAGATCATACCACTGTACTCCAGCCCGGGTGGGCAACAGAGTGAGACTCCATGTCAAAAAAATAAAATAAAATAAATTGTTCAGTTTTAAACTCATGATATTATATGTCTAAATGAGACTAACATTAAAATCATCCTTGTATTTGTATCAAGTCTAGTTGAAAAGTGCTAAGTGCCAAACAATGCTTTTGTATTGTAGCTAATGTATATATATATATATATGTAGATATATATTTAGTTTTTTAAGTCTTTATGCAGCTTTTCTAAATTGTTTATATGTTCTTATTTAAAGAAGTACTTTGTTAATTAACTAGCACTTGAACCTTAAATGTTTATTAACTATTTGTGTAAAAAAATCTTTGAAAGGTCATCTTAATCACCCTCAACTCTTACAGTGATCTCCTAGTAATCTTTCTGTATTCATTCTTTCTTCCCCTGTCCTGTGTTCATTGTTAGATAAACCTGCATATAGAACCACTTTCAGTAATTTTAAAATGCTTTAATGGCTTCCAACTCCTCCTTGGATGGAATCTGTGTTCCTTTGCCTGGCATTCAAAGCCCCCCACTAAGGTCCTGAAAACATACCCCACTTGAGCCAACTGGGCTTTTCCTTTACTCTGAAGTCTCCTTGTTCTTCATGCATCTGTCTTGACTTGTACTGGCTTTCCTGCCTGGGATGTCCCCTGCTGCCCTGAACTGTTTCCTCTGCACATTGAAACCCTGTGCAAGCCTCTCTATGACATGTTCCCTGATTACTCCAGCTAGAAGCACTAGTTCTTTCTCTCTCTGGCAGTGTCATCTAATGTTTTGTTTGTGTCACTGTTGTGGCATATTTTACCGTGTAGCTCTATTGTTTGTGTTTATGTTTGTCTTATCTCCCACCATACATTGTAAGGACTATAAAATCAAAGATCTTGTCTGATTTTTGTCTCCTACAACTTTCACCATAGCCTTTAATAATGCTTAGTAAATATTTATGTAATAAGAGTGTGCTTGGCTTTTTCTTTCATCATTTCCTTTGTCTTTCATCCATCTAAATGCATATGTTCCATATTCTTGGCAACCATTCTTGTTCTGCACTCCTAGTTGCCATCTTACCTAGGAAAATACTGACCCTAGTGCAGTTAACAAGATACAGTCAGTTCCTGACCCAAGAAATACACTGTATTCCAAAAGTTCATGTCTGGTTCTATTGTTTGGAATGCAGAATGCGTTTTTCCACAAAAACAATGTTATAAATAGTGGTTAGGTTCTCAGCCAGCCCTCCCAAGACTATTTAACTCACAAGTACCAGCACTCCTTTCACTATGGGCAGCCACGGTGTACAATGCTGTTCTGTGGAGAGATTGTAGCTCTGGATATGGAAATATATCTCCCATGATCTAGGAACAGGACAGAAAGTTTCTGGGCAGGTTGAACAGTAGGAGAGTCTGAGCTGGGGCTCTTACAGTGTTGGATACTCTACCATCAGAAGCTTCTTGGTTTTCAGTATTAACAGGAGAGACTTTTACCTGTAGATTGCTGTTACTCTCAGGTCACCTAAATTGAGGGCAAAGGGACACTTGCTCTTCTGATCTTTCCCACAGTTGATTAGGATGGTAAATGAGGTTTTCTCTATCCTTTCACATGAGTGGGTTGTTTGTAAGTCAGGTATTGACAGATCAGGGACTATTTTACTACTACTTCCTCCTTTTGGATGTGATACAAACTTACGGGAATTGAATATATAAACATAGAAAATACTTCTATCTATAGGAAAAAAACACATTTACAGGTATCACCCCTGTATTTGACATCACATCAGTTTTTGTGGACAAGTGATTCTCATTTACATTAGCATAATAATGCTTCTGGTAAGAAAAATGTCAGTATGTACATAAACAACCCTCAAGGTTGACGGTTGAGGTTGTCAGGCTGTAAGAAAAAACACTTCATAAATTTCAGATAATTTAATTTATTCAGTCATAAGTATTGAGCACATGAGTGTCTATGCTTAATACTGTGGTCAATGCTAGGGGCTAGGAAGTGGGAACAAAAGATGTTATATAAAGTTTGCCTTCAGGCTGGCGCAGTGGCTCATGCCTCTAATCCCAGCACTTTGGGAGGCCAAGGGGGCAGATCACGAGGTCAGGAGATGGAGACCATCCTGGCTAACACGGTGAAGCCCCGTCTCTACTAAAATTACAAAAAATTAGCCTGGCGTGGTGGCAGGCGCCTGGAGTCCCAGCTACTCAGGAGGCTGAGGCATGAGAATCGCTTGAACCTGGGAGGCGGAGGTTGCACTGAGCCAAGATCGCACCGCTGCACTCCAGCCTGGCAACAGAGTGAGACTCCATCTCAAAAAAATAAATAAATAAAGTTTGCCTTCCCTGGGAAGTCTGAAATATAGGGAGCATAATATTAAACATTCACATTGAAAACAATATGTGATTAATTGACATAAAATGCTTCATAAACATAAAAAATGCCTTTTGGATTCTCAGAATGGAAATATTATATCCCCATGGTTGTAAAGATACTGGTGGGATTTCACTTAGTTTTAGAAGAATGGTACTAAAGCTAGGCCGGGCATGGTGGCTCATGCCTGTAATCCCAGCACTTTGGGAGGCTGAGGCGGGCAGATCACCTGAGGTCAGGAGTTTGAGACCAGCCTGACCAATATGATGAAACCCCATCTCTACTAAAATACAAAAATTAGCCAGGCATGGTGGCATGCTCCTGTAATCCCAGCTACTCAGGAGGCTGAGACAGGAGAATCACTTGAATCCAGGAGGCAGAGGTTGCAGTGAGCCGAGATTGCACCGTTGCACTCCAGCCTGGGCAACAAGAGTGAAACTCCATCTCAAAAAAAAAGAAACAGCTAGAGAGGAAATGATATTCCAGGTTGGATTAACAGCATGAATAGAGGACTGGCAACACAAGCAAACAAAGCATTACTGAGTGGAGCAGAAGGGTTAATTCATGTTGGCTGAAACAATGGGAGGGCGGTGGGGAATTAGACCACTGGTTCAATCCTGGCAGTAGGTAAGAGTCATCCATAGATATTTTTAAAGATATTAAGTCCCTAGATCTTAGCCCAGAACTAGTAAATAGAGTTTCAGGGTGTGGGACATAAGCCTGTTTATTTTTTAAAGCTCCCCTCATGGTTCTGATATTCATCCAGGGTTGAAAATCCTTGAATTAGAAGAATGGGCCAAACTTAGAAATACCATGAATGCCCTCCTGAGGAGTTGAGCCTCTGTCCCTCAAGCAGTGGAAAGACTGCAGAGGTTTCTGAGATGGGTGACAGGATCAGATTGGTGTTTGCCAAGATAAATGATTTGTCAGCTACATGTGAATGGAAGAAAAGTAAGAAACAGCTTGAATTAGAGCAGTGGTAGTGGTAATAAAGAGAAGAGCCACCTTTTTAAGTGTAGTTAGATGTGTGGGAGCTGGTGATGTCAGCCTTGACCTCAGCATGATCTGTTTTACAAATTGATTATACAACTTCACCCTCATTAATTTGATCTCTTTACTTATTCGGCCTGGCAACTTAAATAGTAATTTCAGCCAGTTTGCATTTAATGGAAGAAGACCATTGTCTACTCATGTACCCGTCTAACTCATAATAGTAAGTGAAGTTATGTGTATGAGGAATATGACCTTTAATATAATCATTATAAAGCATTTAATAACCTCCCACATATGCAATAACACAACCCCAGTCCTGCATGATTGTGCCAAGAGCCAGAATCACGTGTATAAAGTAGTTATTAGCACACAGTTCCCTGGCATTAAGTTGAAATTTGAAGAAATGTTCTAAATCATGCTATGTATTTTAATATTTTTAGCATTAAATTTGATAATTGCATAATTTTCTGATGTTAGACCCAAGCATGCCTCCAGACTACAGCACCTTTTCTTAGTCTGAGTTTATGCTTCTCTTCGGCAAGGAGTGCAGCTCCTCACCCCACATTTGGGCCCATCCCGTGCTGATGTCAATCCATGAGCACCCCTGCCCTAGCCTCATCCAAAGGGGTAACTGGGCCAGCAGAGAGGAGTTGTAAAGGAGTCAGAACTTCTCTTGTGGCACAGACACACAAAGCATCTTGGTGGCTCTTCTGCTTCTGGCCCAAGAGGAACATAATAGCTGCTAAGGTACACACACTGAGGAGTCCCAAGTCTCACCACAGGTCAGAAACATTTCATACATCTTTGATGTGTTTAAAATTTTTTTATGTTTGGAGGCAATGAACTACATTAATTCGAGAGCAGAGAATAAGTTCAAAGCATAAAGTTTTGACGTGACCTGCCTCCTTTTAAAAAAAGCTCAACATCATAACTTTTAAAAACAATGACTTTCTTGCCAATTCTTTAATAGTACACATGTGACAACAGTTTCTACCATGGTCTTTGTCCATGACAATGCGTTTATTGCTGTTTTATCAGTATCTCCACATCCTATGAGTTACATTTCCTTTTTTTTTTTTTTTTTTTGAGATGAAATCTTACTCTTGTCCCCCAGGCTGGGGTGTGATGGCGTGACCTTGGCTCACTGCAACTTCCGCCTCCTGGGTTCAAGTGATTCTCCTGCCTCAGCCTCTCGAGTAGCTGGGATTACAGGTGCCTGCCACCACGCCCAGATAATTTTTGTATTTTTAGTAGAGACGGGATTTCACCATGTTGGCCAGGCTGTTCTTAAACTCCTGACCTCAGGTGATCCACCCTCCTCGGCCTCCCAAATTTCTGGGATTACAGGCGTGAGCCACCACGCCCGGCCAAGTTGCATTTCTAATAGCCATTTAGATTTCTGCTAGTCACCCAATTGTTTAACCAGAGAGTGGGTGGTTTACTTAGATTTTAGGGATTCTATAGTAGAGAGGGAGGAGAAAGGGGGTAATATTTATCGAGTACCCACTCTGTGCCATGTTCTTTACATGTGTTTTTACACTTTAACTCCATTTTACAAATGAGCAAATGGGGCTTTAGAGATTTAAAAAATTTACCCAAAGTCAAAAGTCGAGTTGGCTATAGAAACTGGATTTGATTACAGGTCTGGCTGTCTGACTGTCTAATCATCCTAGTCTTATAAATCTTCATGGCTTTTATGTGTGGGGTAAGATCAGTGAACTCAGAATTAGGAGGTTTGAGTACAGGCTTTGCCTCTTCTATAGTTTGGATGTTTGTCCTTCTGATATGGTTTGGCTGTGTCCCCACCCAAATCTCATCTTGAATTGTAATCATCATAATTTCCACATGTCTGAGGAGAGACCTGGTGGGAGGTGATTGGATCATGGGGGCAGTTCCCCCATGCTATTCTCATGATAGTGAATGAGTTTTCACAAGATCTGATGGTTTTATAAGGGGCTCCCCCCTCCTCGCTCCTCATACTTTTTCTTCTTGCCACCATGTAAGATGTGCCTGCTTCCTTTTGCCATGATCGTAAGTTTCCTGAGGCCTCTCTAGCCATGTGGAAGTGTGAATCAATTAAACCGTTTTTCCTTATAACTTAACCAGTCTCTGATATTTCTTTATAGAGATGTGAGAACAGACTAATACACTTTCCAAATGTCATGTTAAAATTTGATCCCCATGTTTGAGGTGAGACCTAATGGGAGGTGTTTGAGTCATGGGGGCGGATCCCTCATGAATGTCTTGGTGCCCTCCTTGCTCTGTTAGTTTCCACCAAGAGCTGTTAAAAAGAGCCTGGCACTTTCTCCCCTCTTGCTTCCTCTCTTGCTATGTGATCTCTGCACTTGTGGCTCTCCTTTGCCTCCGGCCGTTAGTGGAAACAGCCTGAGGCCCTCACCAGAAGCCAAACGAATGCTGGAATTATATGCCTCCTGTACAGCCTGCAGAACCATGAGCCAAAGAAGCCCTTTTTTCTTTATAAATCACCCAGTCTCATGTATTTATAGCAACACTAAATGGACTGAGACAACCTTGTCACTAACAACCTTGAACAAGTTATTTAACATCGCTGAGCTTGAGTTTCCTCATCTGTAATATGGAGATAAAACCTGCTTTACCAACCATTTGGGGTTGTGGTGAGAATAATAAGCTAGGGAGTTTCCAAATGATTTCATAGGTATAAAAACCAGTAGAAATTTCAGAGATGTTTAATTCAAGCGAAGCACAACAACATTCAAGCAAAACACAACAACAACAATAAAGATTAAATGAGATGATTTGGACATATTTTATGGTATTTTACTTCTTAGCGTTGCTCTACAAACGTACTAAAAATAATGTTGGTCAGATTTGTAAGTTCTAGACACTGTGGTGTTCCAAGCTGTCTCACTGTGCATTTAATACCTCACTGTAGTAGAGAGTGTCTTGGCAATATATCAAGTACCTGTTTTCACTTGCCAGAAGCAATCATTAGTTTCTATACCATAGCAAATAGGTCTGAACTCTGGTAGATACTGAATAAATGTTTGTAGCCAATGAGACTACTAACTAGCGATATGGCTTATTGGACTAGAGTTGATATTAACATTCTCAGAACAATTTTTCTTACATTTTTGAAGTTTTAGAACAAACCTGAGGAATAAAGACATTTTGTAAAACTTTTCACAAAACTCCTTTTCAAAAATGTTTGCAAGTTTCTGAACAACTTTTATAGGTTACAATATGGTGAATACTGAAAGACAGTTATGAGCTATTAATATCAACTTACAAATCCTTCAAGTATGTATTTACAAGAGGTAAGAAGTTTGGGGAACTCAATAAATTGTAAGGATAGGGCTGTGAATGAAGTGACAGTGAGCCTCAGAAATATTAAAGTCATGTCCTAGCCTTACACAAAACCTTTACCCAGTTAAAGCTGTAAGTCTTTTTCTACATGGGACACCAACTGACGAGTAGAGGAGCAGTATCAGACTTCAGATACACAGATGCAGATCAAGGAGAGCACACCCATTTGGTCTTGGATTCCTGAGTGTGTGCAACTCTTCTGCATCTGCCAACTCAGTACATCCCAAAGAGGGTTCCCCTGTCCTCAAGTACTGATTTCAGCATGGCTCCCAGTGCCCACACTGTGCCTGCTTTCTACATCTGGTAGATGGAAAGCTGCAGTTGGGGCCAGGTCAAGTGAAGTGCAAGGGGCAGTAGACATGGAAAGCAAAGAAAACATACAACAGAGATTGCAAAAATCTGGACCTCTTGACAAGTTTGGTTCATAAATGTGTTTTGCATAGCCTGCATAGCATGCATAATGTTTTTTATTTTAATAATTATTAATTTTACAGACAGGGTCCCACTCTGTCACCCAGGCTGAAGTACAGTGGCCTTGTCATAATTCACTGTAGCCTTGAACTGCTAGGCTCAAGCCACGCTCCCACCTCAGCCTCCTGAGTTACTGGAATTACAGGTGCAAGTCACGATGCCTGGCTCTTTTGTTTTTAAAGCATAAATAGCTTGTTAACAAGTATTATTTTAACTAGTAACTGATATAATTTGTTGTTAACTAATTTAATGCACAAATCCAGATTTCTGCATTCTCTTGGAAACTGACAACTTTGATCCTGCTCTTGCATGTGGCAGTAACCAGCTAGAGCTAAGTAGAAGCTGCCTCTATTAGATGGGAGGCTGTGTTTTTACATTATAGGTTGTAACCTAGAACGCACTTGGCTGTTGTTTTTCTTTAAACAGAATTTAGAGGAAAGTTTAAATGTTACTCATACCACCATCTGTGTTAAAATTGGAAATAGCAAGTTGATTGGATGACATATTTTAATATAAGTGAGAGATAATATTAATTTTCTAGGACTACATAAGCAAGTACTACAAACTGGATGGCTTTAAATGACAACAGTTTATTCTCTTACAGTTCTAAAGGCTAGAAATCTAAAGTCAGGGTGTTGGCAGGACCATGTTCCCTCAGAGGCTCATGGGGAAGATTCTACCTTGCCTCTTCTGGCTTCTGGTAGCCCCAGGCATTCCTTGCCTTGTGGTAGCGTAATGCCAGTTTGATTCCATCTTCTCATGGCTGTCTTCCCTCTGTGTCTGTCTACATCCAAATTTTCCTTCTCTTGTAAGGATATCAGTACATTGGATTAGGGCACACCCTAATCTGGTATGAACTCATTTTAACCTGATTATATCTGCAAAGACCCTATTTCCAAATAAGGTCATATTCACAGATACTGGAGGTTGGGACTTCAACATACCATTTTGGGATACATAATTCAACCCATAACTGATGGCATATTTCTTTGTAGAGTACAGAGTAATGGTTAAGGGCAGGGTGCCTTGAGGCAGAGTGCCTGCATTCAAATTCACAACCTATTTGCTATGTGATCTTGGGTAAGCTGGTTACCCAATGCCTCAGTGCTCTCATCTATACATGGGATAGTGGCACAATCCTGTAAGGTTATTATAGAATTGCAGTAAGGACAAAATAAGTTAACATATATAAAGCACTTATTACATTGCCTGGCATATACTATATGCTCAATAAACTGAACTGTGGTTATTATTAGCCCATATTCCTATATAATTTAAAATGCAAGGAGTACCAGTACCAAAAACTATTATTTAAGATAGCATTATGAAACAAACCATGGAAAAACCAGGGATAGTAGGTAGAATTGTTGCATGAAAAAATAAAGAGAGACTAGAATTTTAATAAGATTTTTTTTTTTAATGCATGCAACTGTAATACTTTAAAAATGTTAGCCTGCTCACTCTTTTAGATTACCTGCCTGGCCCTTATATGCACTTGAAGCTAACTGAAGACCCGAAGAACTTCAAACCCAGAAGCTTAGATATTATTGCCTGTTGGGTTGTTGAGCACAATGGCCTGTAGATAATAGGGAAGTTACTCCAGGGAGAGTGTCCAAGGAACACTGACTTCTAAAGAAGCCTTCCTACATATCTCCTTGGGAGCACGTTATTACCGTCTACCTTCTCCTTATAAATCTTTAGATTAAAATTATCCTGGTCCCCAGTCTGTGGGTCAGAGATTGAGACTGAATAATTCTTTGAATTTAAATTATATGTTTCTTCCCAAGGGAACAAATATTTTAAGATATATTATTTCATTTTTCCACATAGACTTTACATAAAATAATTATACAACTTGATCTTTATTAAGAATCTGAGAGCTCTGATAGAGAAGAGAAGGTATAAAGAATTGGCAAGAATGTTTGAAGTACCTGGAAGAAAACTGTTCAGTAGGTTAGTGGCTATTGGATTTTTAGTACTATAAAATATACATACACTTCATTCTCAAAGATACTGCTACCTTGAAGACATGAATATTTAACTAAAGTCAAAGTATTTGACCTAAATGGTGAAAGGGACACATGTGCGAACTTTATTTCTGATTTGTGATTTTATTTGAATAAAAGAAGTTAGGGTATTTAATTTGGGGCAAAGAAGTGTTATTTCTGTTGTTCAAGTATTAGTGATTGGAACATTTAGATTCAATGATGTGTTCATCAGGACTGCTTCAGTTGCAAAGGAAAGAAAGCCAGCTCACACTAGTTTATGAAAATAAAAGAAACTTGATTGTTTCTGTAACTATGGTTTCCAGAGGTGCATCTGGCTTCAGGCATGGTTTCAGCCAGGAACTCAAATGATCTCATTTGGACTCCTTTTCTTCTGCTGGTTTCTTTATTTGTCATTTTTCAGACAGGCATAGTCAGTAAGATGACCACTAGCAGCTCAAGATGGTTGTCCGTCTAGTTTAGCAATCTCAACAGAAAGAGAACCTGTCACATCGAATGTCTAGCTGCATGCCTCAGAGAAGATGTGGATTGATTCTCTTTGATCTCATGTGTCACTGTGGCCTGGGAATGGGGTATACTGGTGGGCCAGCCTTAGTATGTTTTCCCAGTGCTCCAGTAAAGGGGCATAGCCCAGTGAGTGCAGGCCCCGTGAGGGTCTTATGGAGTAGGAGAGGCTTTCTCCAAAGGAACCAGAAGAGAAATGGGAATGTGTGCTAAGCAGACCAAAAGCGTCATGACTTCAAACCATTAAAAATGGTACATGAAATCATTCAGATTGCAGTTTCTGGTTTTAAGAAAGAACCATCTGCTTTTTTTTTTTTTTTTTTTTTTAAGTCTCTGTTTGTCACCAGGCTGGAGTGCAGTGGCATGATCTTGGCTTACTGCAGCCTCTGCCTCCTGAATTCAAGCGATTTCCCTGCCTCAGCCTCCTGAGTAACTGGGCCTACAGGCGCTTGCCACCATGCCTGGCTAATTTTTTTTTTTTTTTTTGTATTTTAGTAGAGATGGGGTTTCACCATATTGGTCAGGATGGTCTTGATCTCCCAACCTTGTGATCTGCCCACCTTGGCCTCCCAAAGTGCCGGGATTAGAGGCATAAACCACCGCATCCAGCCACCATCTGCTTTCTTCTATTAAAATCTTAGCATAAAACAAAGGAAATAGAAACAAAAATTCCAACTCTTTTTGTCAGAGGTAGGTCTCATCAGTTACCTTAAACCATAAAATCTGAAACAGAAAGTACATGATACCATCACTTAATACCAGACGGGAAAAATCAAAGCACCTGCAGAGGAGATGACAGTGATATCAGGAGGTTGAAAGGGAGGCATGGTGCTGAAAACAGATGATCAGCTGAAAGTCTATAAAAGGATTAGCTGAACTCCTAGGTCTTCACCTCACCCCAGTTGGACAGCAATGTTCCCCAAATCCACGAGATGAGGGGTTCGTTCTCTGAAAAAATTGGAACTACAGAGAATCTAGACCAGGACTTGGGGACAGTGGAGGGTGGAGTTAACTGAAAGTCAGGTCTGATCTTAGAGCAGCAGGAAAAACAAATGTCATATACAAAGTGCTTTGAAGAAAAACAAATAAGACTTTTAAATATCAGTACTCAAATTGATAGCAGGGTTTGCAGAATGTTTGCTTTTTTTTTTTTTTTTTGTCCAAACATGTTGTGATTTGAAGTGACAAAGTTTGGGTCGTATTCTCTTTGAATGTTTGGCTTTTATATTTGTTTACAAACAAGTATACCACTGGATCATGATAAATAACAAAGTTTCAACGTAGAATGTTAGTTTTTGTCTTCTCTTTCATCAGTGAAGAAGACAGAATCCTGAATGTTATTTTCTTCTGAAAGTTAGAGGAGACATCAAAAGTTGAAATTTAGCAGACATGTTTTTCAGATTTTAATTACTGGAAAAATATATTATTTTTAGGATTCAATGACTGTTATTGACTGTGTAACAAATAAAATGTTATTATGGTACTTTCAGATTAAAAGTCTATTCCAAATTGCATTTTGGTTTTTCGGATGTTATAAATTCTAGTGTGTAAATATTATAAAAGTATTGAAATTTTGAAGTGAGTGGAGTTCCCTCCCTTCTCTTTGGATTAGTTTCTAAAACTTAATGAAATGGAAAGCAAGCGTCTTTTCACGCTGAAAAAAGGTTACATTTTATTCCTTATTGTACTGAGACCCGAATAAAATAGATAAATCAGAAATAAGAGTGCCAGACTTTTTTCTTGCCAATATAACTTTTTAGAATTATGCTGAGTTGCTTTTGCTATAAAAACTGGACCAACTAGTCTATTATGGATATTTTGTAGAGAATTTCTATACTTTTTTTTTTTGGCTCAGTGAGGTCAAGAATTTTAAATTAGAATTACAGAACTAGAAGGCATCCTCTTATTCATTTCACAAATGAAAGAACTGAAGTCCTGAGAAGTCATGATTTATCCAGGATCACACAGTTAATAGTGAAGGTTGGGTGAAATGAGAGCCTCCTGGCCATCAGTTCAGTGATCTTTGTAAAAGACCCTTCTGGTTTAGTTTCACCATCACTTTACGTGCAGTGTCTGTAATTTATTACATTAGGCCAGCTAGCACATTATAAGTTTGCGTTTAATCTGCTAAAACTAAGGGAACATCTAGGATTAGGAATACTGACAGTGATAAAAATCATGGATGGCAGGAAGCATGTTGAAGAATCTTTAGCTAGGATGGGAAGTGTTCCTTCATTAGCCTCTGATCCTGCTGTCTGGGAGGAACTTCTTTGTTTATTGTTCTCAGGACCTGATTCTGCCTTCTGGAAGGTTCTTCCTTGCCCATTTTCCTCCAAGGTCACATATATGTAGACATCACAGAACATGCCCTTTGTGGAGACTGTATAGCCTTTGTTTCCTTCTTTCTGTTCTTGAAATTCAGGGAGCTTTAGCATTGTTTTAAGGGTCAAAGAGTCAAAGGCTTATAGGTATCACTTGAGGGGGTTTTGGCAATGCCATTCCTCCAAAACTGAGATGGCTTTTGACCTATCTTGTAGTTATTATCATGTGCTAACATTAGAGTGACTGCATGGACCAGGCTGGCAAGGGCAGTCTTAACTGATACCTCTTGTCTTGACACGTTACGTAATAATGTTCTCTTCCACTCTCAAAACTACCCCAGTTTAGACAACGTGTATTATGATCACTCTAGCCAATAAGCACACCAAAACTTCCCAAGTCTAATATGTTTCTTTGTTTCCTTATTTTTATTCTCTCTCAACTTGCTGGGGACTCTTGTATGGCCCTCGGAAATGGGTTTTGTGGAAAATTAACCTACTTAACTTGATTTGCAACAAGGCTGAGTCCCTCTGTTTGCCTGAGAAAATATAATGGGCCAGTTTTTTTCAGTCTTTTTCAGTCTTCTTTTTTACCATATGAAATCCAGAAGCAGTCAGCTCCTCTAATCCTGGGAGCCCCCCAAATTTCTGAGTTTTCTATTTCCATTCATTTCTGCTCTCAAATCTGTCAGTGCTTGCCTGTGCACATTTCTTTCTTATAATCTTTGATAAGTGCAACAAGTAGTACTTCGTTAATTTTTTTTTTTTTTTTTTTTTTTTTTTTTGAGACAGAGCCTCAGTCGCTCAGGCTGGAGTGCAGTGGCATAATCTCAGCTCACTGCAACCTCTGCTTTCCTGGTTCCAGTGATTCTCCTGCCTCAGACTCCCCAGTAGCTGGAGCTACAGGCACCCGCCACCACGCCCGGATAATTTTTGTATTTTTAGTAGAGACAGGGTTTCACCATATTGGCCAGGCTGGTCTCGAACTCCTGACCTTGTGATCCACTCACCTCGGCCTCCCAAAGTGCTGAGATTACAGGCATGAGCCACTGCACCTGGCCATACTTTGTTATGCTAATATTGTTCATCTCTTTTTTCCGTAGGCATAGGCTTGGTAGACGCTTGTTCTGCTCTTGAAGTTGTATCAAGCATCTTTATAAATGGAGCTATAACTTACATACAGTAAACTCACAACTCTTAAGTGTTGAGTTCAGCCAGTTTTGACAGTTATGTACATCCATGTAACTACTACCCAAAATACGATATCAAACATTTCCATTGCCCAAGACGGATGTCCATTTCTAGTTAATTGCCTACTTTAAACCTCCCAAGGATTGGTTTTGGCAAGCAGTATTTTTAGTAAGTGTTTTATGACTGTGTGACATAAGTACCTTTCTATCTTTTTCTCAGTTTCTTCATCTCCTGCTGTTTGGCTGCTAAGCAGTCACCATGTATTTTAGTTTTTTTAAAGTCAGCATCTCCCTCAAAAATACCATCTTTTTGTGGTAGGAAAAGCCAGCTTTAAGATAAATGTACCCCACTTGTACAATAGCTTAAATCCAGTTAAAGTGTATTTATTGCTAATGAAACAGTACATTAAAATCATTCTTGATCATTTGGTGACCTTCCATAACGTGGGCCTTGGAGTCCTCTAGCAGCTGGGTAAGAAAGCATGAACATACCTTGCCTGCTTCTGAGGGACCTTAACCTGGAAGTTGGCATTCAGTCATTCTCACTGACATTCTTTTGGGAAGAGCTACTCACAAGGCCACATCTGATATAAGGTTGGAAAGGCTTGGAAAGGGTAAACTTTGGGCAACCAATTCCCAGTGACAGCTCCCACACTGTGAAGGGGATAGCAAAGTTTGGACAGGTTAATACGATAACTTTTATTTTGTTTTAATAAAATAATACTGTATTGCATCCTTTTTTGTCTTCATGTTATTTCTTTGTCTTTGTATTATACGTTCTTTTATACTTTCTGGATAAACATTTTCAGTATTTGAAACTTTAAAAATAGTATTGTTATCTCTGTGGTAGAAATGTTCAAAGCAAAAGCAAGTAATCTTCCCCAGATTATTCTGTGAAATTAAAATTAGTTCTGCACATCAACAGATATAATCTGACTCTTAAAAGACAAAGCTGCCCGGTATCACCATTTCTGTTCAATATTGTGTCAGAGATCCTAGCCAGCAGAGTAAGTCAGGGTCGGGGATGAGGGGCGGGGGACAACTACAAGAAAAGATGTAGGAATGGAAAAGGAGAAAAACACTGTCATTATTAAAATGACTTAATTGTCTGTATAGAAAGATCCTAGAACTCGACAGTTAACTTCTTAAAATTAGAGAGTTTAGCAAAGTTTTAAAATGTAAAGTCAATGTAGGAAAGCCAGTTGTATTTCTATAGACCAGCAGCAACAACAAAACAGAAAATTTAAAAACCACTTTATTTTGAAATAAGTAACATCCTACATAGCCGTAGTATATTTATCAAAACTAAGAAATTAACATTTATATGCTGATATTAACTACACTACAACTTTTATTTTGATTTTTCCAGTTTTTCTACTGATACTCTTTTCGTTGCAGGATCTAACCCAGGATATCACATTGCATTTGGTAGCCATGTCTCTTAACCAATTTAAGGCAGTTTCTTGATCTCTTCTTGTCTTTCAGGGATTTGATACTTTTGAAGAATAGTGGTCAGGTCTTTTGTAGAAAGGATATCAATTTGAGTTTGGTGTGTTCCCATTATTATATCACATCATATCAGGCAGTAAATGTTACCAATATTGAAACCCACCTAATTGGCCCATAGATAGTTTTTTGGATAAACAGAAATCGACCCTTCTGGTCTTAAAGCTGCAAACATATTTATTTTATCTGAGTTCCTTTCTCAGGAAATGACCTCAGACCTCTCAAAATAAGTATCAAGGAACTGAAACTCACCAGATCACCACATCCAAACAAGGAGATGCTGGACCCCTCATTCATCATGATTGCTTCCTTGCCCCTCCAGAGTTCCCATTTTCTCACACAGTGTTACATTTCTTCCCTGGTATGTAAGCCCTTAGTTTTAGTCCCTCAGGGAGATGGATTTGAGACTGAGCTCCCATCTCTTTGGCTGTAGCACCTGATTAAAGCCTTCTTCCTTGGCACCTCTCATTGTCTCAGTCATTGACTGGCTGTACAGTGCAGCAGCAGCACCTAGACCAAACTTCTGGTGTTTCAGTAACAATATGACTGGTTACTGGTCATGCTAACCTTGATCAGTTGGTTAAGATGGTATCTGCAAGATTTTTCCACAGTGAAGTTACTACAGAAATGTAATTTTTAAAAGATATAATTTACATAGCGACATACTACAAATAACTTTTGAAGAAATTGAACAAGTAATGTCTAAGTCCTTTATTGAGAAGTTACAAACTTTTATTGAAAGACATCAATGGATTAGAAGATTTAATGTTGCAAAGATGTTAATTCTCTCTCATTGCACATAGAATCAAATCCCTAACAGATTTTGAGATTGTGTGATTACTATTATTATTTGGGTGATACTTGACATTATAATTCTGAACTTAAATGGAAGAGCAATCATCCCAGAATCACATACATATTCCTAAAGAAAGTGTTTTTCCTCCTATCAAGGAAGTGCTTTTGCTGCCTTTATCTGATGACAATATAAAACTATAGTAGTTAAGCCAGCGTATGGTATAAAGATATACAATTTGGCAGATGAAAAGAATAGAAAATTTACAAACAGATCCACCTATATGTGGAAGCATGATTTATGACAAAACAGGTGTTGAAGATCAGTGGGGGAAAAGCTGCATATAGCTTTCAGTGTGTGGTGCTGAGGCAATAGAGTGTCCATATGAAAAAGATGGAAAGTGGATTCTTACCTAATCATACACAAAATGGGAAAAGTTAAAATGTTATGTTAGTAATTATAGTTTAATTATAAAATCTAAAATTATGCATTTAGAAGCAGAACTCAGGAAAGAAATTGAAGAAGAAAATGAAACTGTCAAATGAAAACATTAGAAGGAGTACAAGAGAAAAAGATGATACAGGAAAAACAGTGAGGTCATGGAAATTAGACATGAGAGAGGTGAGCAAAGTCAAATATACATTTAAAAGAGTGACAGAACACCTCAGCTTTAAAATGTCAGTGTTTACAATATGACAGAAACACTGCATCACTTATTAACTTTGCTCATCCTGCTGAGTTACATGCCAGAAATCATAATGTGATCTACAGATTATTTAATGATGTTTCTACTGACAACTCAATTACACCATCATTTGTAGAAAGCAAAGGACTGGAAATCACTTAACTTGGAGAGGGATGTGCTGTCACTCTCACTTTGGGAAATTTTATCAAAAAGGCTTAACTGAGACTTATCAAATGACCATTACACTTACTGTTCTTTTACTTAGGGGCACCTTGTTTAACCTAACACACTTAGAAAGGATTGTTTAAAATTATTAATTCCTTTGTATACTTGGCAATGTACAATTTTTAGACAATGGTTTTTCTTTTCTTTTTTTCTTTTTTTTGAGACAGAATTTCTCTCTTGTTGCCCAGGCTGGATTGCAGTGGGGCAGTCTCGGCACACTGCAACCTCCACCTCTCTGGTTCAATTGATCCTCCTGCCTCAGACTCCCAAGTAGCTAGGATTATAGGCGTCCGCCACCATAGCTGGCTCATTTTTAGTATTTTTTTTACTAGAGAAGGGGTTTCACCATGTTGGCCAGGCTGGTCTCAAACTCCTGACCTCAGGTGATCCACCTGCTTTGGCCTCCCAAAGTGCTGGGATTACAGGCATGAGCCACTGCTCCTGGCTGACAGCAGTTTTTCTTAATTTATGCCTCAAATATATTTTTATCAAAACCTTGCAGCTATAAATGTAGATCACTCAATTTAGGGAAAATCGTTGCCATTTAATCTAATTGACAAAGCTGGTATTTATTTTCAAACTTATCTTTTAAATGAGACATCCTTCTGTCAGTAAAAGTCCCACTTGATTTTTCATCTCAAATAAATATGTTAATATATGCCTCCATGACAACCATCACATGGCTGAATTCTAATTCTAATATAGATTAAGTAGATAAGGCACAGAGCCTTACCATGTGTTGCCTGGATACAGTAAGGTGCTGCTGCCTTCAGTGTTTCTTTGCTTTGCGCTCACTAAAGTCTCCAGAGAGATACGTCTTTAACACTAATAAGAGTATGGAAGAGGTAATCCCTATAAGTAAAATGTCGTCACTGTGTATTGTGGAACTGCTTCATTCTACAATACACTCAATTTATCATAATAATATGGGCCAAGTACTCCATTTCTTAATAAACATCTGTATGAGACATGGAAAGAACACGGCCTTACTGTAGTGCTTTGATTAAAGGAGGTTTCATAGATAGCATTGTTATAATTTTTTCCCGTTTTTGGAACCCTGGAGGTTTTTGCATCCCAAGAGGTATGCATTTCTTTTGTGAAGTGAGAAGAGAGGCTGCATGATGCCTTAGCTGACAGTACACTCTCAGAAAGATCGGTATTAGGAAAACTGAGAGTTGAGGACCTGGAAATAGATTGCCTTAAAACTATCTAGGTCTGCATCTCTCTTAAGAAGTGTTAGAGCAGCCTCAGATGTTCTTCAGTTTCAAGACCGTGGGTATAGATGACAGGCTGAGTAGATCCATTATATGCGTAATCGTAGACCCAATGAAAAGTCCAAACTTAATGAAAGAAAACCAGTGTTTAGAGCATAAACTTGTCTGAAGTAAGTGACAACTTGAATCTAAACATTGAAAGGACACTCACTGTGTGCCTGGGTCTAGTAAAGTTGCTGGACCTCAGAGATAAAATTTTGGGAGGGAGCCAGAAAAATAGGTCAAGATATTTATAAATGAGAAAATTATGTTGGCCTCAGATTTCATTCAGTGCAAGAAAATAGGCCATACTTAAAAGACTTTTAAGAAAAGAATAGGTAACTTATGGATTTTTATATCTGTCCAAATAGTCCTTCAACTATAAGTCAATAGGCAAATAGGTTTAAATTTAAAATAATATAAAAATGATTTATTTGAGCCTTTATTGAGGCAACACCGGAGGACAGACCTTTTTTACCAGACGTTGAAAGGTAAAGATGTACTTGAAGCTGCTAATTAACCACATAAATACACTTGCTTGTATACAGGTTCAACTTCTTCAGCACAAAGATAAAGCAATAAGTTATCATGATACCCATCTCCAAAGGTTAGTTCATTGATGAAGTAAATAGAATCTTGGGCATGGTGTTTGCTTGATACCGTGAATGCTGTTACCAAAAATCTTCCCAAGAAACATTAACTTTGCCTCATTCTAGGTAAAACAAGTTAAATCTGTAAAAGATCTTATATGCTTGAGTTAGAAAAACCCTGAATTTATTTGGGTTGGTGACAAAAGTGAAATATAACACCCCTGCCACTTTGGAACAAAACTACATAGTTTCTGAACTGTAGTAAAATATGTCATATTCCTTTTTGAGAAGCCATCTGAAAAAGAGTATTATGTTTTTCCTCAGTGGTAGAGAGTTGCAGTACCTAAGCCAAGTTTTCTACTGGCTACACTCTGCTATTTCTTTTCTTGACCTCTGTGGTTGACAGCAGCAGATGAGAAAAATGAAGTCTGTAATAAGTTTGTCTGTAACAGAGCTGCAGTGCTCTTTATTACTGATCCTGCAGCCAGGGTGCAGGATACCCAGGTCATGATTTGGTTCTTTAGTTCGATTGCCCAGAGGATGCCAACTCATATTCCCAGAGCAGATTGAACTGCCAAGTAAAATGAGGATGGGAAGTTGTATTAATTTTACTTCTCTCAGAAGAAGAAAAGGATGGTGTAGCTACCTCTCAAGAAGAGAGTACCTATGAAAGAAGGAAAAATCAATCCAGAAAAACTTAGGGGCATTCAGAAAATACTAGAGTCCTTTTTAGCCCAAGATCAACCATGAAAAGGAAGACCTCAAAGGTGTTTCATTTCCTATGTACGTTAGCGTATCTGGTAAGTATTTGATTTGAACAAGTTACCTCTACCTGAATATGCTGTGTCTCTTTGTCTTGCTATGACACTTTGGACAAGGTCTCTGCAGAAAATACAGAAACAACTGACCAAAGAGTTGTTAATGAGAATACAGCTCTTATCTCTCACCAATGATTACATGGAAGAATTTAGAGCCTATTTCAATAACAATATGTTGTTCATCCTTCAGTCAGATGGAAAGAGACCAGAAGCAGGAGAGAGAAGAGTACACGCTGGCCAGTGGTGTTAGTAATGAAGAGGGAGAGGAGGAGAAGGAAAGAGACAGATGAGACAGAAAATGAAAGTGGTGAAAACAGAGGAACCTCAAACTCAGTCTGCCCCTAATACTGATGAGGCATAGAAAACCAAGGACATTTCTATTAAGTTCATGAACACAGATGAGGAGGCTGAAGGTGGCCCAGATGCTGATTTCTTTAAGGAGAAATAGTACTGTATGCTTGGGTTGGTTGGACCTTGAAGAGAATACATTGTAAAATAAAAAATTGTCGGCTAGGTGCGGTGGCTCACGCCTGTAATCCCAGCACTTTGGGAGGCTGAGGCGGGTGGATCACGAGGTCAGGAGTTCGAGACCAGCCTGGCCAACATAATGAAACCCCGTTTCTATTAAAAATACAAAAATTAGTGGGGCATGGTGGCATGCACCTGTAGTACTAGCTATTCCAGAGGCTGAGGCACGAGAATCGCTTGAACCCGGGAGGCGGAGGTTGTGGTGACCCAAGATCTCGCCAGTGCACTCCAGCCTGAGCAACAGAGTGAGACTCTGTCTCAAAATAAATAAATAAATAAATAAATAAATAAATAAATAAATATAAAAATAAAAAAGTGGCTAAATCCATTGACAAGAAAAAAGTGACCAAAATCACATGCAAAAGAAATGAGAAATTTTAAGTGAATAAGAAAATAATTCTTACTGACAAATGGAAATAGGTTCAGTGGTGGCCAACAATGCAGAAATGCGTCTTAAAGGATACTAAGGAAGAGGATTGTAGCGGTATAAACCTTGAAAAATCAAAAGAAAGGCTTCAGGAAGTGGAAAAACTTGACAAAGAAGAGTAGAGGAAAAAAGTTAAGACAAAGTATATGGAGAAAAGACTTTAAAGGGGAAGCAAAAGGAGAAGCCAGCAAGGCCAAAGACGATGGGAATGTCTTAGGATCTCAGTGGTAATAATGGGAAATTTGATTAATTCTCAGATCCTTGCACATACAGAGGTCTGAAGAATTAGATAGTGAAGATACGGAAAATAAAATTAGTAGTTCTAAGAAAAAGCATAGAAGGAAGAAAAGGAGCCACAGTAAAGTGAACAATGTGAAACCACTATTATAACAAGTTGCAAATGAAAGAAGGCCAAATGGGAATCCTCAGAGTCTCTGGATACAGTTCTGTCTTTGCAGAAGACAAAGAGCTTAAATTTTATCTAAGAGCTTACACTATATCTGCTCAAAATCAAAGCTAAATATTTCCTGCTCTTCTCCTCTCCTTGAAACCTGTGCTCATCACTGTGTGGGCCAGATGTCAAAAAAGCTTTGGAGTAGTTCTATAACATTCCTAAAAGATCAGTGTATCTGCAGACTGAGGTAATGGTATGTCTGACATCCTTCTTCCCCGTCAGATAATCTTGAATGAGTGTGGATTATATATACTTGAAATGAGTGTGGATTATAAAAATTCCCCAGCCCGATTTCCGGCATGTATATTGTTAAGACTTTAATCCATTCCTTTATTTTACTGCCAACTTGTAGAGTCTCCATTGATTTTTGGAAATTCTTGTCTTGTTTACCATACAGAATATAGTATGTACTATTTAATATTAAACAAACTTTCTCATGATTTTGATGTTTTAATATTTCCAAGGAGTGAAAATGTGATGGAGGCCCCGTGAGAAATAAGTATTTTTGAATTGAGATGATCATTAGTAGAACCTATTTCCTATTTCTAATAAAAGTAGAACATTTAGGAATAAATTCAACAAAAAGCATGCAAAATCTATAAGAACAACAAAACTATACTGAGAAAAGTTAAAGATATAAATAAATGAAGAGAGATGCCATATGATTGGAAGACTCAATTAAATGACATTTCCCTCAAAATTGATCTGTAGATTCAACAAAATCCCTAGCATAAATCCACAGACCTTTTTGTAAAATTAGCAAGTAATTCTAAAAGTTACGTGGAAATGTAAAAGACTGAGAAAATCTGACTAATCTTGAAAACATAGCTGGAAGAATTGACTTTGTACCATAACTATAAAGCTGCAATAATCAAGATAGCATGGTATTGCCATAAGGATCAACTAATAAATTAATGGCATTGAACAGAGGTCATAGACCCACTTATATAGTCCTCTGATTTCAAACAAATCCAAAGCAACCAAGCAGGGAAAGGAAAGTTTTGCAGTAAATGGTGCTGGGTCAACTAGATATCCACAAGCAAAAATATAAATCTCCATTTCTGTCTTGCATCATGCATATAAATCTGAGATGAATCATACTACTAAATATAAAAAGCTAAAGCCATAAGAATTTAAGAAAACATCAGAGAATATCTTTATGACTGGGGGTGGGCAAAGATTTCCGAGGATGTAGAAGCAATCACTGTAAGAGAAAAGCTTTAAAGAATAGACTTCATTGAAAAAAACAAACTTGTATTTATCAAAAGATGCCACTGAGAAAACAAAAAACAAGCCACAGACTGAGAAAAATATTTGCAAAATGTATATTTGTCAAAGGAATATGTAGCTAATTTATACGGCTCCATAACAAAAAACCGAACAACCAGAAACTAAAAAGGAGGAATAGGGAACAAATGATTTGAAAAGAAACTTTGTAACACAGACACTGCACAACGGAAGATATTCAAATGGTCAGTAAGCATGTGATGAATGTCATTTGTCATCTGGGAAATGCAGGTTAAAATGAGAATGAGAAAACCACCATACTGTCTAAAATTAGATAGGATCTAGAGCAACTGGCATTCTTATACATTAGGTAAGAGGGTTAAATGGTACAGCCACTTTAGGAAAAAGATCTGGGAGTTTCTTACAGAGTTAAATATACATTTACCCAATTCAGCAGTCCTA
The DNA here is from genome assembly GCF_002776525.5 of Piliocolobus tephrosceles. NCBI lineage: Eukaryota > Metazoa > Chordata > Mammalia > Primates > Cercopithecidae > Piliocolobus > Piliocolobus tephrosceles. Next base: position 100,593,602 of record NC_045442.1, read on the forward strand.
GGATTCAGCAGTTCTCCTAGATATTTGCCTAAGAGAAATGAAAATAAAAATCCACCAAAAATATTTTTATGAGAAATACGTACATAATATGCGTACATAATATAGCTTCATTCATACTAGCCAGAAACTGGAATAGCCCAGGTTTCCATCAGTAAGAGAATGGATAAACAGACTGTGGTTATTCATAACATGACACGCTGACAAATTATCTGTGAGGGAAAAGGATGAGAAAAGTCGTTTCTTCTAGGGGATGGGGCAGGAACTGACTGGGAAGGATTTTGAAGGAACTAACTTGGGGTAGTGGTAATGATTTGGGTTACAAGGTACATACATTTGTAAAAAACTAATGGAATGGTACACTTAAGATTGGTGCATTTCATTTTATATAAATTTTACCCCAAGAAAGAAAAAACAGCTTTAAAAAATCTCAAGGAAGTACTTTTTTATGTCCATTAGATTGGCAAAAATGTTGGAGCATCTTGAACTTATCTTGCCCTGCTAGTGGTTGTACAAATTGAATCAACCATATAATACATTTGCATTAACTAATAATAATACATTAGTTAATTTGCATTAACTAATAAGTTGTGCGTATATCAACCAAGCAACTCCACTCTGAGGCATAGAAACTCTTGGTAATCTACACAGAGAAATACATAATATGTTCCAGAAAACTGGAAACAACTCAGATATCATCAATAAGAGAAGACACAAATTGTGCTACATTCAAGCATATCATCATGGATAAGTCTCATGGACAAATAAACCAAGAAACTTAAGAATACTTCCAATATGATTCCAACCAATATAATTCCATCCAAAATCTTGCAAAATTAAGCAAGATATTGATTAGGGATACATACGGTAGCACCATAAAGGAAAGCAAAAACAACAACAAAAAAAGATAGCTAAGGAGAATGCATGGGAAAAAGGATTGGAATTGGAATGGGAAAGGCCATAAAGGGGACTTCAAAGTTATAAGTAATGTGTTCTCTAAACTGGCTAGTGGGAAAACAGGTGTTCATTTTACTGTTCTTTATAACTTGCACATATGTTGAAAATACTATTTGGTATGTATTCAGTATTTAATTTCTTGAGAAATTAGAGATACACTTAAATAATCTTTAAGGATACTTCATTAGCAATAATATGCAAAATATGAGAAGTAGGCTTTCCGCTGTCACTAATTCAGTCATTCAAGTGTTTATCAAATGCCTGTACAGCTTGATATGGATGTGACATTAGTGGCCTTATTTGGAGGCCACAGTTTTGGTGGCTGTATGTTAAAAGCGAATTAGAAAAACTGAAATCTAAAATGATTGGGATTTATATTGGTACAGGATAAATCTTCTGAGACTATTTCTCAGAAGTTCCGCCATTATTGCTTCAAGAAGGGAAAGAAAATTATGAATTTTCACTTATGTGATGAGTAAATGAAACCATCAGAAAAGACAGAAGTAATTTTTTTGGCCTTTGGAATGAATCTCCTTCAATAGAATTCTTTTAAAATAGGATGGGCTAGATAACCGAGAGGGCCCGGCTTTGACCTCCTTCCCCTAATGCTGGCTCAGCTGACTTCTCAAAGCACACTTTTATGAGTTGGACTCATTATTGACCCATCAGTGAATTTACCTGAAAACCAGGTCGTGGAGAATGTCTGCCATAATATATTTTCTTGCAACTTCACTGTTATAAAAATTCTCAGAATGCTGTAGCTAATATCTAGATCTTAACAGTTACGTTGAATCCTAAACATTTTCAAGATATTTATAGATTTTTTCATCTCTACATTTCCTGAAAAATCTGTGAATATTTTTCATTAAATTAACTTGCCAAGAAAATTAAGGTTGGACAGTGTGGCTGCAATATAGTCCTACATTTGTAGCTTTAAATTTTAAGGGCTTACCCTAACCCTTTACTCTTTATAAGTATTCAAACATTCCTTTGGATAACAAATAATAAATTCATAGTGCTAGATATCCAGCAAGATGACAGTCTGGTTGCTTGTATGAAGTACTTAAATATACACAATTGCAATTCCAAAGCCTTATTGCTTCATTTATCACAGGAAGTGCCAGAGTTCTGCAATATTTTGTAAGAAAAGCTACTCGACTTGCATGAATTCTCATAGGAATGACCATGAATATTATGCCAATTTCATTCTAAGTATTGAAGTTAAGGTTCTAAATGACATTTAATAGTATGATTTATTTTCTATCTTAAACTTTATAGGGCACAAAGCAAGATCCTATCCTTTCATATTGCTTTTTTATTTTTAAAGAGTCTGACTGATGATAAAAATCTAAGCTTAAAAACTGTCAAATGATTTATGATATTTCATTTATTTTTCAAAGGATTGGGGTGTCACCAGTAAGCCTATTAGAATTGTAGGTTTAAAGTTCCTTGATTTTAAAAAAGACCAGCTGCATAAACAAGTTTTGAGCTTTGTAATTTAATTCTGTGTGATTTTTTTTTAATACTTCAAAGTACCAAAGTAGGCAGTTTTCCTTAGGTCATAAATAGTTGTTTATGTCATTATGATCTCAAACTTTCAAGTACATTTTAAGATCTACTTTTTAAAAATATTGATTTTTTTTTATTGGGTTCATTACAACCTCAAGATATTTCTTCTATCTACTTAAATCTCCCTTTATTCATGGGCTGACAGCAACAAAGGTAGAACGTGAAGAAACTGGAAGAAACCTGCTTTTAAAAAATTGGAATTCTGTAGTCAAGTGTATATAATCCGATGTCTCTGAGAAATGTTGTGAAACCACTTTAAAGCTGTTTTTTAATGACACTTTTAAGTTTAGGGTAATTGTAAATTTGCATGCAGTTACAAAAGATAACATACGTTCCATGCACCGCTTACACAATCCCCCCAGTGGTAACATCCGGGATATTAACACTGATGCATTCTAGATCTTATTCGGATTTTCCTAGTTTTTCTCAAACTCATCTGTGTGTATATTTATTTATTTCTAATTTTTATCACATGTAGCTTCTTGTATCTACTACAGTCAAGATGAACCTATCTATCACAAAGATTCCTAATGTTGGCCTTTTATAATCACACTCATCTACCTTCCCACTTCCCACCCCTGTCCCCAACCCCTGGCAACCACTAATCTGTCCCCTACTTTCATAATTTTTCCATTTTAATGATGTTATTTAAATGGATCCTTAGATTTAACTTTTTTTAATTTAACTTTTTCATTCTCTTGAGATTATCTCTTGAGATTAATATTTCCTTGAGATTCATCCAACTTGTGTTTATTAATAATTTGTTCATTTTGATTACTAAGTGGTATTCCATTAAAATCAATTTTGATTTTTAGTTTATACGCACACATAAAATGTGAAGCAATAATGCAGAATATCAGTTTAAAAGGTGTTTAAGACATTGTTGAAATTAACCTATTAAAATTACATTTTTTTTGTCATTTTAGTCATTTGGATTGGATTTGTCTATGGCTTAATATGCTAAGACTGGATGAATCATCACCTGTATACTGAACATATAGTTCCAGTGGGAACATTCTATTCCCTAACTCATTTTAATAAAAACCATGAGGTTGGAGATACAAGAGAAGTCCTTGTTCTGATTCTAGCAGATTTACTATTTAGTTTTTTCTTTCCTTTTACAACCTGTGATTACCCACCTAACTCTCTTCATATAGCCTGTTGTTACCTAAGTAATTCTTCCCCTTGTGCCTGTGTTTGGTTTTTCAACTAAATGATTAAGTGTCTTAATTTCTAGGCTGACTAAGATACTTCTTTCCTCCTTCCTCCCTAAATTTCCTTACTCCTTCTCTGCCCTGAACGAAAGGGGTAAGATGATGAGTACCAAGAATAAAAGTATTTGGCTTCATCTGGGAGGCCAGAGAAGGCTTCCCTAAGGAGGATACATTTAAGCAGACATCTGATGGATGAGTAAGAGTCAACTAGGAGAAGAGGAGGAAGAAATAGCATTTCAAACAGAGGAAAGAAAGGGCATGGGCAGAGACCCTGTGGTAGGGAGGAGCAAAGCAAGCAGGAAGAATTGGAATCAAGCCAAGTGGAGAATGGGCTGAGAGAACCAAGGGAATATATGGTATGAAATTAGACTGGAGAGGGAGGCAGAGTTCAGACCTTATAGAGTTTTTTGGGTCATATTTAATAAAGATCAGTGCTTATTCTAAGACCAAGGAGAAACAAATAAAAGGTTTTAAGCATGAAGTTGACCAGATTTACAATCTGTAAAGATCCTTTTGGCTGCAGCGTGGATGGTACTTTGGGGTAAAGGGTGGAAGTGTGTTGACTGGTTACAGGCCATTTTAGTGGGGTACACTGGAGAGGATGGAGCTTGGGATAAAGTTAGAGTGATGCAGTTATAGAAAAGATAACATATAATTCTTAAATCTCAACAGATACGTTGTATTAGAAATGGGAGAGGAAAGAGAACTGTATGAAAAATAACTACTAGATTTGTGATTACAGCATTTAGACAGCAAGGGAATCCCAGAAGCAGATCACATTTTGGGAACATCATGCATTTCAGAGGCAGAAAATTTCAGATGGCTTTGAGACACACAAGAGGAAAGGTCAAATAGTAATAATGATAATAGCTAATATTGTTGAGCATTTACAGTTATTACAGCATTTTTTAAGCTGGGGACATGGAAACACAGGTGTTAAGAGACTTGTCCAATATCAGACAGTAAGTGGAAGAAATGGGATTTGAATCTGCATACTTCACTTCCAGAGCCCATGCATCTTATCACTCTGTATGCTGCCTGTGTAGACAGATGTGGACCTACAGATATGTAGGTGTGGAGCTCATAGAAGGGGTCTGGACTAGAGATTAAAAGTACAGAACAAAAAAATACATTTTTATTTATGTCTCTGAAATGGATGAGATATCCTAGGGAGAGAATGTAAAGTGAGACATGATGTTTACCTTGAGGCTCTTCAGCATTCAGTGGCCAAGGATAGCAAGATAGGCAGAGGGAAAGACTATGGGCTTCTGGTTGATACAAGAGAAAAAGGGGAGGTTAAGGAGATAACGAACAGTGGTGGTTTTACTGCTAACATATCCAGTACAGAAGGGTCTTGGAGGAGTGGCGTAGTGGGGCTCAAGCACATACGGGAAGTGAATAGGAGATGAGGACATGAAGTCAGAACATTTAGGCAACTCTGTAGAGAAGTTTATTTGAAGCAGGAAGTGTCTAGATAGGGCTGTGAGCTATAGCTGGAGGGAGATGTGAGGCCACGCGGCTTTGTTTTGCTGTTATTTTAAAGGAAGAGACTGGTGTTTGTTTAAAAACCAGTGCAAAAAGATCTGCATAAGAAAAAGAGGTTGAATATATAAACGAGAGAAGGAATAATATTTGCATGTTGTTGGGAAAACAGGAGAGAATGGGATTAGGCATATGCAGAGAGTCTGGCATTTGGAAGGAGGAGGGGCACCACTTTGGTGTGTCAAGTCTGGAGTAGGAAGGACTGGAGCCACTTTGGTAAGTTGTATGTGATACCGGGAAGGAGAGTGACTTTCCATCAGATACCTTCTGTTTCCTTTGGAAAATGAAGGTGAAATAATCTAGAGAGAGCATGAAGAGGAGAATAGTACTGAAGGTTTGAGGAGTTAAGGAGAGCAGGTTTAGTGTCAGTCATCAAAGAGGCTGGCTCTTGTGTTTCCAAAAATAATCTGTGCAGTGAGTTTCCTAGTTGAACACAAACACCCTTTTCGGAGCAGTTGCAGAGTTTGAGGAGATGGGAATTTGTAGGATACAGAGACTTATGCTGCTCTAAATGTGGTTTCTGTATTGTGTGTGTCCATTTCTCCTGAGAGTAAGGTCAGTATTAAAGCTGAAAAGGAGATGGGAGGCATGAGATGGTCTGTGGAAAGTTTTAAACACATTTTTTAAAGCAAACATTTGTAGTGATTTAAATTACTTTATTGAAAGAGTCTTCTGACACATCACATGTTATCTTACGTTTTACTTATTTTAGAAAACAGTTTATTCACCAGCAAGGCTCTTCAACTAAGGACAGGGCCCCTATCTCACTAAGCAAGCTACTGAGTGTGTGTCCCACAGGTATTCACTAAATAAATGGTGAGAAAAGCACTAGATATTACAACTCTGTTGGTACTGTGGCTGCATATTATTTGGCCAAGGGATTTTTTTGCTTTATATTTTTTTGTAAACCTAAATAGATGTTCTCATTTGAAATTATAATGATCTCCATTTTTTAATGTGCCAAGAGAGTGATTTTCCCTTACCCAATTAAAAGTTTGATTTATTTACGGTGAAACCCCGTCTCTACTAAAAAAAAAAAATACAAAAACAAGCCGGGCGAGGTGGCGGGCGCCTGTAGACCCAGCTACTTGGGAGGCTGAGGCAGGAGAATGGCGTAAACCCAGGAGGCGGAGCTTGCAGTGAGCTGAGATCCGGCCACTGCACTTCAGCCTGGGCAACAGAGCGAGACTCCGTCTAAAAAAAAAAAAAAAAAAAGTTTGATTTATTTAATGTAACTGAGAAGTGTGAATCGTAAATGAAGCATTATATGTATTTATTTTTCATATTTTTTAAGTTGTGAAAATGTATTTGCTTGAACTACTGTATTCTAAGATTTTGATACATTTTGTAGTGACTCTTCTGGATGTTTTCTATTCCAGAAAATATGAAATTTTAGTTTTGATTTTTCATAAAAAGATACATTGAATATGATAGTTTTAATTTTAACTCTACTAATTTAGATTGGCGTAGGGACAACAGAATGCTTACATAAAAATTCTAAAGAACACACTAAGAAATATTTTATTTTTACCATAGGTAAAAAGGTGATGAGTTTCTCTAACTATAGGTGGGTTTTTTGTTTTTTTTTTTTTTTGGCCAATATACAAATAAAGATTCGTCTAAAGCAGTGGTTCTCCAAAGGGGTGGTGTATCAATTCTAATGTATAAAGTTGCTTTCTGCCCCTTTGCAAGATTGTGTCTCTGTTCTTCATGCTACCAAGCCCCTGCTGAGACTCTCTTCATACTGACTAGATTGTTTTCTGCTCCAGTCTTCGCATTTTTTTTCTACTGTATCTTTGCCTCTTTGTCCGTCTATGGCTATAGGAAGCTTATCCTGGGAGTGGAGGAAAAGATGTTTTGTTATTGCCACAGTCTTCTGGACACAGACTGGAGGACTATAGGAATGTAAGCATTTGCTGGAACATAGTACTCTTTTCTGTTTGTAAGCACCTATTCATTATTACTGTCATCGACCCTTTCTATATCTTTCCCAAGGTTCCTTGCTTCCTTCAATCTATGATCACTTTAAATATGGTCTTTCCTCTCCCCTGCACCTGTAGTCTCAGGTGAATCTTCTTCCCCACTCCCACACAAGGTAATTGTACTCTAATACCCTAGAAAATCCTGAAGTTTTGTGCAGCCAGCCTGTCCTGGACAAGGACAGAGAGCTTCAGGAGCTTGCTTTTCAAGAAGTGCCCCGTTGAACCTAGGGAGCTTCAGTCCTCAGGAACAAATGTGAAAGAAGATCTAGCTAGACAAACTGTGAAAAGAATACATTTACCTGCCATGACCTTTACATTGGTTATTAGGATAGTTCAGAAGTCTCTTTGCATCACTATACGTACCCTACTTGTGTGGATATTTTGTGATATGGTCATCAAAATTGGAAGAAGGCATGGCATACCAGCTTGAAAGAATATTTTTAGATTCAGGCTCCATGGTGGTTACCATGTGACTACTTAAGCCACAGCTGCTTCTAAAACACCTTTGCCATACTTCACTTTTTCTGATTTAATTGGATCATATAGTTAGTGGTCATTAATTTGGGGTGGAAGCACCCTTCTGTCATGACTCCTGTCCCTCACAAGTTTGAAAATGACTCACCATGCATATTAAAAAGTAAAATGCTTTTATTACTTTCATCAAGAGGCCATATGATACAAAGGTAAGCTGTTCAGGATGAAGATGAAAAAGTGAGTAGGAAAAGAAAATTAAAGTAAAAAGTTACTTTCTGAGATTTATTATTTCTGGCACTATTTTTGGATTTTGGGTTCATATTTTAGAAGGTAAAATCTCAGTCGACAATCAAGAGTTCTGTGTTTTATTCAGTTAGAAAGTTTTGATGTATTTGGAGAGTCATGTAATTTTCCTGTTGTCCAAGTAAAAATGACCATGATTCCATAGTAGAAGCTTATGGAGACTATGTGTGAAGGTACTGAATGATTATGACATAATCATAGAAACAAAAGTTAAGTATTTCTTTGGTTTTGTAACTTCATATAATTCAAGAGATAGTATTTAAGTCATATTCATGTATATGTTTAAAAAATTTTAGTACTTTACTAAAGTGGTAAACTTTCATGTTACACAGTTCAATAAGGCAAATATCTTTATGACTTTTGCATAAGATCCTAAATACTGTGTTATTTTTTCTTTTTTTTTTTTTTTTTTTTTTTTTTTTTTTGAGGTGGAGTCTCGCTCTGTCGCCCGGACTGGAGTGCAGTGGCCGGATCTCAGCTCACTGCAAGCTCTGCCTCCCGGGTTTATGCCATTCTCCTGCCTCAGCCTCTGGAGTAGCTGGGACTACAGGCGCCCGCCACCTCGCCCGGCTAGTTTTTGTATTTTTAGTAGAGACGGGGTTTTACCGTGTTAGCCAGGATGGTCTCGATCTCCTGACCTCGTAATCCGCCCGTCTCGGCCTCCCAAAGTGCTGGGATTACAGGCTTGAGCCACCGCGCCCGGCCTACATTTTTTTTCAAAAAAATGTAGATGTAGTGTTAATGATATGCTAATAATACTGTTTTGTAGTTTTCTCTTAAAAGTTTGTAAATCCAGTTTTCTTTTTTAGGTGTGTTGAAGAAAGTACACACGTCTTATCTTCTGAACATTTTGATGGGATTAACCACAAACCTCATGCAAGAACAGTAAAAGGTATTTTGTTAAATAATTTTTGCATATTGATGTAGTACTCTTAATTTCTAGATTTTCCTCACAAAGGCCTACCTTAAATCAACTGCAATGGATACTACTTCACAGAGTATATTTTGTAAGATAAGTTTCTTAATCATAAAATATATTTCTTCTGTACCAAGTCATATGATACTTCTTTCAGAAAGTGCTTGTGCAGACAAAATTTCAGTATTAGTAGTATGAAATAGCCTCATTTATTTTCACTGTGCACTTGTATATATTTTTTATATGCAGAGTATGTGTAGTCATGTATTTAAAACAGGCCCATGAGATAGATATGAAATTAATCAGGAAATGTAGGACAGCTGCATTCATTTCCTACTTTGCTCTCCTTGGAGTTCTTCAGAATAGATGTGTTTAAGAGCAAATCCAAAGTGAGCATCTTACCGTGCATACCTCTTAACATTAGGATGATATTAAATGGCATGGTGAGCCCTTAAAAAGGTAAACACCCTCTTGAAAACACCAGAATAGCTTGGGCTCCATTCCCAGATCCAACGTTGTAAGCCACATAGACCTAAGAGACATCTGTAGAATACTCCACTTAAAGAGCAGAACACACGTTCAAGTGCATATGGAACACTCTTCAGGATAGATTATTAAGACATAAAATTAGCTTCAATATATGTAAAAAGGAATGAAATGATACAAAAGTTTGTTCTCTGACCACTATAGAATACAATTAGAAATAAGTAACAAAAGGAAATTTGGGAAATGCACAAAAATGTGGAAATTAAATAATATACTTCTAAATAATCAGAGTCAAAGAAGAAATCACAGGGGAAATTAGAAAATGTCCTGAGATAAATTAACCTAAAGCACTACATACCAAAATTTATGGGCTGCAACTTTAAAAAGCAGTGTTTAGAAAGAAATTTGTAGCTATAAATGCTTATTTTTTTCAAAAAAAGAAAGATCTCGGAGGGGCGGAGCAAGATCGCCAAATAGGAACAGCTCCAGTCTCCAGCTCCCAGCGCAAGTGACGCAGAAGACAGGTGATTTCTGCATTTTCAACTGAGGTACTCGGTTTATCTCACTAGGGAGTACTGGACAATCGGTGGTGGTCAGCTGTTGCAGCCCGACCAGCGAGAGCTGAAGCAGGGCGACGCATTGCCTCACCTGGGAAGCACAAGGGGGAAGGGAATCCCTTTTCCTAGCCAGGGGAACTGAGACACACAACACCTGGAAAATCGGGTAACTCCCACCCCAATACTGTGCTTTAAGCAAACAGGCACACCAAGAGATTATGTCCCACACCTGGCCGGGAGGGTCCCACGCCCACGGAGCCTTCCTCATTGCTAGCATAGCAGTCTGCGATCTAACTGCAAGGCAGCAGCGAGGCTGGGAGAGGGGCGCCCGCCATTGCTGAGGCTTAAGTAGGTAAACAAAGCCCTGGGAAGATCGAACTGGGTGGAGCTCACAGCAGCTCAAGGAGACCTGCCAGTCTCTGTAGACGCCATCTCTGGGGACAGGGCACAGCTAAACAACAACAACAACAACAACAAAAAAGGCAGCAAACACCTCTGCAGACACAAACGACTCTGTCTGACAGCTTTGAAGAGAGCAGTGGATCTCCCAACACGGAGATTGAGATCTGAGAACAGACAGACTGCCTGCTCAAGTGGGTCCCTGACCCCTGAGTAGCCTAACTGGGAGACATCCTCCACTAGGGGCAGACCGACACCCCACACCTCACACGATGGAGTACACCTCTGAGAGGAAGCTTCCAAAGCAAGAATCAGACAGGTACACTCGCTGTTCAGCAGTATTCTATCTTCTGCAGCCTCTGCTGCTGACACCCAGGCAAACAGGGTCTGGAGTGGACCTCAAGCAATCTCCAACAGGCCTACAGCTAAGGGTCCTGACTGTTAGAAGGAAAACTAACAAACAGGAAGGACACCCACACCAAAAACCCATCAGTATGTCACCATCATCAACGACCAGAGGCAGATAAAACCACAAAGATGGGGAAAAAGCAGGGCAGAAAAGCTGGAAATTCAAAGAATAAGAGCGCATCTCCCCCTCCAAAGGAACACAGCTCATTACCAGCAACGGATCAAAGCTGGACAGAGAATGACGTGGACGAGATGAGAGAAGAAGGCTTCAGACCATCAAACTTCTCAGAGCTAAAGGAGGAATTACGTACCCAGCGCAAAGAAACTAAAAATCTTGAAAAAAGAGTGGAAGAGTTGATAACCAGAATAATTAATGCAGAGAAGGCCATAAACGAACTGACAGAGATGAAAACCATGACACGAGAAATACGTGACAAATGCACAAGCTTCAGTAACCGACTCGATCAACTGGAAGAAAGAGTGTCAGCGATTGAGGATCAAATGAATGAAATGAAGTGAGAAGAGAAGTCTAAAGAAAAAAGAAGAAAAAGAAATGAACAAAGCCTGCAAGAAGTATGGGATTATGTAAAAAGACCAAATCTACATCTGATTGGGGTGCCTGAAAGTGAGGGAGAAAATGGAACCAAGTTGGAAAACACTCTTCAGGATATCATCCAGAAGAACTTCCCCAACCTAGTAGGGCAGGCCAACATTCCAATTCAGGAAATACAGAGAACGCCACAAAGATACTCCTCCAGAAGAGCAACTCCGAGACACATAATTGCCAGATTCACCAAAGTTGAAATGAAGGAAAAAAT